>NC_091225.1:20722111-21084611 GCF_040958095.1 Procambarus clarkii
TATATACACGCTTCCTGTCCCCGACAACGGGAATTAATCATCAATTATTAAAACTCTTTTCTATGAGAGAATACATTGTATGAATGCGGGGATTAGAACCAGTGACCTCATAAAGGCATCTTGATAATGCAATTACAATCCTGTATAGCATAATTAGCTCAAGAACTGGTTTGAGGGCTGGCCACTAACCTGCGGACGGTGACCTCCATTGTTAGGTAGAAGAGGTTGGGGTCGCGGTGCCGCATGCGGTATTTGGAGAGCAGAAGAGCCACCACCTCGCGGCAAGTCGCTCGCGCACTCACGGAGATCGTCTTGTACTCGATGTCGGAGCGCAGGCACTTTGCGAACACTCTAATGGTTGTCTGTGGAGGAAGACGTGGGTTAGAGAGGTGGGTTAGAGAGGTGATAGAGACGTGGGTTAGTGTCACACAAGGGGAGAGGTGGGTTAGTATTGTCATGGGAGGGAGGAGTGGGCATTAAGGCTAATGCCAAGGAGTACAAATTAATAAAATGGACTCCAGACATCTCACGTCTCATACATGGGTTAGAGTGAGGCAGCCCCCACTACAGTCACTGTGCTGCAGATCCCATCACCACAGATCACACCACCACAGATCCCATCACCACAGATCACATCACCACAGATCCCATCAGGATATGAAGCCAGAAATCTCTGTCTGTAACCATCTCCAACCAAGACTTCCGAGAGGAAAATAGTCCCCCACTAACTGCTAGA
Organism: Procambarus clarkii; assembly: GCF_040958095.1. Taxonomy (NCBI): domain Eukaryota; kingdom Metazoa; phylum Arthropoda; class Malacostraca; order Decapoda; family Cambaridae; genus Procambarus; species Procambarus clarkii. The sequence continues at coordinate 20,722,848 of NC_091225.1, forward strand.
ACTATTACAGCAACTACCACCATGCCCATGCCCTGCTACCAGGCATTATAACCCTGTTGTGGTACTAGTATAGTGACCACCAGTACCAGGGAAGCCTCCAGAGACCAGCCCGGAAGCCACCTCCACCCCACGGACCGCGAGAAACAAGACCAGTCTGTAGGGTGACATTAGGGATACCTGGTTGATACCTGGTTGATGGGGTTCTGGGAGTTCTTCTACTACCCAAGCCCAGCTCGAGGCCAGGCTTGACTTGTGAGAGTTTGGTCCACCAGGCTGTTGCTTGGAGCGGCCCGCAGCAGGCCCACATACCCACACCACAGCCCCGGTTGGTCCGGCACTCCTTGGAGGAATAAATCTAGTTTCCTCTTGAAGATGTCCACGGTTGTTCCTGTAATATTTCTGATGCTTGCTGGGAGGACGTAGAACAACCGCGGATCTCTGATGTTTATACAGTGTTCTCTGATTGTGCCTATGGCACCTCTGCTCTTCACTGGTTCTATTGCTTGTAATAAACATATTGTTTTTGGTTGTTTATACAACCGTTTCAAGGCTTATGGTTATGTACAGAAGCCCAGCGGTGAGGGTAGGGTGTTGCTGGTATTTAGGTCCAACAAGCCTACTGGCAAGACGGCAGTTGCTTTGACAACAACTTTCTCAGATCAGGCCTATATGAACTATGTTAATATTAGTCGTAACTACCAATAATTTGTCTTCAATATTACAAATGAAACTCTGGCGTCTTAATGGAACTGAAGGTTATCTTGAGATGATTTCGGGGCTTTAGTGTCCCCGCGGCCCGGTCCTCGACCAGGCCTCCACCCCCAGGAAGCAGCCCGTGAAAGCTGACTAACACCCAGGGGCCAGATTCACGAAGCAGTTACGCAAGCACTTACGAACGTGTACATCTTTCCTCAATCTTTGACGGCTTTGGTTACATTTATTAAACAGTTTACAAGCATGAAAACTTCCCATTCAACTGTTGTTATTGTTATAAACAGCCTCCTGGTGCTTCCGAGCTCATTAACTGTTTAATAATTGGAAACAAAGCCGCCAAAGATTGAGAAAAGATGTACAGGTTCGTAAGTGCTTTCGTGAATCTGGCCCCAGGTACCTATTTTACTGCTAGGTAACAGGGGCATAGGGTGAAAGAAACTCTGCCCATTGTTTCTCGCCGGCGCTTGGGATCGAACCCAGGACCACAGGATCACAAGTCCAGCATGCTGTCCGCTCGGCCGACCGGCTCGGTAGACAGCTTTTAACAATGACTTCAATTTTGTAATTACTGATTCTGTCATCAATAAGGTCACTACACTCGTAAACAAGACTATATTACACACACAAATCACAATTGCGTGATGCATCAAATGAACAAATCTACGACCATGTCGTAGCTCAGTCGATTAAGGCAGCGTCTGGGATGCTCTCGGACGCAGGTTCGAATCCTCGTCACGGCTCTTGTGGATTTGTTCATTTAACAAGACTATATTACAATACAATACAATACAATTTTATTTAGGTAAGGTACATACATACAATAAATATTTACAAGGATTGTTTGACTTATAGGTAGAGCTAGTACATACAATGCCTAAAGCCACTATTACGCAAAGCGTTTCGGGCATATTCACTGGTAATAGTCCAACCCGTCCTCTTAAAAATAACGTCACTTTTGGCTGGTATGCGCGGCGCTATGGCCAAATTTGGACGTAATTTGAAATGAAATCGACTCACAAAAGTGACGTTCTGTTCCGTTTTCTATTTGAGTCGTCCGGCGTACGCGCAGAGGTTATAAGAGGACACTTTAAATTAACGTTTTTCATAACGTTTTGAAACTTTATAAGAATTTCCTGCCCACCTAACCTATCAGAGGACCCTTAACTTACTGTTGTTGAAAAAAAAAATCCCAAATTTATTTTCATATTTTTTTCAATTTCAAATTACGTCCAAATTCGGCCATACGGGCAAACGGCCAAAAGCGACGTTCTTTTTAAGAGGACAGGTTGCAACGTCAACGACAGAGAAATCTCTCTACACAGACAAGTTAATAAATCTGTTACAAAAAAAAGGATTATTCTGAAAAAAAAAAATGAAATATAATTTTCGTATGTACATCAAACATTAGAAATATTATCATCTCGGAATTCTCATAATTATGAATGCTTCCATGTCTTTCAAATTCCTTAACACGTGCGTAGATACGCATATTTATGCCTCAGTCTTTAATATAAACAGACCTGCAGACGCTGGCAGAGGTGTATGCTTGAGTACAGGGCACATGCTGTGAATCCAGCAACCCGTTCTCGCACTTGCTTATAGTCAATATTGGCTTATTTAATAAGTGCATATGTGACATACTAATTGATTGTAAATATTTTAGTTTACCTTGAAAAGCTTCATAGAAAACACCGACCTCACCTAACCTTCTTAGTATGTTAAGATGAGCATCTTATTGCTTCAATTATTACTTAACCTATACCGTTGATAGGTTAAGCAATAATTGTAAATAAGAAGCAATAAGATGCTTATCTTAACATAGTATATCACATATGCACTTATTAAATAAGCCAATATTGACTATAAGCAAGTACGAGAACGGGTTGGAATACAATTGTGAGTAAATACACAGCAAACTAAATGAAATTTGTGTTATCGGTCAGCAATGTTGACATATTTACGTATGAATTGTGTAGTGTGGTGCCACGGTCTGGCGCCACGGTCCGACACTGAGGTCTGGCGCCGGGGTCTGATCCTTCCGGTCCTCAACCAGTAGAGGAAGGTGGGAAGGAGGGAGATAAAGGGGAAGTGATGGAGAAGAGAGGCGGGAGATGGTGAGAGACGCACCGAGATACTTCTCACACAGGTATACAACACATTAGCCACAGGTGACGAAGACCCAATACAGTAATTATCAAGCCTCGACGGTCCCACGAAACACATTGAACCAGCTGACAATTAAACCTGTGGGGGGGGGGGCGGGGAACTTATTGATGTGGGAGGGAAGGGGGGGGGGAGTGTAGCCATGGGAATTTGAGGGGAAGAGGGAGGGGAACAGGTGGGTGGGAGAGAAGGGGGGGGGGGGGGGTGGAGCGTAGGCGGAACGTAGGTATTTCCGGAGCTATAGTCTGGTGTACTATGGACTTGTCCGCCCACGCCCACACTCACGCCCACACCACCACTACCAACACCCACATCAACCGATTACTGAAACACGTCAAACAGCCGCCACCTACTCACTGCCAACTCTTCTAATATTGTCAATACACAACCAACAGCACTGTTAGATTAACCTATAGTGAGCTACTAATCCAGTCCTCCGTCGTAAGGAATGAACTAGGCCTCAATATACAAGTTACAGCCCCGCTCCTGTGCCAGGTAAGTCCACTACGGGCTCACCATAGCCTGTGCTACTTGGAACTTTTTGTTCCCAGTAGCTGGATCAAAAACAGCCGCCGCCTCAATGTAAACTCACATTGCTCAAATACCTGATTGATGTTGACCAGACCACACACTAGAAATTGAAGGGACGACGACGACGTTGAGAATGGTCCAGGACGGACCGAAACGTCGTCGTCGTCCCTTCAATTTGTAGTGTGTGGTCTGGTCAACATACTTCAGCCACGTTATTGTGACTCATCGCCTGCACCTGATTCATGTGCTTGATTCGTGACACATGATTTGTGTGTGTTTGCTTGTAATGCTACATACTTCATGTGTGTTATTGTTACACATGATTCACGGGAGGGTTTGGCTGCTTGTTAGCATAGATGGCGCTGATTGTGTCTTCAACAATCGTAAATATTACCTGTGTCGTTATGCGTGTGAATCATGAGACAGCAATTGGTACTAATTCCAGAATGGCGTGACTCTAACCTCTCGTTACTAATCGGTAAATCCCCTCTCTCACAAGGTATAAATTTGGCGTTACGAATCGGTAAATCCGGGAAAATATGACCCATAACAATCAATGCTAAAAAAAAAAGAGAGATTCATAGAGCCCAAAATCTACACACACACACACACACACACACACACACACACACACACACACACACACACACACACACACACACACCCACCCACCCACCAAGGTCGCCAAACTAGTACCTGGTAGCGGCCAAGGATATGAGAAGTCACTGGTTTAATATCACAAAGTTAAATAGGATCATTAGGGGGGGGGGGGAGTAGGAGAAGAGAGGTGGGGGGGGGGGAGAAGTTGAGAGAAAGGAGAGGTGAAGAAGGGGGGGTAGATACCTGGTTGATGGGGTTCTGGGAGTTCTTCTACTCCCCAAGCCCGGCCCGAGGCCAGGCTTGACGGGCCTCGGGCCGTCATAGCAGGGCATGAGAGGAACGATCTTATTCCATCCAAATTTCAATGAATAAGACCTGGAGTGGGAGGGAGTTGATGGATGGAGTGGGAGGATGGCGGAGTTGCGAGATGAATCTGTATAACTTGATGGATGGGGGGAAGACAGCGAGTGGTAGCAGGTATCCTTCAAGGCAGATTAGTCGAGACGGGGGCCAGATCCAGGAAGCAGTTACGCAAGCACTTGCGAACGTGTACATCTTTCCTCAATCTTTGACGCCTTTGGTTACATTTATTAAACAGTTTACAAGCATGAAAACTTCCGAATCAACTGTTGTTATTGTTATAAACAGCCTCCTGGTGCTTCGGAGCTCATTAACCGTTTAATAATTGTAAACAAAGCCGCCAAAGATTGAGAAAAGATGTACAAGTTCGTAAGTACTTGCCTAACTGATTCGTGAATCTGGCCCCAGGTGGTCTAGATAACAGAGAGAGAAAGGTAGGCAATGTCCAGCTCCGCTCCTGTGCCAGGTAAGTCTAATACGGGCTCACCATAGCCCGTGCTACTTGGAACTTTTTGTTCCTAGAAGCTGAATCATAAACAACACCAGGTAGTCAAGGTAAGAGAGGGAGACAGGTGGTGGAAACAGCACCACCGGATGTCAGCCAATGAGAAACAGCGTCTTCCCAGCCATTAAGAAGAACCACGCACTTACACCACCGCCGTCTTGATGCACAGGAAATTCCTTGACAATAATCACTTCACGATAACAGTGAATCACGGGACCCTACACCACCACCACAAGCACACTCACCCGCTGCCTTGAGACACCTACCGCACCTACTCCTACATAACAAAGGCTACAGCCTAGATTCACGAAGCAGTTACGCAAGCACATACGAACCTGTACATCTTTTCTCAATCTTTGGCGGCTTTGTTTACAATTATTAGACAGTTAATGAGCTCCGAAGCACCAGGAGGCTGTTTATAACAATACCAACAGTTGATTCGGAAGTTTTCATGCTTGTAAACTGTTTAATAAACGTAACCAAAGCCGTCAAAGATTGAGGAAAGATGGACACGTTCGTAAGTGCTTGCGTAGGTGCTTTCGTGAATCTGGCCCCTGTACATCTTTTCTCAATCTTTAATATTTGTAAACAAAGCCGCCAAACAGTTAATGAGCTCCGAAGCATCAGGAGGCTGTTTATAACAATACCAACAGTTGATTCGGAAGTTTTCATGCTTGTAAACTGTTTAATAAATATAACCAAAGCCGTCAAAGATTGAGGAAAGATGGACACGTTCGTAAGTGCTTGCGTAACTGCTTCGTGAATCTGGCCCCCTGCAGACAAAGGTACACCACAACTTAATTGACAAAATTACGCTTCGTACAATGAGTAATATGATCGGATAATTGTGATTGCGTCTTGTCATTGGTCACTACTGTGACGACATTAATCGTCGAGGCTTGATCTTTCAACCAGATTGATGTTATAATTGAATAACAGGACGCGTAGTTTGACAATCTTAGGTCGTCGTTATTAAAAACTAATTGGAGTTGAAACTTAACAGGGCATGTGTTATATGGAGGGTGGTGGAGTGAGGTGGGGGGGTTGGAGGGGGAGATCCCCCCCTCACAACACCTCCAACACTCCCTCACTACACCTCCAACACTCCCTCACTACACCTCCAACACTCCCTCACTACACCTCCCCCCTTTCACCATATATTTCAGCACTCTCTTTTACAGATTTACGGGCTATTCATGCCCGTGCAATCTTTTGGGTGGCATAATCTTCATCAATCAATATTAGAACAAATTCAGTCGTATCAGTATGATACAATTATAAAAAAAAACGATCTATGAATTCATGCACTCTGCACTCACAATCGGGAATTACAGGCGGGGCAGAAATGGTGGTGCAAGTTTTCTTTGACCTAATGCCTCTGTTCACCTAGCAGTAAATATTCACCTGGGAGTTACAAGGCCACTGTTGTGGGGTTGCCTCCTGGGGCGGGTCAGTAGTTTCACTTTGGAAGGACTTCGATACAAACCTAACGTGTGTGTGTGTGTGTGTGTGTGTGTGTGTGTGTGTGTGTGTGTGTGTGTGTGTGTGTGTGTGTGTGTGTGTGTGTATTATATATATTGTATTAATTATATAGGCTATAAGTGTGTATTAATTAAATAGGCTAATTCTGATGCCGAGACTGATAAAATACTATGCCTAAGATTACCATCAGAGTGCTGGCGGGATGATGGGGAATTAGCCTCGGCTACCATCATATTTTGTCAGGTCGTGATGGTCGAGTGGTTAAGGGGTACTGTACACCAGTTGCAGAGTGCTCCTGGCAGTATGGGTTCGAGTCACTTCTGGGGTGTGAGTTTTCAGCTGCATATATGCCTGGGGACCATTCAGGCTTGTTCGCATATTATATATATTATATATATATATATATATATATATATATATATATATATATATATATATATATATATATATATATATATATATATATATATATAATGTGCTCGAAAATCTCCCGATACAGTATACTTACAACCTATCCTCTTACAAAAGAACGTCGCATTTCGGTCGTATGAGTTACACAAGGCTAAAAATAGTCGTACTAGAAAATGGAAGTGGCTTTTGAAAGTGACGTACTGTCCCGTTTTCTGTTTTGGGTCCTCTGGTAGGTTAGGAGAGACCACTTTAAATTGGCCGTTTTCTTGACATTGGGAGACCTTAGGAGGACGAACTGATACATGAGGCTGAAGGGAGACAAAAGCTACACGCCTACCTTGCCTTGAGGTTACCTTGAGGTGCTTCCGGGGCTTAGCGTCCCCGCGGCCAGGTCGTCGACCAGGCCTCCTGGTTGAAACGCCTACTGGGATCGCTACACAGTTGGCGTTCCTAGTATAATAGTATGGGTAGACTTGAGACTAGACTACACAATCGACTTGAGACTGGTCCAAGACGGACCGAAACGTCGTCGTCCCTTCACCTTCTAGTGTGTGGTCTGGTCAACATGCGTAGACGACCGGAGGGGCCCCGGCGTCCGTGCCGGGAAGGAGGGAGGGAGTCGGGCAACTGGAGAGCTTTTGTCTGGTTATGTCCGTGCCGACGCATTGTTACGGGTCTAAAGGTGAAACTGGCTCCTCCGACCCTAACTTCCGACCAGCAGGGTGTCGGGGGGAACGGAGGAGAAATTGAAAGTGAGAGAAACGACAAAGTGGGAGGTGGTCAACCTCGAGAAGGGAGGTTTCAGCATGACTCAGCTACAGGTTTCACCAGAACAAAATAGCACGAGAAACACGGAAATTATGGAGCAGGGCGAACCTTACGTTACAAGTGCCTCACTGCCTCGGTTCCTGGTAGGAAGGCACAGTGTCACAAAGCGCCTGCTGAGCTATGTAGATATTACACAGTAAACATGCCTAAGGTCACTCTACTGTGGCTAATATAATGGCTCCATTCTGAGAGGTCAAGAACAGCGAAGAAAATCTATCCGTGGTTGGGTTGACACGGTCGAAATTTTTTTTTTATTATTTTTATTATATATATATATATATATATATATATATATATATATATATATATATATATATATTGGTGTATACAGGCAGCAGGTTTTCATTTATACATGTCTCACTGAATATAATCGCATATTGTGTATTGATTATTTTCTAGTTTAGGGCGTCTATACCTGACTAGTGCTCTTGCATCTGGGTTTAATTGGAAGAGGAGTTCTCCAAAAGTCTTGTTCGTTCGAGGTGAAGAAAAAGAAATAACTGTAGAATGTATTACACTTATTATAAAATTTACACGTTTCGAACCTACATGGTTTATTCTCAAGTGATGTTACAGTTGTTTGTTGTTGTTTTAGAATTAGCTACTCGGAACAATATATCCATGTAGCACGGGTTATGGTGAGCCCGTAATTGCGTTGGGTTATTCGTGATAACCTTGTTACTGTGATATTTGGATCAAAGTTTTAAATGGAAGTGGGGACTCCTCCTTTTTCCCCGTTTCTTTTTCGTTTCTGTTTCAGTGCACTGATTTTAGTCTTGTTTTAATAACATTATCTTGGTGGCGGATGTAAAGAGTACAGGACATTATATTTATTCTATTAGTGGGTCAGGTGTAGACAAATGGATCGCACAATGGGTATACATATGGGTATAGAATAAGGCATAAAGGAGAAAGTAGTAGAATATGGCTAAATAGGGTACGAAACACACACAAAGATTAATCAGGTGTAGTGGGCGTGGCTGATTGATTGATGAAGATTAAGGCACCCAAAAGGTGGCACGGGCATGAATAGCCCGTAAGTGGTGGCCCTTTTGAGCCATTACCAGTATCAAGAGCTGATACTGGAGATCTGTGGAGGTGCGACTGCACCCTGCGTGACGGGAGATGTCTCCCCAGTGTGTGGGCGTGGCATGTTGAGCAGTGTCTTCTATGTTGGCATCTTCACGTTCCAGTCTTGTTCTTATTCTCATTGTGGGTAGAGTGAATAGTTCCGTAATTTGGGTATTTATGGTAAGTTGTTCTATTGTTATGTGGATTGCTTCAAGAATTTGTAATCTTACATTTTGGGTTTTTTCTATTATACAAGTGTTTTTATTCAACATTTCACTTGTTAGGGTGATGTCATGAGCTTGTCTCATGTGATTCCTAGGGGCACCGGATTGAAGATGATGGCATGTCAAACGCCTCGTCAGCTTGGTCGACGTCATACCTATGTACTTAGATTGAAGGTTACATCCTTCGTGGGGGCAAGTGTACATGTATACAACGCTTGACTGCTGTAGAGGGTTCTCCGTCGGCTTCGGCCTGTTTTTGATAAGGAGTTCGGTAGTCTTCTTGGTTTTATAGAATATGATCAGGTTAGGAGTAATACTTTTTACTCCTTTACGGATTATTTCTTTCTTCTTTTTTATGTTCACTGTACATAGTTGATTTGTAATATAATTTTATTGCAGGTGTTGTGGTTTCTGTTCTAGGTTCAGGATTATACCATCGGTCCAGGTGTCTTCTTACAGCAGTGTTTAATTCCGTGTTGCTATATCCATTGTTCACCAACACCCTAGTTATTCTATTTATTTATTTATTTATTTATGCATATACAAGAAGGTACATTGGGAATGTGAGGATACATAATATGGTAATTACAGTCTTGTAAAGCCACTAGTACGCGCAGCGTTTCGGGCAGTAAACTTTCAAACTCCTGACTCGCATTGCTCCATTCGGAGCAGTGGGTAAGGGCTCGACTTACCCATCTCTTCCCCACCGCCTCTCCCTGCCCGAGGCCCTTGGGAGCCGTCGGGGGGCACCTTCCCAGGCCAAGGTCTCGTCCGGTATGTGAGGTCACGTCACAAGAACTAACACTATAATGTCCTCAGGCATCCTGCCCCCTCCGGCACCGTACAAGAGTGGATTAAGGGTGACCTTGTAAGTCACGAAGCTGTCCTCTCTATCGCTATCACCGCCGCTTATCTTTCTCCCCAACCCGTTCTCGCACTTCCTCTTAGTCAATATTGGCTTATTTAATAAGTGCATATGTGACATACTAATTGATTGTGAATATTTTAGTTTACCTTGAAAAGCTTCATAGAAAACACCGACCTCACCTAACCTTCTTAGTATGTTAAGATAAGCATCTTATTGCTTCTTATTTACAATTATTACTTAACCTATCAACAGTATAGGTTAAGTAATAATTGTAATTATTGTATAATTACACTGTATCGCGCTATTATTGTGCCGGTAGACTTGTCATTACAGTACTATCAGTAGGCATCCGTCCATTTCAAGGGCCAGATTCAGGAAGGAGTTGCGCAAGTACTTATGAACCTGTACATCTTTTCTCAATCATTGACGGCTTTGTTTACAATTATTAAACAGTTAATGAGACCCGAAGTACCAGGAGGCTGTTTATAACAATAACAGTTGATTGGCAAGTTTTCATGCTTGTAAACTGTTTAATAAATGTAACCAAAGCCGTCAAAGATTGAAAAAAGATGTACACGGTCGCAAGTACTTGCGTAACTGCTTCGTGAATCTGGCCTCAAGAGACTATGCAGTTGTTCACCAAACCACACACTAGAAAGTGACGGGACGACGACGTTTCGACTTGAGAATGGTCCAAGACTGACCGAAACGTCGTCGCCCCTTCACTTTCTAGTGTGTAGTTTGATCAACATATTTCAGCCACGTTATTGTGACTCCTCGTCTGCACTCTTGAGTTGCTCTCTGGTTGTCGGTCTGGAGTGACGGGAGACATCTCCCGTCACGCAGGGTGCAGTCGCACCTCCACAGATCTCCAGTATCAGCTCTTGATACTGGTAATGGCTCAAAAGGGCCACCACTTACGGGCTATTCATACCCGTGCCACCTTTTGGGTGCCTTAGTCTTCATCAAACAATCAATCGGTCTGGAGTGGCCTCTACAGGGCGCAAAGCCAAGGTCGACCGATATATACGAAGGTGAAGCTAGTACTGTTCATTCCAGTACTATTACCTGGCTAAACTGTATCGTTGGACGACCCCATTACTTCACATTTAGGCCACTACTCTACCACTGGAGTATAGTGATGCTGTACTACAGTACCACCGTAAACTGTCACTCCAGTCACTATACCAGTTTTAACACAAAACTGGTTACAAGCTCAGCGGAAATATGACCTGTCGTCGCTGGGTACATATATATTTTTTACCAGGTATGCAAATTAGCAGTGAAATGGAGAAATGTCGTTTCTGAAAATTTCTCCCTAAACAAATTGGGTCAAACAAGGTGCTGTTATTTGTCCAATTTTTGTTTGCTATCGTGATCCATTCTTAAAGAAATGGATCAAGATAGCAAACATCTTAAATTATTAAAGAAATGAACATGTACAGCTTTAACACCAATGTTTTCTTTTATGCTGATGATCTAGCTGCAACTCGCTCCGGCCAAAGAGACTATGGGAAACTGGACCAAATATGTGACAGTATAAGAATGCAACCAAACGTTCAATCCTGCAATGTGCGCTGTGGTTGCTTGTAACTCACACGACTCGTTTCAATGCAATCACAATCTAAAATTACTAGGTAGAGTCCAGTAATTAACGTGTTCTGAAAAGCATGTAGGGTATAATATACTCAAAGGAGTATACTGACATGTTGACCAGACCACACACTAGAAGGTGAAGGGACGACGACGTTTCGGTCCGTCCTGGACCATTCTCAAGTCGACAATCGACTTGAGAATGGTCCAGGACGGACCGAAACGTCGTCGTCCCTTCACCTTCTAGTGTGTGGTCTGGTCAACATACTTTAGCCACGGTATTGTGACTCATCGCCTGAGTATACTGATAGTATAGTATAAGGCGCCCGACAGCTGGGTGGACAGCGCTTCGGATTCGTAGTCCTGAGGTTCCGGGTTCGATCCCCGGTGGAGGCGGAGACAAATAGGCAAAATTTGTCTCCAAAAAAAAAAATAGGCCTCCACCCTGGGGGTGGAGGCCTGGTCGAGGACCGGGCCGCGGGGACACTAAGCCCCGAAATCATCTCATGATAACCTCAAGATTACCGGAAGAACCCATTTGCCAATTTTGCCGCAGTTATTAGACACACGAAGGTCACAACACGTCAACATTAGTGAATGTGTTCAACTTGGATGAACACATTCACATGATGAATGTGTTCATCATCGTCTGTTCGTCAGTCAAGTTATTTATTAACAATGTCTAAGCTTAAATGGATCTTAACTAAGGGACTCACAAAATGGTGATCTCGGTAAGCTAAATAATAGTGAATAGGGGAAATGGTCTAGATGTATCTTAGTTATCCATCCTCGCACTCATTGTACTCTTCCCCCTCTCCCCATCTGATATCCACACCCACACTCCAAAAAATAGTTCACAAACGAATGATATCTTTTAGCCTGAAGAGTAATCTATCCAGTAAACTCAATCAACTTTGTTTTCTTTCCAGGTACTCATCATTGGCCACTCCTACTTTCCCAGAAATATGAACGTAATTGTTAGGAAATACAACTTAAGAATGAGTGATATATAACGTTCACTACGGGCTCACCATAGCCCGTGCTACTTTGGAACTCTTGTTCCCGGTAGCTGAATGTAAAGCCACACCAACGAATGATATATATATATGATAGCGTGACGGTTCTAGAAGACAGGATAACACAACTGGTTAGATAACCAAAACCCATAGGACAGGATAACCATCTGGTTAGAAAGCAAATAACCCAGCTGGATACCTAGTTGATGGCGTTCTGGGAGTAGTTCTACCCCCCAAGCCCGGCCCGAGGCCAGGCTTGACTTGTGAGAGCTTGGTCCACCAGGCTGTTGCTTGGAGCGGCCCGCAGGCCTACATATCCACCCCAACCCGGTTGGTCCGGCACTCCTTGAAGAAAACTATCCAGTTTTTTCTTGGAGATGTCCACGGTTGTTCCGGCAATATTTCTTATGCTCGCTGGGAGGGTGTTGAACAACAGTGTACAATATCTCTAGTGTGTGGGACTGGAATTGAGCAGGTGTGGAGACCGGTACGATGCAGGTGTGGACCGGTATGGTACAGGTGTGGACCGGTATGGTACAGGTGTGGACCGGTATGATGGGTACAGCCCACAACATGGGGGCGAGTTAAGAGAATAGTTTGTGTGAGTGGGGGGGGGGGGGGTACATGAGGATGGGGCGGGGGTGGTGGGGGGGTGATGATTGGGGGGGGTGATGATGGGGGGGGGGATGCTGCAGAGGATAATACCGATTGCAGAATAAATAATAAACGGGAATCATCAACCGTAATATTAACTGCAAGAGCATAAGGAATTGAATCTCGGAAAGATGCAAGACAGCTTCAACGTCAGTGACACCAACAGTGCCAGCCTTAACAACAGTGACACCGACAGTGCCAGCCTTAACAACAGTGACACCGACAGTGCCAGCCTTAACAACAGTGACACCGACAGTGCCAGCCTTAACAACAGTGACACCGACAGTGCCAGCCTTAACAACAGTGACACCGACAGTGCCAGCCTTAACAACAGTGACAATAACAGCAGCAACAGAAACTGGTGTAGTCACAGCCCCAGACAGACGGATAAACAGACAGAATGTTTTCAACAACACAGGAATCAAATTACGCTACACACCACGACCATAACCCCAACGACAGCGGTTATCGAACCCGGGGCAACCACATCAACACCCCCCAACCCAACCCCACCACACCCCCCAACCCCAGCCCACCCTACCTGACCTCATAGTGTATCAAGATATCGCAGCGCGGGCGTGAACTGCCCCCCCCCCCCGTTACCTGACGCCCGCGGGACACTCTCCCGCCTTTGGCTGATCAAGTCACCAGCATTCTCATCCCACACAACACTACGCCAGCATCCACAGTCACCATCGCCAGGGACGGCGTCACCATCGCCAGGGACGGCGTCACCATCGCCAGGGACGGCGTCACCATCGCCAGGGACGGCGTCACCATCGCCAGGGACGGCGTCACCATCGCCAGGGACGGCGTCACCATCGCCAGGGACGGCGTCACCATCGCCAGGGACGGCGTCACCATCGCCAGGGACGGCGTCACCATCGCCAGGGACGGCGTCACCATCGCCAGGGACGGCGTCACCATCGCCAGGGACGGCGTCACCATCGCCAGGGACGGCGTCACCATCGCCAGGGACGGCGTCACCATCGCCAGGGACGGCGTCACCATCGCCAGGGACGGCGTCACCATCGCCAGGGACGGCGTCACCATCGCCAGGGACGGCGTCACCATCGCCAGGGACGGCGTCACCATCGCCAGGGACGGCGTCATCGACGCTGGTGGAATATGAGGACGCACCTTGGCGGATCAGGTCACGGGGCGTACAATATTGTCAGGGTTAATTAATTATTAATTGGCAGACCTGGAACAACGCCCCCCCCCCCCCACGCCCCCAGCACTAACAACAGCAGCAACAGCTGTTTGCACAACAGCTCAACAGCAGCCTTCAATCCTTCAAGGTCATCCTTAATTAGATATTGGTTTAACTGTGGTGGGAGGGGGGAGGGCAGTGGTGGGGTGTGAGGGTGGATGAGGAGGGGGGGCGGCAGGAGGAGGGGGGGGGGTACAAGGGTCATGAGGGCAGGAGAAGGGCACAATTATCCCGTGACCTTTGACCTATAGGTTGACAACGTCCCACAGTGGTATCGTGTAAGCGTTAGTCTCACCTTATGTAACTAGTACTCTTGGTACGTCGGCCAGTACCTCGGGTCGTTAGGAACGACGTTGTGGCGTCAGATCTTGTGGCGTCAGACCTTGTGGCGTCAGACCTTGTGGCGTCAGACCTTGTGGCGTCAGACCTTGTGGCGTCAGACCTTGTGGCGTCAGACAGCATCACCCGATCCCAATCGGCACTCGTCACGACCACACAATACCTGTCAACGCCAACCAATCACCACCAACTAGTACCATTCAACGCCAACACCTCACTAACGGGCTCCATGCTGGGGCTGCATACTCCAGGATTGGTCTTACGTATGTGGTATACAAGATTCTGAATGATTCCTTACACAGGTTCCTGAAGGCTGTTCAGCCTCACATACGCCGCAGATGTTATTCTTTTCATGTGGGCTTCAGGAGACAGGTTTGGTGTGATATGAACTCCTACATCCTTCTCTCTGTCCGTTTCATGAAGTACTTTATCTCCTATTCTGTATCCTGTGTCTGGCCTCCTATTTCCACCGCCTAGTTTCATGACCTTGCATTTACTCGGGTTGAACATTAGTAGCCATTTGTTGGACCATTCATTCAGTCTGTCCAGGTCATCTTGTAGCCTCCTACTATCATCCTCTGTTTCAATCCTCCTCATAATTTTTGCATCATCAGCAAACATTGAGAGAAACGATTCTATACCCTATATACGAGTGTGCTTTTTTCACCTAGTTGTTTTCACCTAGTTGTGTTTGCGGGGGTTGAGCTTTGCTCTTTCGGCCCGCCTCTCAACTGTCAATCAACTGTTTACTAACTACTATTTTTTTCCCCACACCACACACACACCTCAGGAAGCAGCCCGTGACAGCTGACTAACTCCCAGGTACCTGTTTACTGCTAGGTAACAGGGGCATTCAGGGTGAAAGAAACTTTGCCCATTTGTTTCTGCCTCGTGCGGGAATCGAATCCGCGCCACAGAATTACGAGTCCTGCGCGCTATCCACCAGGCTACGAGGCCCCCCCCCCCCGTGTGTGTGTGTGTGTGTGTGTGTGTGTGTGTGTGTGTGTGTACAGCCACGGGGTGCATGTACCGGTAGTGAGCATGTGTGTACATACGTACGTGGCCCCCAACACTACACTCCCACGCTACCTTGACACGGGAACACTGTACGGAGCCGTGTACACTACTCCCACCACCTTCACTATCACCCACACTACCCCCCACCACCTTCACTATCACCCACACTACCCCCCACCACCTTCACTATCACCCACACTACTCCCCACCACCTTCACTATCACCCACACTACCCCCACCACCTTCACTATCACCCACACTACTCCCCACCACCTTCACTATCACCCACACTACCCCCCCACCACCTTCACTATCACCCACACTACCCCCCCACCACCTTCACTATCACCCACACTACCCCCACCACCTTCACTATCACCCACACTACTTAGATCACCTTCCTTATCAAGAATACACCCAAGTTAGGAGAGAGAGGTGGTACGCCAATTTGGAAAACATTACAGCAAAAGCTAAGGCCCAACCCAAACTGTTTCGTATCCCTATACGAAATAAACAGTTTCGTGGCCCAAATGTAGTAGTAGTAGGCATCCATCAGTCTCAGGAGACTATGGAGTTGCGCTCTGATGTCGGCCTGGGGCCAGATTCACGAAAGCACTTACGCAAACACTTACGAACCTGTACATCTTTTCTCAATCTTTGGCGGCCTTGTTTCCAATTATTAAACAGTTAATGAGCTCCGAAGCACCAGGAGGCTGTTTATAACAATAACAACAGTTGATTGGCAAGTTTTCATGCTTGTAAACTGTTTAATAAATGTAACCAAAGCCGTCAAAGATTGAGGAAAGATGTACAGGTTCGTAAGTGCTTGCGTAAGTGCTTTCGTGAATCTGGCGCCTGGTCTAGAGTGGCCTCACCAGTGCGCAAAGCCAGGGTAGGTTGATTTGGGGGAGAAGCTGTTACCCATGCAGCAGGTCCCCCCTCTCCACGGCTCTGAATACCAGTATATTAGTAATGCTCTCTTAAAGTATGAGGCCGGCTGAAGCGTTTATGGGTGAGTATAGAAGTGGGAATTTGCCATAGGCCTGGTCAGAGACTGGGCCGCGGGGACAGTGATCCCCGAAATCAACGCAAAGTGACGCCAGCATATGTTGGAATCCTCTGAGAAAAGAAGGAAACTATAAGGGAAAAGCGCCAAGCCATTAGGCCTATATAGCACTTGGAAGGGGTCAGGATAAGGATTTGGGATGGGACGGGTGGAAAGGAATGGTGCCGAACCACTTGGACGGTCGGGGATTGAACGCCGACCTGCATGAAGCGAGACCGTCGCTCTACCGTCCAGCCCAAATGGTTGGACAAATCCTCTGAGAGTGTTCACCAATTATGTGAGGCTGTCGATGCTTCAATGACCCGATGGCAAACGGAAACTGAAAATGGGAGAAGTCTTAAAAGTTACGGCACAATGAGGCGTTGTTGTGGAGGTTATCTTGAGGTTATCTTGAGATGATTTCGGGGCTTAGAGTCCCCGCGGCCCGGTCCTCGACCAGGCCTCCCCCCCCAGGAAGCAGCCCGTGACAGCTGACTAACACCCAGGTACCTATTTTACTGCTAGGTAACAGGAGCATCAAGGTCAAAGAAACTCGGCCCATTGTTTCTGTCCAGCGCCAGGGATCGAACCCGGGACGACAGGATCACGCGTCCAGTGTTCTGTCCGCTCAGCCGCCGGCTCTCTGAAACCAGAGGGCCAGAGGGAATGTTACAGATGTGGGACACCAGATGGCAGGTTGGTTCAAGGATGCTATGAGAGTCAGTTCTGTTCTGAGGCCCACAGTGAGCTGTTGACGATAGCTTGGCTATGGCTGGTCATGCCAAAGAGTGATTTCGACCTAATGAACAAATCCACAAGGGCCGTGACGAGGATTCTAACCTGCGTCCGGGAGCATCCCAGACACTGCCTTAATCGACTGAGCTACGACAGCATTCATTTGATGCATCACGTTAGTGTGATCTCTGTGTGTGATGATTTCGACCTATCCTGGTGGATCCTATCCTCCCATTGTAGTGGGCTATCCAATGTGGATATTTTGAGGTGGATCTGGTGAGTTGATATCTTGAGTATGTGTGTTATGAAGCGATTAACATTGGGGCAGTAATTTCAGAGATTTAAGTTGATCTCTAGAGACAAGAGTCCTATACCACTTGGACTGGACGGTAGAGCGACGGTCTCGCTTCATGCTGGTCGGCGTTCAATTCCCGACCGCCCAAGTGGTTTGGGCACCATTCCTTTCCCCCGTCCCATCCCAAAATCCTTATCCTAATCCCTTCCCAGTGTTATATAGTCGTAATGGCTTGGTCCTTTCTCCTGATACGTCCCTTCCCTCTGAAGACAAGGATGGTATAGTGACTAGGATCTTGAAGACCCGGTAGGAAGCTGACTAGGATTAGGGGGATTTGGCCAGTGTTTAATGGAATATAAATATTGAATAAACATATATATATACCTGTGATTTATAAGATTATCAATGTGTTTATCTTATCCTCATCTGAATTACACACAGAGATCACACTAACGTGATGCATCAAATGAACAAATCCACAAGGCCCGTGACGAGGATTCGAACCTGCGTCCGGGAGTATCCCAGACACTGCCTTAGTCTTCGGATCAACTTCTGAAACTTCGGTTCACAACTCTTTTTTTTTTACCCTGTCGTAGCTCAGTCGTTTAAGGCATGAGTGTCTGGGATGCTCCCGGACACAGGTTCGAATCCTCGTCACGGCCCTTGTGGATTTGCTCATCTGTATAATCCTTGCCAAAATTGGGTAAGGGAACCCCACACTCCCTCTCCGACCCCCACCATACCCCTATCCCCTCCCCACATCCGCACTATACCTATCCTATACGACCTTCCTACCCCCCCCCCTAATTATACAGGTGGCCAGGTGTGGACCCGTGGGAAGGTTAGGTTAGGTTAGGTTCCGAGACATACCTGGCTACCTACCCACGCCGCCCCTGTCAATACCGTCACCCACACTACCGTCACTCACACTACCCATACCCTGGTACTACCGTCTCCTGTCGGCATTAATGACGTCACGGACGGTAGTAGTGACGTCACAGGTATACACAGGATGGATTCCACTCTTCACTGGACCACTAAAGGTCTATCCTCCTCTTGATCTGTCCATTGTCCTAGTGACCCGTGTAAGCTGTCCCTACCAGCGCTCCATCTACCTGTCCCTACCAGCACCCCGTCTACCTGTCCCTACCAGCACCCCCGTCTACCTGTCCCTACCAGCACCCCCGTCTACCTGTCCCTACCAGCACCCCCGTCTACCTGTCCCTACCAGCACCCCCGTCTACCTGTCCCTACCAGCACCCCCGTCTACCTGTCCCTACCAGCACCCCCGTCTACCTGTCCCTACCAGCACCCCGTCTACCTGTCCCTACCAGCACCCCGTCTACCTGTCCCTACCAGCACCCCCGTCTACCTGTCCCTACCAGCACCCCCGTCTACCTGTCCCAATCCACTAATTCGTCGTCTTTTTAAGGAATTAATAAACATTAAATGCACAATAACACTGAGGCATTCTATGCAACAGACACGTAGGGTTAGGTAGGGTGGTTGGGTTCGTGCGTCTCTGGTTAGGCCAAACAGTCCCATTTTGTTACGGAGTGGAGAAGTGCAGTGCTACAGACGTCTCTCTCACGCTGTATTTCCTCACTTCCTTACCTGCTACTTACCTTCCCTCTCACCCCTCCTCCTCTCCCTTCCCTCTCACGACCTCCTCCTCCTCCTCTCCCTTCCCCTCCCCCAATACTACCTATCCTCCCTATTCTCATATCAGACTATCGCAACTTTCAAATATATAAATCTGCATATCTTCCAAATATATATAAGAAAAAGGTAAATAAACTTCTATGTATTGTACTCACATCTTCACTACTTTCAACACCAACATAAAATAGTCAAATCTACAAAGTCTTATTAAATTTATAGTTTACATTTACAAGATACAGGCGAGCTTTGCTTTTACCATTCTGTCCGGTTTACGTTTAAGAAAACGGGATTTTGCCCGCGAAAAAATTATTTAAAAATTGTTGACCAGACCACACACTAGAAGGTGAAGGGACGACGACGTTTCGGTCGGTCCTGGACCATTCTCAAGTCGATTGTGACGACTTGAGAATGGTCCAGGACGGACCGAAACGTCGTCGTCCCCTTCACCTTCTAGTGTGTGGTCTGGTCAACATACTTTAGCCCCGTTATTGTGACTCGTCGCCTATATTTAAAAATTACTATGCGTTTAGTCGCCACGGAGTCTCTGTGAGAGGTAATGATCCAGTGTCCACACTTTACTGTGGACAATGAACTCGAGTTAGACGCTATTAACCGAAAACTGGATTTTCAGGAAAGTCTTGAAATTGGATGATTTGGTGATCTTTCTTCACTAGTGGCCAGATGTAAATAGTTTGTCGAGAGGCTGGTCTACCTCCTTCACTAGTGGCCAGATGTAAACAGTTTGTCCAGAGGCTGGTCTACCTCCTTCACTAGTGGCCAGATGTAAACAGTTTGTCGAGAGGATGGTCTACCTCCTTCACTAGTGGCCAGATGTAAACAGTTTGTCCAGAGGCTGGTCTACCTCCTTCACTAGTGGCCAGATGTAAACAGTTTGTCGAGAGGCTGGTCTACCTCCTTCACTAGTGGCCAGATGTAAATAGTTTGTCGAGAGGCTGGTCTACCTCCTTCACTAGTGGCCAGATGTAAACAGTTTGTCGAAAGGCAGGTCTACCTCCTTCACTAGTGGCCAGATGTAAACAGCTTGTCGAGAGGCTGGTCTACCTCCTTCACTAGTGGCCAGATGTAAACAGCTAGTCGAGAGGCAGGTCTACCTCCTTCACTAGTGGCCAGATGTAAACAGTTTGTCGAGAGGCTAGTCTACCTCCTTCACTAGTGGCCAGATGTAAACAGCTTGTGTGAGAGATCGGTTTACCTGGAGGTCCGCCTCCAGGTTTACCGTCAAAGACCGGGTCTAGCGAGGTCTTCAGTAGCTAGTAGTACTCTTTGTTATTGACTCTTTGTCCAGAGGCTGACCACTGATGGGTTACTGGACGCCTTCCGTAGTCTCTTGATTGCATTCCTGCAGCGCATTTAATGGGCTTCTCCGCCTTCCTGGCGAGGTGGTCCTCGTCCCTGTCACGTGATGTATCTAGCCAGGGGGCACCTGGGGGCATCAGGGGGCACCAGGGGGCATCAGGGGGTATCAGGGTGCATCAGGGGGCACCAGGGGGCACCTGGGGGCATCAGGGGGCATCAGGGGGCACCTGGGGGCATCAGGGGGCACCAGGGGGCACCAAGGGGCACCTGGGGGCATCAGGGGGCATCAGGGGGCACCTGGGAGCATCAGGGGGCATCAGGGGGCACCAGGGGGGCACCTGAAATGATCTACAAAACTATGGACGTGACGACACGCATGAGTGACGCCGTACTCTGCCTTCTCAAAACACACTACTATTGCATGACTGGATGAAAATATTCATTTCTCTGGTTTACCGGTTTCATTAACGTATCGGGCAGCCAGCTTCGAGGTTTACCGTCACACTGTAAACTTCCTTGTAGACTGCTCGTTCCCTTGTGTTTTCAAGCAGCAATTATAATTACAATTCCTCCTGCTGTCGAAGGAACTAGTAGCATTAACCTCTGAGGGTCGCGAGGAGTTAAAGGGTCATAGGTAACCTTGAGTACATCCGCTGGGGGAGACTTCAACGCAACAGGTAGTAGTGAGCTGACAGGAGGGTCGTACGTCCGCACCCAATAGGGATTAGCCCCACACACTATAGCAGGGAGGCCAGATTGGGCTACTTGTAGCCCAATTGGACTACAAGTAGTATGGAGTCTATACTATGGGCATCATTACAGTCTTCACGTCGAGCGCACATACACACACACATATTAGATATCATATAAGATATCAGAAAGAACTTTTTTTAGTGTCAGAGTGGTTGACAAATGGAATGCATTAGGAAGTAATGTGGTGGAGGCTGACTCCATACACAGTTTCAAATGTAGATATGATAGAGCCCAATAGGCTAAGGAACCTGTACACCAGTTGATTGACAGTTGAGAGGCGGGACCAAAGAGCCAGAGCTCAACCCCCGCAAGCACAATTAGGTGAGTACACACACACACACACACACACACACACACACACACAAAGAGCCGAAGCACAACTAGGTGAGTACATGGCTAAGTGTCAAACTAGAGACTCCTTCACACACCTGTGTGCTCAGACACCTGAGATTCAACACACGATGAGGACTCGCACACCTGTATAACCACACACACATGGATACTTATATACCTGGAAATCTATATTTCTGAGTAATATGTAGATGGTATTCACACCTGAGGTCCTACACACCTGGTACTCACACCTGGGGTCCTAAACACCTGGTACTCACACCTGGGGGTCCTACACACCTGCTACTCACACCTGGGGTCCTACACACTTGGTACTCACACCTGGGGTCCTACACACCTGGTACTCACACCTGGGGGTCCTACACACCTGGTACTCACACCTGGGGTCCTACACACCTGGTACTCACACCTGGGGTCCTACACACCTGGTACTCACACCTGGGGGTCCTACACACCTGCTACTCACACCTGGGGTCCTACACACCTGGTACTCACACCTGGGGTCCTACACACCTGGTACTCACACCTGGGGTCCTACACACCTGGTACTCACACCTGGGGTCCTACACACCTGCTACTCACACCTGGGGTCCTACACACCTGCTACTCACACCTGGGGGTCCTACACACCTGGTACTCACACCTGGGGTCCTACACACCTGGTACTCACACCTGGGGTCCTACACACCTCGTACTCACACCTGGGGGTCCTACACACCTGGTACTCACACCTGGGGTCCTACACACCTGGTACTCACACCTGGGGGTCCTACACACCTGGTACTCACACCTGGGGGTCCTACACACCTGGTACTCACACCTGGGGTCCTACACACCTGGTACTCACACCTGGGGGTCCTACACACCTGGTACTCACACCTGGGGTCCTACACACCTAGTACTCACACCTGGGGGTCCTACACACCTGGTACTCACACCCCTACACACATATTTAGCCAGAGAGAGATAACAACCTAACATACATACATACTTAACAACACAAATGAGTAACCACCTTGGAGCCCTATATACACAACCCAACTACACACCTGGCAACTTACATATATATGGGACCTAAAAATCCCTACACGTTACAATCACGTTCACAACCAGAAATAACCCGGAAGCCCCAAAACAAACTTGATGAGGTTTCCAGCGAACTTAACTAAAGGGAGCCGGGCGGCCGAGCGGTCAGCACGCTGGACTTGTGATCCTGTGGTCCCGGGTTCGATCCCAGGCGCCGGCGAGAAACAATGGGCAGAGTTTCTTTCACCCTATGCCCCTGTTACCTAGCAGTAAAATAGGTACCTGGGTGTTAGTCAGCTGTCACGGGCTGCTTCCTGGGGGTGGAGGCCTGGTCTAGGACCGGGCCGCGGGGACACTAAAGCCCCGAAATCATCTCAAGATAACCTCAAGAACTGCGACATCACTGGGAAATGTTAGTTTTTTTTCTCTTATTCTTTAAGACGTGTAGTCATGTTTGCTCAGCCATACAAGGCTGCTCGTCGGAGGTCTTTCCTGGCAGTGTAGGTTCGTAGGAGAAGTCTCTTGGTGGTTTAGACTCCTGGTGGTGGCTGAAAGCTCTGGGTCCAGATTCACGAAAGCAGTTACGCAAGTACTTACGAACGAGTACATCTTTCCTCAATCTTTGACGGCTTTGGTTACATTTATTAAACAGTTTACAAGCATGAAAACTTGCCAATCAACTGTTGTTATTGTTATAAACAGCCTCCTGGTGCTTCGGAGCTCATTAACTGTTTAATAATTGTAAACAAAGCCGCCAAAGATTGAGAAAAGATGTACAGGGGCCAGATTCACGAAAGCAGTTACGCAAGTACTTACGAACGAGTACATCTTTCCTCAATCTTTGACGGCTTTGGTTACATTTATTAAACAGTTTACAAGCATGAAAACTTGCCAATCAACTGTTGTTATTGTTATAAACAGCCTCCTGGTGCTTCGCAGCTCATTAACTGTTTAATAATTGTAAACAAAGCCGCCAAAGATTGAGAAAAGATGTACAGGGGCCAGATTCACGAAAGCAGTTACGCAAGTACTTACGAACGAGTACATCTTTCCTCAATCCTTGACGGCTTTGGTTACATTTATTAAACAGTTTACAAGCATGAAAACTTGTCATTCAACTGTTGTTATTGTTATAAACAGCCTCCTGGTGCTTCGGAGCTCATTAACTGTTTAATAATTGTAAACAAAGCCGCCAAAGATTGAGAAAAGATGTATAGGGGCCAGATTCACGAAAGCAGTTACGCAAGTACTTACGAACGAGTACATCTTTCCTCAATCCTTGACGGCTTTGGTTACATTTATTAAACAGTTTACAAGCATGAAAACTTGCCATTCAACTGTTGTTATTGTTATAAACAGCCTCCTGGTGCTTCGGAGCTCATTAACTGTTTAATAATTGTAAAGAAAGCCGCCAAAGATTGAGAAAAGATGTACAAGTTCGTAAGTGCTTTCGTGAATCTGGCCCCTGGTTCTCACGCCGGCTCCCAAGCCCTCAGAAACGCAGCTACAGCGACAGCTGCTGGTAATGTCGGACTAAAATGGACTTTGTTTAAAAGTCCCGTGATTATTCTGAGTACAGGAGGAGAGGACTTGGTGTGGTCGGACCGCTTCCTGTCCGGTAATCTCTCCATCCTGTCGCTTGCCCCTGTCCACCCCTCTTGTCTCTGTCTCACTCTGTCAGCGCCGTCCACCCCTGTTGTCACTGTCCCACTCCGTCAGCCCCGTCCACCCCTGTTGTCTCTGTCCCACTCCGTCAGCGCCGTCCACCCCTGTTGTCTCTGTCCCACTCCGTCAGCCCCGTCCACCCCTGTTGTCCCTGTCTCACTCCGTCAGCCCCGTCCACCCCTGTTGTCACTGTCCCACTCCGTCAGCCCCGTCCACCCCTGTTGTCTCTGTCCCACTCCGTCAGCGCCGTCCACCCCTGTTGTCTCTGTCCCACTCCGTCAGCCCCGTCCACCCCTGTTGTCTCTGTCTCACTCCGTCAGCGCCGTCCACCCCTGTTGTCTCTGTCCCACTCCGTCAGCCCCGTCCACCCCTGTTGTCTCTGTCTCACTCCGTCAGCGCCGTCCACCCCTGTTGTCTCTGTCCCACTCCGTCAGCGCCGTCCACCCCCAATCAATCCAACGAATAGTTTCAGCCCAGGATCAACCAGGCTGTGACTCATACGTCAGGCTGCGAGCAGCCGCGTCCAACAGCCTGGTTGATCAGTCCAGCAACCAGGAGGCCTGGTCGACGACCGGGCCGCGGGGACGCTAAGCCCCGGAAGCACCTCAAGGTAGCCCATCATTCTAGAATGAAAGTACTTACAGTACGTATTCGGTGGAAAAACTACAAAGACTCATTTCCCCATCTAGTGTAAATATTAGTATGCATTAGAGATAACTCCTTACAAATGTTCTAAATAAAGAACTTGGCTAACAAACCCCCACTTAATTAATGTTATCCCACTTCTGAAATAACTCACGTAACTCATCCCTCTTAAGGTATGATGACCCACACTCATCAGTACATACACAAGATTCACTCACTCATGCTATATTCATACCACGTAGATACGAGTCCTTACTGGTAATAATTTTGATTTTATTTCTAAATCTGGTACTCTGCTGGAAGCCTCTTGCCCCCTGATACCTCCCTCCATACCTTGCTATCATACCTGTTATCCTTCATACCCATGCCATCCTGCCCTACTCTGGGCAGGATGTTCCTTACCCCTGTCTTCCTCAGTATATCTTCCATATACCCCCTGCCACCCCCATTAAAACTTCCATACCCCCTTGCCACCCCCTAATCCCCTTATATAAAAACAACGCTTACCACCATTGGGTGAGGCAATTGGCGCCCTTTTTTACAGTCATCAATAACCTGCGATGAGCGGTTGTCGGCCGAGTCTGGAGAACACGTCCTGCTGCTACAAAAGTTCACTCCAGCTGTGTTTTGGCTGTGACGCCCCGCGCCTGCTGGATCAGACTGCTGCTGCTGCTGCTGCTGCTGCTGCTGCTGCTGCTGCTGCTGCTGCTGCTGCTTCTGCTGCTGCTGCTGCTGCTTGTCTGGGTGACTTGCATCCAATACACCCGCTTGGGTGATCACCCAACTCGCCCTCCAACCTGTCGCCGTGAGGGCGGGGGCAGGAGAGAGGAAACTAGTGGAAATAAACCGGTTTATAAGATTCATTTCGTCTCTTGGGTTTGTTGTTGTCGGTCGGCTAGACTATATATCCGCCTCCGCTCCTCCAGTGGACTAGTGTGAAGTGTTGATGGGCTGTAGACGGTCCTGGTCACTGGGGGGGGGCCCTAGTGAAGGTCACTGGGGGCCCCCCTGGTGAAGGTCACTGGGGGCCCCTGGTGGAGGTTACTGGAGGTCACTAACGACTCTCGTTTAGTAAGGGAACTATCAGAGGGAAATCGCCATACTACTACGACTATACAGCACTTGGAAGGAGTCAGGATAAGGATTTGATACAGGACGGTGGGGGGGGGGGAGGAAGGAATGTTGCCCAACCACTTGGACGCTCGGGGATTGAACGCCGACCTGCAGGAAGGGAGACCGTCGCTCTACCCTCCAACCCCAAGGAGGATGTCACTAAGAGCTACGATGAAGGAGGATCAAGGGAATATTATCACTGGAGTCACGGGGTGGGGTACAAGGGGTGGGAGGGAAGGAGGAGAGAGGAAGAGAGGAGAGGGAAAAGGAGGTAAAAGGAAGCATGCAGCATACCGACACAGGTCGGTCCACTACGGGCTCACCATAGCCCGTGCTACTTGCAACTTGTTCCGAGTAGCTGAATCTATAACAACAACAACATACCGACAATAGCAACAAACTAGGCACCAACGCTAAGCTGGCGGCCAGCAGCCAAGCACAACACAAGTTTCAGCCCGGCTCCTGTGCCAGGCAAGTCCATCGCGGGCTCACCATAGCCCGTGCTACTTGGAAACTTTTAGTTCCCAGTAGCAGAATCTTAAAACAACAACAGATCATCGAGTACCACTACATAGCAGCCTTCCCACGTGACAAGCCCTGTGAGCCCCTTGAGGTGGTTACCTTGAGGTGCTTCCGGGGCTTAGCGTCCCCGCGGCCCGGTCGTCGACCAGGCCTCCTGGTTGCCGGACTGATCAACCAGGCTGTTGGACGCGGCTGCTCGCAGCCTGACGTATGATTCACTGCCTGCACCGCTGGAATATAGGGCACAGTTCCAGCTGTGTCACTCTGCCCAGTTTCTCTCGAACACCTCACATGGGAGATCACCACCAGGAAAGGGGGTATGAAATTTTTACCAGTCTCCGTGGTGTAGCGGTAAGACACTCGCCTGGCGTTCCGCGAGCGCTTTGTCATGGGTTCGTATCCTGGCCGGGGGAGGATTTATTGGGCGCCAATCCTTAACTGTAGCCTCTGTTTAACTCAACAGTAAAATGTGTACTTGGTTGTAACAACGATTCTTCGCGGCGGGGATCGTATTCCAGGGACCTGCCCGAAACGCTACGCGTACTAGTGGCTCTACAAGAATGTAACAACTCTTCTATATATCTCAAAAAAAAAGGTAGAAAAATCGACCCAGGGGGGGGGGGGGGGTAGAAATAGCCGAAGCTACTCTATGCCTTTGAGATGTATTTTTCTTGTCTCAATAAACATACTTGAACTTGAACTACCAGGAAAACAAAAAAGTATCTATGCTTTTGAGGGGCCCTGACGGCTGAGTGGAGAGCGCTCGGGATTCGTAGTCCCAAGGTTCCAGGTTCGATCCTCGGCGGAGGAAGAAACAAATGGGCGGAGTTTCTTTCACCCTCATGCCCCCCGTTAACCTAGCAGTAAATAGGTACCTGGGAGTTAGACAGCTGCTACGGGCTGCTTCCTGGGGGTGTGTAACAAAAAAGGAGGCCTGGTCGAGGACCGGGCCTCAGGGACGCTAAGCCCCGAAAGCCTCTCAAGATCTTAAGATGTTGCCCCTCCATTTAAATTCAAAGACGGCAGTATAAACTTTTAGATCTTATACACAATTAAGTTGTTTCACAATTACATTAAATACATTTCGCCACACCAATTAAATCTTACAAAAAAAAATAATTTAATTAACAGAAAAACACATTTATAAAAAGAACAAATCCACAAGGGTCGTGACGAGGATTCGAACCTGCGTCCGAGAGCATCCCAGACGCTGCCTTAATCGACTGAGCTAACGAACATGGTCATTCATAAAAAGTTTTATACATTTATAAAGAGTTAACAATACACACGACTCTAATATTTCTGGACACACTGACAATACAAAGCTATCACAAGGCTCTATTTATGCTCTATTTTACTCCTAGAGTTTCATGTTAAACATGATTGATAAAAATTAAGCCACCCAAGAGGTGGCACGGGCATGAATAGCCCGTAAGTGGTACAATTTTTTTTTCTCAGTATTCTGAATGTTAAACATTGATTGATTTTATTTTGTATTTATCTTGCGTTGTGAGGGTGAGGTGAGGACGGGGGTTCCTCTGCCTGTGTGTGAAGATGTTTAGTGATGAGGCAAGACAGGGAATGAGTGGACGGGAATAATGGGGAGTGTGGGGAAGATATTGGCTTATTTAATAAGTGCATATGTGACATACTGATTGTGAATATTTTAGTTTACCTTGAAAAGCTTCATAGAAAACACCGACCTTACATAACCTTCTTAGTGTGTTAAGATAAGCATCTTATTGCTTCTTAATTACAATTATTACTTAACCTATACCGTTGATAGGTTAAGTAATAATTGTAATTAAGAAGCAATAAGATGCTTATCTTAACATACTAAGAAGGTTAGGTGAGGTCGGTGTTTTCTATGAAGCTTTTCAAGGTAAACTAAAATATTCACAATCAGTATGTCACATATGCACTTATTAAATAAGCCAATATTGACTGTAAGCAAGTGCGAGAACGGCTTGGGGGAAGAGATCGGAAGGGTATCCATATGCAGACGGAGTCACAATAACGTGGCTGAAATATGTTCCCAAGTCGATCACAAGCGATTTGAGAATGGTCTAGGACGGACCGAAAAGTCGTCGTCCCTTCACTTTCTAGTGTGTGGTCTGGTCAACGAAGAGAGTGTATGCGAGAGACCTGGGGCCAGATTCACGAAGCAGTTACGCAAGCACTTACGAGCCTGTCCATCTTTTCTCAATCTCTGGCGGCTTTGTTTACAATTATTAAACAGTTTCCGTGGTGTAGTGGTAAGACACTCGCCTGGCGTTCCGCGAGCGCTATGTCATGGGTTCGTATCCTGGCCGGGGAGGATTTACTGGGCGCAATTCCTTAACTGTAGCCTCTGTTTAACGCAACAGTAAAATGTGTACTTGGATGAAAAAACGATTCTTCGCGGCAGGGGATCGTATTCCAGGGACCATAGGATTAAGGACTTGCCCGAAACGCTACGCGTACTAGTGGCTCTACAAGAATGTAACAACTCTTGTATATATCTCAAAAAAAAAAAAAAAGTTAATGAGCTCCGAAGCACCAGGAAGCTGTTTATAACAATAACAACAGTTGATTGGGAAATTCTCATTCTTGTAAACTGTTTAATAAATGTAACCAAAGCCGTCAAGGATTGAGGAAAGATGTTCGTAAGTACTTGCGTAACTGCTTCGTGAATCTGGCCCCTGGGCACAGGGTCGACCCGGACACTGCCAGGTACCGCCATTTAGTATTAAAGAAAACGGTAAACCGAACAAGGTGAACTGAGATAAAATAGTTACTAAGAAAGAAGTTCAAATATTCCCTGTACTTAGCACTATCCAAGTACCCGTAGGAAAACTTCTCACCTTCCGTAGGATGCAACAAACCACAATCGCTCAATTTCGGGGTGAATATTTTTTGCTGTTAGGTAAACAGAGGTATTAGTTGAAAGGAAACGTGCCCAACCAATTCTGTCCTACCCGGGGATTGAACTCTTAGTCCGTCATTTTGTCATACGAGACTTAACACGTTTGATATTCACTGGAATATTACAAGCGTCTCTCTGGCTTCATTTTCAATATTGTCATTACTGCAATTTCCATCTATTTAAATCTAATTACAGCTTTCTATTGCGAGTGCTCTCACAAAGAAAGCTTCGGGGGTTAATATCAGGGAGTTTTTGTCTTGCCTATCAATAGGATGCTCGCGATAACGGTCGATATAAGGTGTTATGAAGAGAAAGCTCAGAGTGCTTCCCTTTGGCGCTTGTGTTGTTGCTACTAGTCTCTCCCACCTCCCGCCAGATGGGCAACCAGTCAACCTTCCCGCTTATCCCAGTGAACCCCAGTGAACCCCGGTGAACCTCCCCCTCCTGGTGTGAGGGGGGAGGGCACGAAGGTCAGGTGTGTGAGGGGGGGGGGGTGTGGCATGAAGGTCAGGGAAGGGCGTGTCACTCTGTGCTGCTCTAGTACAGTAGGTCATCATCAACACCCGCCACGCCCACACATCCTCCAGATTAGACACGCACGCGCGCACGCTCACAATCACGCTAGCTCACACACACACACACACCAACCCGTCCTCTTAAAAATAACGTCACTTTTGGCCCGTATGCGCGATATGGCCAAATTTGGACGTAATTTGAAATGAAATCCACTCACAAAAGTGACGTTCTGTTCCGTTTTCTATTTGAGTCGTCCGCCTTACGCGCAGAGGTTATAAGAGGACACTTTAAATTAACGTTTTTCATAACGTTTTGAAACTTTATGAGAATTTCCTGCCCACCTAACCTATCAGAGGACCCTTAACTTACTGTTGTTGACAAAAAAATCCCAAATTTATTTTCATTTTTTTTCATTTTCAAATTACGTCCAAATTCGGCCATACTGGCAAACGGCCAAAAGCGACGTTCTTTTTAAGAGGACAGGTTGCACACACACACACACACACACACACACACACACACACACACACACACACACACACACACACACACACACACACACACACACACAAGACCCTGACAGGACATGCTACCATTAACATAATAGAGCGGCTTCTATTGCCTGGAAGAAGAAATCTAAACTGTTGATCATGGGTGACTTCAACCATGGAAAGATAGACTGGGAAAATAGAGTACCAAACAAAGGGGACACAAACATGGAGAGCTAAACTATCAGACGTAGCGACAAGGAACTTTCTATACCAACATGTCTAGGGACCCCACAAGAATGAGAGGAAATAATGAACTAGCGAGACTTGATCTGGTATTTACCCTGAACGAGTCAGACATAAGGGAAATCAAATCAGAACTCCCACATAGGCACATGAGTGACCATAGTGTCCCGACATATGATTTAGGAAGAACGTAGGATTAACTCGCTCCCCTGGAAACACAAACCGAAACTGTCTCTATTTTCCGCTTGTTACAAGTTGTAATGAAGTTGTTACATCTTGACTTAACGTGTTTATGACGTATTAGAACGTTGTTACTATTTGCTATATTGGTTGTTATAACTGGTTAGGTGTTAAAACTTGTTCGAACGTTGTACCAACGTCGTAGTTTTGGTGTGTGTTTGGCGGGTCAAGGAAGGGACCGGAAAGTAAAAGGCTGGAATACCGAAGGGGAAACTATGATGAGATTAGAAAATATATAATAGAAATACCATGGGAGACAGAGCTCAGAGAAAAGTCTGTTCAAGGAATGATTGACTACATTACCCAGAAGTATCAGGAGCAAGAAAACAGGTTTATCCCGGCCCAGAAAGAAAAAAAACTGAAAATCAAAAGGGAAATCCGTGGTTCAATCAGGCATGTAAGGAAGCAAGGCAGCTAAACACAAGGGCATGGAGAAACTACAGAAATAGCAGGACACCAGAGAGCAGAGAGAGATATCCAGAGGGCCAGAAATGGGTACCTCAGTGTGAGGAGAGAAACAGAGAGGAAGTCTGAAAATGTCATAGCAAATAAAGTTAAGACCCAACCAAAACTGCTGTACCGCCGCATCAGGAGGAAAACAGTGCAAGAACAGGTGATGAAACTGAAGGAGGGAGAGGATGGGTACACAAAGAACGACAAAGAGGTGTGTGAAAAACTCAAGAGATTCCAGGAGGTCTTCACAATAGAGCAAAGAGAAGTCCCTGAACTAAGAGGGGTGGCGATAAACCAAGCAGACTTGGAAGATATTGAAATTACCAGAGACGAGGTTAGGAGGTATCTACTCGATCTGAAAGTGATTAAGGCTGTTGTACCTGATGAAATCTCACCATGGATGCTAAAAGAGTGGGCAGAAGCACTTTGCGTGCCACTATGATCTATAATAAGTCACTGGAAACATGAGACCTACCTGAGAGTTAGAAGACAACTAAGTCTACCCAATCTACAAAAAGGGGAATAGGCAGGAGGCCCTAAACTACAGACCAGTGTCCTTAACTTGTATACATGCAAAGCGACGGAAAAGATCGTGAGAAAAAGCCTGGTAAAGTAAAAAGCACATCTAGAGAGAAGGTACTTCGTAACACGTCACCAGCATGGGTGACGTGGAAGGCGAGTCGTGTCTCGCACGTTTAATAGAATTCTATGTCCAAGCAACAAACATTAAGCAAGAAAGAGAAGGATGGACGGACTGCATCTTCATGGACTGTCAGAAAGCTTTTGTCACAGTACTCCATAAAAGACTGGTGCATAAGTTGGGGAAACAAGCTGGAATAAGTGTTAGGATGCTGCAATGGATAAGGGATTACCTAAACAACAGGAAGCAGGGAGGTACTGTAAGGGGTGAGACCTCAGACTGGCGTGATGTTACCAGTGAGTCCCACAGGGTTCTGTACTCGGACCTATCCTGTTTCTGATATACGTGAATGATCTTCCAGAAGGTATAGACTCATTCCTCTCAATGTTTGCTGATGATGCTAAAATTATGAGAAGGATTAAGACACAGGAGGACAGCAAGAGGCTACAGGATGACCTGAACATACTGAAGGAATGGTCCAACAAATGGCTACCAGAGTTTAACTCGAGAAAGTGCAAAGTGATGAAGATAGGCGTAGGGAGCAGGAGGCCAATGGATGACCGTTTTCTTGACGTTATGAAACCTTAGGAGGACGGACTGAACATATGGAATGCATTAGGCAGTGATGTGGTGGAGGCTGACTCCATACACAGTTTCAAATGTAGATATGATAGAGCCCAGTAGGCTCAGGAACCTGTACACCAGTTGATTGACAGTTGAGAGGCGGGACCAAAGAGCCAGAGCTCAACCCCCGCAAACACAACTGAGTACACACATACAGGCCGAGGGAAGATTCGGTACAACTGTTCAAGAATAACACAAAAAAGACCTCCTGGATGAGGTAGGATTGTTCATAATATTTACAGACGATACAACAGTTGAGCAAGGTAAGGAGTGAACACTTCTGCTGAAGGACAAAGAGAGGCTGCGAGTATGGGTAAATATACTCACACATGGGTAACTCATATGGGTAAACATGGGTAAACATGAGCGTAATGGATGTCGTCACCAAAAATAATAAGTAATAAAGGTTTGTGAGAGTGAAGATGAGACAAGTAAGCCTAAGGCAGCTGAAGGCATTCTTGAGGTTATCTTGAGATGATTTCGGGGCTTTAGTGTCCCCGCGGCCCGGTCCTCGACCAGGCCTCCACCCCCAGGAAGCAGCCCGTGACAGCTGACTAACACCCAGGTACCTATTTTACTGCTAGGTAACAAGGGCGTAGGGTGAAAGAAACTCTGCCCATTGTTTCTCGCCGGCGCCTGGGATCGAACCCAGGACCACAGGATCACAAGTCCAGCGTGCTGTCCGCTCGGCTCCCTCCGGCATAACACCACCAAGGGGATAACTTGGAAGACGGCGTGACACCAGACATAAGTCGTCATCGTCTTCGTCGTTAAGGTCTCGCCTTGCGCCGTCTTGCAGGCGTCTGAGGGCTGGTTTCGTGATTAAGACTAGTAGCAATCAGGCTCTATGGTTTCCGGGCAAAGTGGCGATATAAGTAGCCCGTAAGACAAGTGGGTGATGGGGCTGTGTGGCGGGTGGTTAAGATTGATTGATTGATGACGATTAAGCCACCCAAAAGGTGGCACGGGCATGAATAGCCCGTAAGTGTTGGCCCTTTTGAGCCATTATCAAGAGCTGATACTGGAGATCTGTGGAGGTGCTACTGCACCCTGCGTGACGGGAGATGTCTCCCGTAGGTGATTAAAGTGGAGGATTGTATTATGTACTCACCTAACTTGCTGCTACCACACCAAGCGAGGACACGTTAGGTGAGTACAGATTGATTGATTGATAAAGATTAAGCCACCCAAGTGGTGGCACGGGCATGAATAGCCCGTAAAGGGGAGTACACATGTAGCTCTTCACTTTAATCATTCGCCACACCCATCACCCACTTCTCTTACGGGATATTCATGCCCGTGCCACCTTCTGGGTGGCTTAATCTTCATCAATCAATCAACCCTTGTAGTTTTTTTTTATTCAGGACTTCTGATGCCTGTTAGCAGGATGGGAATTTTCCCTTTCCATCCTTCATGATAATCCTTACCCTACAAGCTTTTCCCTAGAACACATCCTCCCTTTCTCTTTTTCCCTCTCTCTCTCTCCCACTTTCCTTTCCCTCCCCGGGGCCTCTTGCATGATTGATATTTTGGTTGCTAAGACGAGGGCATCAATGGCTTGGTTCTCAGCTAAGTCTTTTAGCCATATTTGTATACGTGGCTTAGTGTCATCAATGCGGAGATGACTCGTTAAGTCGGGCTGTAAGACTTGCTCTAATCTGCGACTGTTATCGTGTGAACCTCAAAGGCTCAACTGTGGAGCGCAGAGTGGAGGTATACACTCCAACTGAGGTATACACTCCAACTGAGGTATACACTCCAACTAGGACTTGTAGTTTGAGTCTAACTTCTGTGCTGTTCCGCGTACTGACTCAGCGCGTAACACGGGCGATAATATTGGTACGTAACTGGGGGAGCAAAACGCAGTCTTCATTACGCAACAGGAGCGTGGGGCAGGTGTGGGCAACAGGAGCGTGGGCAGGTGTGGGCAACAGGAGCGTGGGCAGGTGTGGGCAACAGGAGCGAGGGCAGGTGTGGGCAACAGGAGCGAGGGCAGGTGTGGGCAACATGAGCGTGGGGCAGGTGTGGGCAACATGAGCGTGGGCAGGTGTGGGCAACAGGAGCGTGGGCAGGTGTGGGCAACAGGAGCGTGGGCAGTAGTAGTAAAAGTGTGGCCAATGGGTTGAGAGTCATGGGTGAGGAGACAGCAGGTGGCGGGCGGTGATCCTGTGGTCCCGGGTTCGATCCCGGGCGCCGGCGAGAAACAATGGGCAGAGTTTCTTTCACCCTATGCCCCTGTTACCTAGCAGTAAAATAGGTACCTGGGTGTTAGTCAGCTGTCACAGGCTGCTTCCTGGGGATGGAGGCCTGGTCGAGGACCGGGCCGCGGGGACACTAAAAAGCCCCGAAATCATCTCAAGATAGCCACAAGTTATGAGAGGTAAGGGGGGGTTGGGAGCCCAGCAACCCCCGAAATCATCTCAAGATAGCCACAAGTTATGAGAGGTAAGGGGGGTTGGGAGCCCAGCAACCCCCGAAATCATCTCGAGATAGCCACAAGTTATGAGAGGTAAAGGGGGGTTGGGAGCCCAGCAACCCCCGAAATCATCTCAAGATAGCCACAAGTTATGAGAGGTAAAGGGGGGTTGGGAGCCCAGCAACCCCCGAAATCATCTCAAGATAGCCACAAGTTATGAGAGGTAAGGGGGGTTGGGAGCCCAGCAACCCCCGAAATCATCTCAAGATAGCCACAAGTTATGAGAGGTAAGGGGGGGATGGGAGCCCAGCAACCCCCCGACCACCTGTGCCATGCTGTCCCACTCTGGAGACAAGTGGGGCGTGGGAAGTGAAGACGCAGCCGGCACCCACACCAACAAGGGCACACCGACCCACTATACTGGTCCGGGGTGACTGGGGGTGCGGTAATGCTTGCTTGCCTTAGCTTAGCATTTTAGAAGCACCGAATCACCTTCTGTGGTTGATTGTTCAATAAACCCTTGAACTATATGTTTAACACATCTCTAACCCTGTCCATGGAGGACAGAAGAAAATGTATATATGCTGGTTAGCATTGTAAATCTGTGGCCACGTCTGTGGTAGAAAATAATAATAATAAAACAAAGTGTCTATACGGGGTAGTGAGGTCTTGAACAAATCCACAAGGGCCGTGACGTGGATTCGAACCTGCGTCCGAGAGCATCCCAGACGCTGCCTTAATCGACTGAGCTACGACATGGTTAAAAGAATTGCAACCGGGAAATCATCCTGATTTACCAACGGATCCTGCAGCCTCTCCGAGACACAAACCAGGATTTTACACAACTCCCCCATGCACTCGAGCTATGTCAATAGGCCGTTCTACCTCTTCGCCCTTACTTCATTACACACAGGAATCACAATAGCGTGATGTATCAAATGAACATAATTTTATTCATCTGATACATCACGCTATTGTGATTTCTGCGTGTAGTGAGGTCTTCTTGCGTTACAAATTAACTATTCTGAGGTTCACATTCTTTGTCGAATCTAGCTTTAAAGTTGTGGATGGAGGTGGCTTCCCAAACTTCTTCTATCAGAGTTTTCCACTCTGAGAATGCTCAAGAGCTCGTAGAGCTCAAGAGCTCTTAGAGCTCAGAGCTCTAGACGATTGTAACAAGTATGGTGTTGCAGGCGATGAGTCACAATAACGTGGCTGAAGTATATTGACCAGACCACACACTAGAAGATGAAGGGACGACGACGTTTCGGTCCGTCCTGGACCATTCTCATGTCGATTGTGACTTGTCGTGACCATTCTCACAATCGACTTGAGAATGGTCCAGGACGGACCGAAACGTCGTCGTCCCTTCATCTTCTAGTGTGTGGTGTGGTCAACAAGTATGGTTGTTCACGCGGTGTTCCCTAGCTCCTTCATACCGCTCTAATGGTTCTCTCAATGGTTGCGTGGTATACCTACCTTCATGCCCCGACCAGCACTGGTGGTCCCTCTCACCACCCCATCACCCTCCTCTCACACAGTCGTCCCTTGTGGTCGTCCCTACCTGTTATTCATCCCCGAACAGGAATTTTGTACCTGATTTTCGCTCCCTATCTATTCCTCCGCCTCGCCCTAAACCAGACAAGTGTTCCTGGTGGTCGCCCCGTCCCGGATAGATGTGCCGTGTTCCTGTGAACTATCCCCCACCCCACACGATCCAGTATCCTGAGGCCAGATTCACGAAAGCACTTATTCAAACACTTACGAACCTGTACATCTTTTCTCAATCTCTGGCGGCTTTGTTTCCAATTATTAAACAGTTAATGAGCTCCGAAGCACCAGGAGGCTCTTTAGAACAATAACAACAGTTGAATGGCAAGTTTTCATGCTTGTAAACTGTTTAATAAATGTAACCAAAGCCGTCAAAGATTGAGGAAAGCTGTACACGTTCGTAAGTACTTGCGTAAGTTCTTTCGTGAATCTGGCCCCTGAAACACGGGGGCTCCCTGCTGAACTACTCGCTAATACCATTGTTGCTGCCGCTCACATCATCTCATATTTTCATTTCGCGACCAAAGATCACATTCACTTCAAACAAAACCGACCACTTAGATTTTCTTGAGATTGTTGCCGCCGGAGGTGGCTGGTTTATTGTGCACCCCATACTCATCCTGTGAGCGGTAGCGCAAAAAGCATTACAGAGGGCACAAAAGGTTTTTATCAGACCTCATCTTAGATTATTACATAAACAATTTCATCTATCCTTAATTCTCACTTTGTAGTTACATGTCAGCTAGTTACAGAGGATGTTTTATTTCAAGATCACTTCAATCCCCGACCGTCCAAGTGGTTGGGCACCATTCCTTCCCTCCTTCCCATCCCAAATCCTTATCCTGACCCCTTCCAAGTGCTATATAGTCGTAATGACTTGGCGCTTTCCCCCTGATAGTTCCCTTCCCTGTATTTCAAGAGCTATATATTTAGTCAGTCATTATACATTTGTGGTAGGTCTTAACATTTTAAGATTTTAAATCTTAAAATAGGTCTTAAGATTTTCTTAAGAGGTGGCACTATTCATGCCCGTGCCACCTCTTGGGTGGCTTAATCTTCATCAATCACATCATTACATCTCCCTGCAGCTGTTGGATCTCCCAGTAGCCTAGCGAACTGTATGGCGCCAATGAAAGGAAGCAATTAGGAATCTAAATCCGTTATGTCTATTAACATAGGGACATAAGCATCTACCCTGCCCCGTCGTGGCCGCATCAGGATGACGAGGACACTGAAGGGACAGGAGACTGTTATTGAGAGCCAGGCCATTTGGTCACCACTTGGTCCGGGAGACATCTCCCGTCACGCAGGGTGCAGTTGCGCCTCCACAGATCTCCAGTATCATCTTTTGATACTGGTAATGGCTCGAAAGGGCCACCACTTACGGGCTATTCATGCCCGTGCCACCTCTTGGGTGGCTTAATCTTCATCAATCAATCAATCTTATTGAGAGTATATGGGAACACTTTCACGTCAGCCCAATAGACGATGCCAACCCGCCAAGCACACACCGAAACTACGACGTTGGTACAACGTTCGAACAAGTTTTAACCCCTCCTAACCAGTTATAACAACCAATATAGCAAGTTGTAACAACGTTCTAATACGTCATAAACACGTTAAGCCAAGATGTAACAACTTTATTACAAGTTGTAACAAGCGGAAAATAGAGACAGTTTCGGTTTGTGTTTCCAGGGAAGAGTTCTTCAAAACAAGAGTAAAGGAAAACTGGCTGAACTGAGAAGAGGGCGGATCTTCTGTTCCCAAGCGAGGCTGGGAACATTACAATTACCAGACACGTCCACACAATTACCTTAAGACTTAACAAATCCACAAGGATCGTAACGAGGATTTGAACCTACGTCCGAGAGCATCCCAGACGCTGCCTTAATCGACTGAGCTACGACATGGTTAAAAGAATTGCAACCGGGAAATCTTCCTGATTTACCAATGGATCCTGCAGTTCCTTCATATCGAAATCCTTGTGGATTTGTTCATTTGATGCATCACGCTATTGTGATTTCTGTGTTTATCTTAAGACTACTCATAGACCAGTTGATGGAGCTTCGGCCTCACACACGTGAGGTCCAGGGTTCGAGTCTCCTAGAGCCCAGGTGAAGGGAATACCAGAGACGAAGTAAGCCTCGTAGCCTGGTGGATAGCGCGCAGGACTCGTAATTCTGTGGCGCGGGTTCGATTCCCGCACGAGGCAGAAACAAATGGGCAAAGTTTCTTTCACCCTGAATGCCCCTGTTACCTAGCAGTAAAATAGGTACCTGGGTGTTAGTCAGCTGTCACGGGCTGCTTCCTGGGGGTGGAGGCCTGGTCGAGGACCGGGCCGCAGGGACACTAAAAGCCCCGAAATCATCTCAAGAAGGAAGCATATGGGTGCAATATAGATAAGACCAGACATGATACCAGGTACTGACAGACTAAGCTAAGGCCTTATGCATTCCACTCCCAAAGACATACAAGCCACTGGAAGTGGGGGAGGGAGGGAGTTACCAGAAGAAAGCGCCCCGGAAGACAACCACTGTACTACCGTCACTCATCTGGTCACCATTTGGTCCGGGAGACATCTCCCGTCACGCAGGGTGCAGTCGCACCTCCACAGATCTCCAGTATCAGCTCTTGATACTGGTAATGGCACAAAAGGGCCACTACTTACGGGCTATTCATGCCCGTGCCACCTTTTGGGTGGCTTAATCTTCATCATCATCATCACTGTACTACCAATATATAAGAACAAGAAGAACGGACAAAAATACAGGCCAGTGTTCTTCTGCACACCAAATAAGGTGATGGAAACACTGGAAAAAGAGAACATTAGAACATCTGGAGAACAATGAATCTGTAAAAATACAATTAGGCACGTTAAATCCTGCTTTATGAACCTGATACAACTATTTAACAAGGTGAACAAATCCACAAGGGCCGTGACGAGGATTCGAACCTGCGTCCGGGAGCATCCCAGAAACTGCCTTAATCGACTGAGCTACGACAGGGTTAAAAAGAGTTGAAACCGAAGTTCTACTGAACTTACTGGATCCTGCAGCCTCTCCGAGACACAAACTAGGCTTTTACACAACACCCCCCCCCTGCACTCGAGCTATGTCAATAGGCCGTTGTCCCTCTTCACCCTTACATCATCACACACAGAGATCACACTAACGTGATGCATCAAATGAACGCAGGTTCGAATCCTCGTCACGGCCCTTGTGGATTTGTTCATTTGATGCATCACGTTAATGTTATCTGCAGTTTGGTTTTAATAAGGTGGTTTTTAACAAGGTGACAAAGAACAGATGGGGCAAAAACTAATAGGCCTACTGTATATTTTTGTGGATTGCCAGAAGGCCTTTGACACTGTGCTCCTATTGAGATATCTTCAAACGTTGGAGCGACAGAACAGGAGCTAAAGTGAACAGTGGAATACCTTACTTATTGAAAGTCACCAGAGTGATGTTGAGTGCTCCAGTCCACACGGGTCAATACTTGGGTCAATATTATTTCAAATTTCCGTGCATGACCTCCCAGATGACACACACTTTATTGAAGATGTCTGCAGACGACACACACTTTATTGAAGATGTCTGTAGATGACACACACTTTATTGAAGATGTCTGCAGACGACACACACTTTATTGAAGATGTCTGCAGACGACACAAAAATATTAACCACACAGGGAGACTGCAAAAACTGTGAGGAAGACATGGAGAAATTGCAAGAACAGTGTGACAAGTGGCTGCTTGAGTTCATCTCCGTCAAATGCAAAGTTAGGAAGGTGGGGAACAAGGTACCAAGTGGGAGGGAAACCTCTGGTGTCTGGTAACACGATTTCGGGACAGACACCAAACTGACCCACTACACACAGAAATCACAATAGCGTGATGTATCAAACGAACAAATCCACAAGGACCGTGACGAGGGTTCGAACCTGCGTCCGAGAGGATCCCAGACGCTACCTTAATCGACTGAGGCAGCGTCTGGGATCCTCTCAGACGTAGGTTCGAACCCTCGTCACGGCCCTTGTGGATTTGTTCATCAACCTGACCCCCATCGCCAGAGGCGGCGAAAACCCGGATGTCAGTTGCATATGCAAGATCAACCATCACAATTACTGCATTGAACAATCGGAGCAAGAACTACATATACCACACAGACAAGACTAATAATGGAACACGCAACACCACCATTGAAAACTTACCTCTTTAAGCATAAAACAAAATTAGAGAAAGCCAAGAGGTATATGTCTTCAGACGGAGCCGCCTGACCACCAGGGGGCCTGGTAGCCTGGTGGATAGCGCGCAGGACTCGTAATTCTGTGGCGCGGGTTCGATTCCCGCACGAGGCAGAAACAAATGGGCAAAGTTTCTTTCACCCTGAATGCCCCTGTTACCTAGCAGTAAATAGGTACCTGGGTGTTAGTCAGCTGTCACGGGCTGCTTCCTGGGAGTGGAGGCCTGGTCGAGGACCGGGCCGCGGGGACACTAAAGCCCCGAAATCATCTCAAGATAACCTCAAGATCTCAAGATAACCAGGCCTAGAGCCGAGAGGCAAGAGATATGAGGACAAAATTAATTAAATGAATCTCCCATCACTAGCGTATAGAAGAAACAAGGAAATGACATTCACGAACATAAGTTCAGAGGAAACAATAAGGTAAGATAGGATAGGTAATTTAACACGGGAGGAACACACACTAAGGAATGTTCACGGAGACTATAAGGATCCAAATGTGTCGTAGGAACGTTGGACAAATTTGTTCAGCGTCGCGAAGCGAAATAAACTAAGGATGTTCTGCAGACTCCATATATGGATTGAACCGATTGAACCAGAGATATGAAAGAACACAGGTCTTTGGGAATATATAACACCCTCCTCCAACACACACACACACACACACACACACACCACAGACACTTATACACTTAAATCACTTATTTTAGTGTCAGAGTGGTTGACAAATGGAATGCATTAGGAAGTGATGTGGTGGAGACTGACTCCATACACAGTTTCAAGTGTAGATATGATAGAGCCCAATAGGCTCAGGAACCTGTACACCAGTTGATTGACGGTTGAGAGGCGGGACCAAAGAGCCAGAGCTCAACCCCCGCAAACACAACTAGGTGAGTACACACAGACACACAGACACACACACGGCCCCGGTCACCAGTAGAAGCAACAACCTGGGCTACGACTGAGCAAACTGCAGGTGAGGTTAATTAGGGGTCGTGACCTTGCGGTGTGTGGAGATGAGGCGGCCACGACTGACGACGACTAGACGACCCTGGCGGCATCCCGTCCACACCACCACCCTTCCCGTCCCTCCGTCAAAACATTTTACGGGCTATTCATGCCCGTGCCACCTCTTGGGTGGCTTAATCTTCATCAATCATCATCGTCAAAACATTCACCAATCATTAACTTCGGGCCAGTTGGCTCTCCTAAGTTCTTTAATATTGTGTTTGACAGTGTCAGACCACGGAGGAAAATTGAAACAGGAATTTCCTTAAGTACTTTCGTATATTAATAAGAACATAAGAACAACGGTAACTGCAGAAGGCCTATTGGCCCATACGAGGCAGCTCCTATCTATAACCACCCAATCCCACTCATTTACTTGTCCAACCCGCGCTTGAAACAATCCAGGGACCCCAATACATCTTCAGAAGGAGTTTTCAATTTTCCTCCGTGGTCTGACACTGTCACATTTTTAATCACGTGTTTATTTTCGTGATATACACACATATTGTGTGTATTTACTAATTGTATTCACTATTTGTGTCTGCAGGATCAAGCTCTTAGCTCTTGGACGCCGCCTTTCTGACTCTCGACTTATTTTTCCTCTTATGGCATCTAGCGTATCTCGAACACATTCCCCCACACACAAAAAAAAATAGTTAGTAGTTAGTAACAGCCGATTGATTAACAGTTGAGAGGCGGGCCGAAAGAGCAGAGCTCAACCCCCGTACGCACAACTAGGTGAATACACATACCCCAGGATGCAGCCTGTAACATGTATCTTATGCCCAGGTACCTATTTACTGCTAGGTGAACAGGTACATCAGGTGAAACAAAACTCTGCCCATTAGTTTCTTCCTCAACCGGAAATCGAACCCAGGCCCTTGTTATTACGACTCCAGAATGCTGTCCGCTCGGCTGCGAGGATCTATGTACTCGCCTAGTTGTGCTTACGAGGGTTGAGCTTCGGTTCTTTGGTCCCGCCTCTCAGCCATCAACCAACTGATATACAGGTTCCTGAGCCTATTGGGCTCGATTATATCTACACCTGAAACTGTGTATGAAGTCCTCACTATCTACACCTGAAACTGTGTATGAAGTCATCACTAGGCAGTGATGTGGTGGAGTTATATAAACTTTTAACTTCACCACATTTAACGAGTCAGTTAACCCATCTGTTAACTACCCCTGACACTTCCAAAGTTCACCACCACTGTGTCATAACAACACAGTCCATTAACGAGTCTGTGAAGGTGGTTGTTACAGATTCACCTACTCTGAACAAGCTCCAAGTAGCACGGGCTATGGTGAGCCCGTAACTTACCTGGCACAGGAGCGGGGCAAGTAGCACGGGCTATGGTGAGCCCGTAACTTACCTGGCACAGGAGCGGGGCAAGTAGCACGGGCTATGGTGAGCCCGTAACTTACCTGGCACAGGAGC
The DNA here is from genome assembly GCF_040958095.1 of Procambarus clarkii. Classification (NCBI taxonomy): domain Eukaryota; kingdom Metazoa; phylum Arthropoda; class Malacostraca; order Decapoda; family Cambaridae; genus Procambarus; species Procambarus clarkii. The sequence continues at coordinate 20,766,332 of NC_091225.1, forward strand.
GGGGCAAGTAGCACGGGCTATGGTGAGCCCGTAACTTACCTGGCACAGGAGCGGGGCGTGATGAGAAGGCAGCGGTGTGTGAAAGCAGGATTCATATATATTCCGTTTTTATGCTTAGCTGACTTGTTATAAATATAAGGCGGTGAACGGTAATTAAAATGCAGAGGGGGGTTAGGGGGGGGGAGAACAAAGAGAGGTGTGGGAAGCAGGTTATTATGCCAGGGGTATAACCGATCCGGGGTATCTATTACCCCGGTTACGGGCTATTCATGCCCGTGCCACCTCTTGGGTGGCTTAATCTTCATCAACCAATCAATCTATTACCCCGGATCGGGGGTAATAGATAATTTCGGGGCTTTTTTTTTTTTTTAGTGTCCCCACGGCCCGGTCCTCGACCAGGCCTCCACCCCCCAGGAAGCAGCCCGTGACAGCTGACTAACTCCCAGGTACCTATTTTACTGCTAGGTAACAGGGGCATAGGGTGAAAGAAACTCTGCCCATTGTGCTGGACTTGTGATCCTGTGGTCCTGGGTTCGATCCCAGGCGCCGGCGAGAAACAATGGGCAGAGTTTCTTTCACTCTATGCCCCTGTTACCTAGCAGTAAAATAGGTACCTGGGAGTTAGTCAGCTGTCACGGGCTGCTTCCTGGGGGATGGAGGCCTGGTCGAGGACCGGGCCGTGGAGACACACAAAAAAAAGCCCCGAAATTATCTCAAGATAACCTCAAGATAGATAAGAAAATTCAATCCATTATTTTCTCATCAAGATAAATACACATGGTCAAAAAGCAGCATTAAAATTCACTACATTTTAAAAACAGAATACATCAAGGAAATCCTTAAAATCATATTTGTATAATTTTCCTAAAAAAAATCATTTGTAATGTTACTCAGATGAAGAACATGAAGATGATGGTGTTAATAACTACAGCTGAGTTTACCGTAACAACCTCAGGAGGGTTATTAAGGCTTAATGACCCAACCACCAAGTATACTTTAGTCCTGGTCAAAGTTCAGGAGAAAAGTGAACTTGTGTGTTTATACATTAAGAAATGAGGGGCATATCTAGGCATATACTTGTAGAGTTAATATGGTTATATTAGTTCGTTTTTATGCACCCCATGCCCATCCTGTGGGTGGTATAGTGGGCCCCATGCCCATCCTGTGGGTGGTATAGTGGGCCCCATGCCCATCCTGTGGGTGGTATAGTGGGCCCCATGCCCATCCTGTGGGTGGTATAGTGGGCCCCATGCCCATCCTGTGGGTGGTATAGTGGGCCCCATGCCCATCCTGTGGGTGGTATAGTGGGCCCCATGCCCATCCTGTGGGTGGTATAGTGGGCCCCATGCCCATCCTGTGGGTGGTATAGTGGGCCCCATGCCCATCCTGTGGGTGGTATAGTGGGCCCCATGCCCATCCTGTGGGTGGTATAGTGGGCCCCATGCCCATCCTGTGGGTGGTATAGTGGGCCCCATGCCCATCCTGTGGGTGGTATAGTGGGCCCCATGCCCATCCTGTGGGTGGTATAGTGGGCCCCATGCCCATCCTGTGGGTGGTATAGTGGGCCCCATGCCCATCCTGTGGGTGGTATAGTGGGCCCCATGCCCATCCTGTGGGTGGTATAGTGGGCCCCATGCCCATCCTGTGGGTGGTATAGTGGGCCCCATGCCCATCCTGTGGGTGGTATAGTGGGCCCCATGCCCATCCTGTGGGTGGTATAGTGGGCCCCATGCCCATCCTGTGGGTGGTAGTGGGCCCCATGCCCATCCTGTGGGTGGTAGTGGGCCCCATGCCCATCCTGTGGGTGGTAGTGGGCCCCATGCCCATCCTGTGGGTGGTAGTGGGCCCCATGCCCATCCTGTGGGTGGTAGTGGGCCCCATGCCCATCCTGTGGGTGGTAGTGGGCCCCATGCCCATCCTGTGGGTGGTAGTGGGCCCCATGCCCATCCAGTGGGTGGTAGTGGGCCCCATGCCCATCCTGTGGGTGGTAGTGGGCCCCATACCCATCCTGTGGGTGGTAGTGGGCCCCATGCCCATCCTGTGGGTGGTAGTGGGCCCCATGCCCATCCTGTGGGTGGTAGTGGGCCCCATGCCCATCCTGTGGGTGGTAGTGGGCCCCATGCCCATCCTGTGGGTGGTAGTGGGCCCCATGCCCATCCTGTGGGTGGTAGTGGGCCCCATACCCATCCAGTGGGCGGTATGGAGGGTCAATACTTAATTTGGCACACCTGGCACAGCACAGAGGCACTCTGCAGACAGAAAAAGCAATTCTGTCTGCGGAGTGGAGGCCCAGTTATTTACACGAGCTCCTCACTCAGAACAGACGCCGTCTCTCGCTGTCACAATTGCACTTCCGAGAGCACCAGTGGAGTGGTGAAGAGAAGTATCAGTGTAAACACTGGCACACATTACAGCGCCACACAGTTATAGCCCCGCTCTTGTGCCAGGTAAGTCCACTACGGGCTCACCATAGCCCGTGCTACTTGCCCCGCTCCTGTGCCAGGTAAGTCCACTACGGGCTCACCATAGCCCGTGCTATTTGCCCCGCTCCTGTGCCAGGTAAGTTATGGGCTCACCATAGCCCGTGCTACTTGGAACTTGTTCCGAGTAGCTGAATCTATAACAACAACAATACAGCGCCATCTTTAGCAACAAGACGTATTCCGGAGGGTCACTAATCAGTGTCAAGTGCTTGTTGAAGCTTGCTTAGATTGATTGATGAAGATTAAGCCACCCAAAAGGTGGCACGGGCATGAATAGCCCGTAAGTGGTGGGCCTTTTGAGCCATTACCAGTATCAAGAGCTGATACTGGAGATCTGTTGAGGTGCGACTGCACCCTGCGTGACGGGAGATGTCTCCCGTGAAGCTTGCTTACTCTGGCTATATAAATCACAGCCAGATCACACAGCAAAACCATTACCATGAGAAATCACACTCTTCAAACCATCTGGATAGTTATTTAGATATTTGTGATGATCTGAAAGCATATTACGGATCCAGTAATGGTCTCCATGTAAACTAGCAAATGAAACTTTGTCCTAAACAGAGATTATTCTCATGTTATAACTTTACTGTATTATATATCATATGTTTAAAATAAAAAAATGTATGCTAATAAAGTTTTCTTTTAAAAAAAATTATTTACTATAAAAAGAATTCTCGGGTATATTGAAATAGTTTTGGAATTGCATATTTCATATTATCATCAATAATACACCATATTAACGAAACCAAACGCAATGAAACCTATCCTAACTATTAATAGTGTCTAGATAAAAGCACTAATTATGTAGTTATTCTGAATCCATTACCATGAGCGTATTTCCTCCCCTGAGGACAGCTTGGATTTGAACTGCGGTAAATACCAGACATTATATATAATCAATCTCACAATCTCACAGCTTCACAGGACAGAATAAACAGAGGACATGATCACAACATACAAGATACTGAGGGGACTAGACAAGGTAGAAGACAGCAGCCTCTTTAAATTGAGAGCAAGTCGAATAAGAGGACATAAGTGGAAGCTGAAAACACAAATTAGTCGAACAAATGCAGTACTCGTATCAAGTCCAGGTAGTCAACAAAGTAGAATGTATTGAAATAAATTGTGGATGGAGGTGGCTTCTACAACTTAAGACCAGATTCGACAAAGAATTAAGATGTCAGAATGGTTAAATTATAATGCAACAGGCATAAGGCGGGTAATAAAGAGCTTACTAAACCCCACTTCCCCATACACTGGTGTATCTTCTCTCCGGGGCCTGACAGCCGAGTAGACAGCGCTTCGGATTCGTAGTCCTGAGGTCCCGGATTCGATCCCCGGTGGAGGTGAAAACATATGGGCAAAGTTTTTTTTCACCCTGATGCCCCCTGTTACATAGCAGTAAACGGGTACCTGGGAGTTAGACAGCTGTTACGGGCTGCTTCCTGGGGATGTGTAACAAAAAGGAAACCTGGTCGAGGACCGGGCCGCGGGGACGTTAAGCCCCGAAATTATCTCAAGATAACCTCTTCCCTTCACTTCCATCTTACCCATCACAATTCAACCTGTCTCCTTACTGCACTTCCATCATTACAACGCCCTCGTAGCCTGGTGGATAGCGCGCAGGACTCGTAATTCTGTGGCGCGGGTTCGATTCCCGCACGAGGCAGAAGTTTCTTTCACCCTGAATGCCCCTGTTACCTAGCAGTAAATAGGTACCTGGGTGTTAGTCAGCTGTCACGGGCTGCTTCCTGGGGGTGGAGGCCTGGTCGAGGACCGGGCCGCGGGGACACTAAAAAGCCCCGAAATCATCTCAAGATAACCCCTCACCAACTTTCCTTTCCAACACGATATCCATTATCATCATCCCATTCCTCGACAAGCTCTCGTCTCCCCATCCATGGAGCCCTCCTTACTCCACATACATCAACACCCCATCCCCCACCCCCCTAATAACTCTCCCTCCCCAACCAACCTGTCCTCCTCCAACCTGTCCTCCTCCAACCTGTCCTCCTCCAACCTGTCCTCCTACAACCTGTCCTCCTACAACCTGTCCTCCTACAACCTGTCCTCCTACAAAGAACGTCGCATTTCGCTCGTATGCGTTACATAAGGCCCAAAAATTATCGTACTAGAAAATGGAAGCGGCTGGCGTGAAACTGACGTACTGTCCCGTTTTCTGTTTTGGGTCCTCTGGTAGGTAAGGAGAGACCACTTTAAATTGACCGTTTTCTTGACGTTAGAGGACAGGCTGCCCCTAATAACCCCTCTCCAAAATCTACTGGACCCCCTATCCCCCCCCTTCACGACTCTTTCTACCCCACTTGCCCCCCTCCCCCACGACCCCCCCCCCCCCCCCCACTAACACAACCCTCCCCAAGCCTCGACAACCGGCCTGTCCGACCTGAATACGATCGAGTTTTTACTTATAGGATCTGATACTAACATCAGTTCTGCGTTTGTGTTGGTTTTCAGGCGAGTGTGGAGTCGGGTTCCCCGGCGTGGACCCCGGCGTGGACCCCGGCGTGGACCCCGGCGTGGACCCCGGCGTGGAGTTCTAATTTACTTACTTGTGCTGGTTTCTGTTATTGTAGAGAGGCTTCAGGCACTGCCGGTGTGTGTGTGTTTAATGTTATCTTTACCCTGCTTCTCCTTCCCGACCGACCACTGTTCCTTCCCAAAGACTCTCCTCCTCCCTCCCACTCTTTGTGCGTTCGAGAGCGTTACCTGCTTGTATAATCACAACTCTCCATCACTTTCTCATCATCATCTTGCCTACATCTCACCTCTCAACGTGTTTCTCTGCTAATTCCCCTTTGCACATTTTCTTAACGACTTTCATTTGTTTGTATCGTAAATACCGTTTGTAACTACTGCAGCCCATCCCCCTTAAAACTAAAGTACTTATAGTACTATACTGGGTCGATAGTTCCAATATGTATAGTGATAGATCACCATAATATTGACTTGTGTATTACTGAATTTGGCCAAATGGGAAGATATTTGAGCCGTAACTTAAATATACGACTTAATCTCTCCAACTAATCCTTGGGCTAATACATTCTTAGGCGTAATACAGCACATACTAGGCCTGGGAATGTTTAACTTTGGCTAGTATTTGTATTTTTGTCGGGACTATACAGTGTGTAGTGTATATACAGACAGTGTACTTTTTTGTGGTCCATCACTATGTCAACTTTGTGAAAGAAAACATGCACTCCCTATATATATATATATATATATATATATATATATATATATATATATATATATATATATATATATATATATATATATATATATATATATATACATATATATATATACATATATATATATATATTATATATATATTATTATATATATATATATATATATATATATATATATATATATATATATATATATATATATATACATATATATACACACTCGGGGATACCAGGTTCGAATCCCAGGCTGGACTAAAATGGTTGGGCACGTATTCTTTCACCTGATGCCTCTGCTCACCTGGCAGTAAACAGGTGCCCGGGAGTTAGCCAACAGCTGTGAATTACATCCTGGGGGGAGGGGGGGGGGAAGTCCGCTGTTCGACATAGGGGGAGAGAGGGGGGGGGGGGGTGGTCTCGATACAAGCCTAAGTACAGGCTTCCTGTCCCGGACAAAGGGAATTATAGCATTATCTTGATCCCCCCCTATACATGCCCCACTGCCCACGACCCACTACTCAAAACCGCACTTAGGCCCACTGTCTAAGTTACCTTTCATCCAGCTCCCCATCAGTGATGCAACTTGCTTACCTAAACGAACATTCTTCCCCATGTCCTGACCCCATATGTGCCTCTGAAACCCACCTCCGCCCACAGGGTGGGTATGGGTTCCACTACCGCTCATAGGATCACTACGGGGGATTCACTACCACTCACAGGATGGGTATAGAGTCCACTGCCACTCTCAGGGTGGGTTTGGGATTCCAATATCCCAAAGAGGATGGGAAAGTCTTTGACCAAGCCTATGCCCTCTTTGCCACAAAGCTCTGCCCCTTTTCCTTAACTACAAAGTTCCTTCCCTTCGTTTACCTACAAAGTCCCGTTTCCCCTTTTTTTCGAGAGGTGACACAGTTCCCCCATGTGTTGAACTCGACAGTCAATGGGGGTGGCTGACACCCCCAATTGTACCACTTTTATTGTTTACTGCAAATGCCGCCCCCTCTCCCCCTCCCACACCCACGTATACTTGTTGGGGGGAGAGGAAGGGGGGGAGAGAGAACGAGAGAGAGAGAGAGAGAGAGAGAGAGAGAGAGAGAGAACGAGAGAACGAGAGAGAGAGAGAACGAGAGAGAGAACGAGAGAGAGAGAGAGAGAGAGAGAGAGAGAGAGAGAGAGAGAGAGAGAGAGAGAGAGAGAGAGAGAGAGAGAGAGAGAGAGAGAGAACGAGAGAACGAGAGAACGAGAGAGAGAGAACGAGAGAGAGAGAACGAGAGAGAGAGAACGAGAGAGAGAGAGAGAGAGAGAGAGAGAGAGAGAGAGAGAGAGAGAGAGAGAGAGATCGTGAGAGTGATGCGCGCGCGCGTTCACAACAGTGCCCAATAACTTGAACCACTGGGGCGGTAAGAGATATAAGGCTGAAACACAAGAGCCATATTGTGAGGTCACGAAGCAGCACAAGAACTTCACCCTCACACAGACAATAGTCTTCCTTTACTCAAATGTAGAACAAGAGAGAAGTAATTATCAAGAGAAAGCACTAAGCCATTACGTCTCTATAGCACTAGGAAGGGATATGGGAATAAGGATTTAGGATGAGACGGGAGGCCAGGAATGGAGCCCAACCACTTAAGACGATCGGGAATTGAACGCCGACCTGCAAAGAAGCGAGACCGCCGAGTCCAAGTGGTTGGGCCGAAGAAAAAACAAATCCTGTTGAAAAATTAAAAAAAATGCCGTTCATAAACAAAAAAAATAATGAATAGATAAATTCTGACACGAAATGCAATCATTTTCAGATTTTCCTGGAGCTAGTAATACTGGTTTATGAGAATAATGACAACTGGATTGAGCAAGTTGTTGGGTGACGCAGAATGTGTTCTGACGGTAGATCAACACATCTGCAACTGTGCAATCACCTGTTAGAGCAAATATAATAGAGGCTACAGAGGCGCAACTAATGAGGTCTTGAAAGGATAATTAACAGGATGTTAACATTTACAATTTATACAACAATCCCGACTTTAACGGCCTTAGTGGCCACTGGATAACGTGAATGTTACTATTTTAGCGTCCACTGGATAACGTGAATGTTACTATTTTAGTGGCCACTGGATAACGTGAATGTTACTATTTTAGCGTCCACTGGATAACGCGAATTTCACTACTGTAAACACTATTCAAAGACCAGACCAATATCCCAGCTGTCATATGATAGTATAGGAAATGACGGAAAAAATGACATGTTATTTCAGTTAAAAAGCGATACGAGAGTAGTTTCAAGCAAGAGGACTCGGGATGGGTGGAGTTTGATGAGGTCAGGCTGGGCGGGCGGGCTTTCTGGCGGGCTGGGCGGGCAGGCTTTCTGTCGGGCTGGGCGGGCTGGCTTTCTGGCGGGTTGGGCGGGCTGGCTTTCTGGCGGGCTGGCTTTTTGGCGGGCCGGGCGGGCGGGCTTTCTGCCAGGCTGGGGGAACTAGCTGGGCGGGCGGGCTTTCTGGCGGGCTTTCTGGCGGGCTCTGGGCCGGGCTGGAGCAGCAGCAGCCTGGTCCATGACTGTGTAGTGTGCTCTCATGCCTGCACAGTCCCCTCCCCCCCTCACCTACACCAACTTGAGTCACGCATGCGCTCATTTTCCGAAGCGTTGAGTCACACCAGTGCTGCCAGAGAGGGTCGTGTTGTGTAGAGTCCGTGAGTACCACTACATACAAGACGACACCAGCAGCTATAACACCACGACCTTCACCACAGGAGGGCAGCTATAGCACTACGACCCTCACCACAAGAAGGCAGCTATAGCACTACGACCTTCACCACAAGAAGGCAGCTATAGCACTACGACCTTCACCACAAGAAGGCAGCTATAGCACTACGACCTTCACCACAAGAAGGCAGCTATAGCACTACGACCTTCACCACAAGAAGGCAGCTATAGCACTACGACCTTCACCACAAGAAGGCAGCTATAGCACTACGACCTTCACCACAAGAAGGCAGCTATAGCACTACGACCTTCACCACAAGAGGGCAGCTATAGCACTACGACCCTCACCACAAGAAGGCAGCTATAGCACTACGACCTTCACCACAAGAAGGCAGCAATAGCACTACGACCCTCACCACAAGAAGGCAGCTATAGCACTACGACCTTCATCACAAGAAGGCAGCTATAGCACTACGACCCTTCATTACAAGAAGGCAGCTATAGCACTACGACCTTCACCACAAGAGGGCAGCTATAGCACTACGACCCTCACCACAAGAAGGCAGCTATAGCACTACGACCCTCACCACAAGAAGGCAGCTATAGCACTACGACCTTCATCACAAGAAGGCAGCTATAGCACTACGACCCTTCATTACAAGAGGGCAGCAGCAGCACTACGACCTTCACCTGATGTACTGTCCTGACACCCATCATTTGACAACGCTTTACACACGACTCACAACTGATAACGTTCTTACACTTCTCGAACAGTGCCTCGATGACCTCTGTTCAAATGGCAAATCTGTAAATGCTTCACCCACGTGCAGGCGATGAGTCACAATAACGTGGCTGAAGTATGTTGACCAGACCACACACTAGAAGGTGAAGGGACGACGACGTTTCGGTCCGTCCTGGACCATTCTCAAGTCGATTTATTGCCTGCATCTACTTCCTCATCACAATCTACTTGAGAATGGTCCAGGACGGACCGAAATGTCGTCGTCCCTTCACCTTCTAGTGTGTGGTCTGGTCAACATGCTTCACCCACGTACTACAAATACAAATAAACGCCAACATAACCTAACCTAACTATACACAGAACTTAATATATAATATCAATATATATTATTTTATATATGAAAACAAAACTATTTTAAAAATACACAATACTTTAAAACTTATGAATGCGTTTTGGGGGACGTTGGCCCCTTTAACGAGCCTAGCTTGAGGACACGTTGAATAATCACCAACAGATAATCTTGAGATGATTTCGGGGCTTTAGTGTCCCCGCGGCCCGGTCCTCGACCAGGCCTCCACCCCCAGGAAGCAGCCCGTGACAGCTGACTAACACCCAGGTACCTATTTTACTGCTAGGTAACAAGGGCATCAGGGTGAAAGAAACTCTGCCCATTGTTTCTCGCCGGCGCCCGGGATCGAACCCGGGACCACAGGATCACAAGAACAGTGTGCTGTCCGCTCGGCCGACCGGCTCCCCCACCTAAACACCAAATCTAACCTAACCTACGCCTAAATGTGCACAGTATGCTAATATATAATAATTTATATTTCAGAAAATGCCCATTTTGAATGAACAGTATATTAAAAACTGATAAATACGTTTTGGGGGTCGGCCGCTGGATGGAATGAACATAGCTAAAGGACGGGTTGGCAAATAATGTTTAATCCATGTACAGGAAATGCAATTAATTAACAACACAACCTAAACACCCAAGGCCTATCCTAAGCCTACCTACACACAAAATTCAAATAGGCTTTAAAAATATTACACTGGCTAACTTAACATTTTTCGTTATACAGCACGTTAAAGCTAACGAATGCCTCGTTGGGATTGTCCGTATGTGAAGTGTGAAGACATGTTGGAAGGCGAGACGTTTGGGCATGTTTTCTTGCACCTGATGCTTCAGTTCACCTAGCAGTAAATAATAACTTGGTAGAGAGTCAACTGTTGAGTTTCATCCTGATGAATGGTCGGCCGAGCGGACAGCACGCTGGACTTGTGATTCTGTGGTCCTGGGTTCGATCCCTGGCGCCGGCGAGAAACAATGGGCATAGTTTCTTTTACCCTATGCCCCTGTTACCTAGCAGTAAAATAGGTACCTGGGTGTTAGTCAGCTGTCACGGGCTGCTTCCTGGGGGTGGAGGCCTGGTCGAGGACCGGGCCGCGGGGACACTAAAAAGCCCCGAAATCATCTCAAGATAACCTCAAGATATGGTCAATCGTTGGCTTCAGGGCCCATCGAAAATCCTAATTTGAAACCATTATAGAATGTCAAGTGGTCCTTAAATAACTAGTTTACCCACTGGAGCCTGACAGCTGAGTGGACAGCGCTCGGGATTCGTAGTCCTGAAGTTCCGGGTTCGATCCCCGGTGGAGGCGGAAACAAATGGGCAAAATTTATTTCACCTATTCACCTAGCAGTAAATAGGTACCTGGGAGTTAGACAGCTGCTACGGGCTGCTTCCTGGGGATGTGTCACAAAAACTAGGCCTGGTCGAGGACCGGGCCGCGCGGAAGCTAAGCCCTGAAAGCATCTCAAGATATCCCCGTCCCTCGTGCCCCTCATCCCGCGTTAATACTTTCTCCACCATAAAATACAACTATTCAGCTACCGTAACTCTGCATCACACGCAATACGCAAAAATACGCCCGTGTGACAATACGCACTCAAAAGGTTTTCTAGCCTTTGGAGTGTAAAATTACCCGGAAGTTACAAGCGAAAAGAAAATCCCGCCAAAACCTTTTGGCCGCAGCTACCATAACTGACCCCAACGTTACACAACCCGTCCTCCTCATCAGTACGTCACATTTTGACGTGTAAATACGGTCAAAAACTGATATACTAAGAGTCATAGCAACTCGCAAAATTGACGTGTTTGACCCGTTTTCTATTCATAGGTCCTCGGTTAAGTCCGGGCAATTTAGTACATCAGTTTACTGACGTTTGGTGACGCTCGTGGGGACGGGCTGGAGAATAGACAATAAGGTTGCGAAGAATTGAAGAATCAAAAGCCAGATAACGTAGCCTGTGTAGGCTACTACTCCGCCAGTAGGCTGCTACTACTCCGCCAGTAGGCTGCTACTACTCCGCCAGTAGGCTGCTACTACTCCGCCAGTAGGCTGCTACTACTACGCCAGTAGGCTGCTACTACTCCGCCAGTAGGCTGCTACTACTACGCCAGTAGGCTGCTACTACTACGCCAGTAGGCTGCTACTACTCCGCCAGTAGGCTGCTACTACTCCGCCAGTAGGCTGCTACTACTCCGCCAGTAGGCTGCTACTACTCCGCCAGTAGGCTGCTGCTACTCCGCCAGTAGGCTGCTGCTACTCCGCCAGTAGGCTGCTGCTACTCCGCCAGTAGGCTGCTGCTACTCCGCCAGTAGGCTGCTGCTACTCCGCCAGTAGGCTGCTACTACTCCGCCAGTAGGCTGCTACTACTCCGCCAGTAGGCTGCTACTACTCCGCCAGTAGGCTGCTGCTACTCCGCCAGTAGGCTGCTACTACTACGCCAGTAGGCTGCTACTACTACGCCAGTAGGCTGCTACTACTACGCCAGTAGGCTGCTACTACTACGCCAGTAGGCTGCTACTACTCCGCCAGTAGGCTGCTACTACTCCGCCAGTAGGCTGCTACTACTCCGCCAGTAGGCTGCTGCTACTCCGCCAGTAGGCTGCTGCTACTCCGCCAGTAGGCTGCTGCTACTCCGCCAGTAGGCTGCTACTACTCCGCCAGTAGGCTGCTACTACTCCGCCAGTAGGCTGCTACTACTCCGCCAGTAGGCTGCTACTACTCCGCCAGTAGGCTGCTACTACTCCGCCAGTAGGCTGCTACTACTCCGCCAGTAGGCTGCTACTACTCCGCCAGTAGGCTGCTACTACTCCGCCAGTAGGCTGCTACTACTCCGCCAGTAGGCTGCTACTACTACGCCAGTAGGCTGCTACTACTACGCCAGTAGGCTGCTACTACTACGCCAGTAGGCTGCTACTACTCCGCCAGTAGGCTGCTACTGGCGCCATTCATTCAGCTGGAATGCATAAAGCTCCTTAGCCCAAATGTTGAGCTTCTGTATTTATTGCAATATCCAGTTTCCCCGCCAATAATATCCACCATCCCGGGCAACACCCACAGCGAGAGGAGACAATAACAGATGCACCGCGAACCACAGACCAGGACGCAGGCCACCGCAGACTCGCCCTATCTACCTGCCAGACCCGCTCTTGCTCCACGTCAGGAGCTAATGGTCCTCAATTATGACTGGAGTTCGCCAGGTGAGCCATGCAACCTTTCCCAAACCCTTTGTATCACTGTCCCACCTGCTGCTGCAACCGGAGAGCAGCTGTTGGGCTGGCTGGCGTTCCCGCCCTTTTCCAGGTTAGCTGACCCACTGCGGGCCAACACCCTCATCCAACTTAGCATCCGCGAGCAACAATACCCAATTAATATGTTTATTTGTGATGTGTGTCTATGTATGTATTAACACGTTGTACTGAATGGGGTGAGAATAGCTTGAGCTACCTCATCCCTTTGTGTGTATTTTACCTCAATAAACTTATTTCAATTTCAATTTCAATACCCAATTTGTAGTGTAAATTCAACGATTTACACTACACTACACAACTCTTTGACCATGTCGTAGCTCAGTCGATTAAGGCAGCGTCTGGGATGCTCTCAGACGTAGGTTCGAATCCTCGTCACGGCCCTTGTCGATTTGTTCATCTTCAATGAGCTTAACGCCAACACGCTGAACAATTAACGCGTAATACGCCAGCGTGCAATTTTAATGTACACTGAGAACTAACATGGCGCCCACATACAGTGATGGTGTTCACTGTCATTGAACATTACTCCCATAGAATATGATGGTGAACACTGGCAGTGAATATGTAGGAATGTGACACTCTTAGGGAACATGAGGCCCGCGCACATATACCAGAGTGGTGGTCACATAGGCCAGAACCCCCATTCACCACTTGTGTAATGTCTCACATATATATATTAATACATATACCACTAAGATTTTTATGTATACAAGTTACTAGAATCTGCTTTATCTTTAATACAGCCCGTCCTCCAACTTAGGTAGTGCTTATAGCAATGCCGGTCGGGAGCCGGTCGGCCGAGCGGACAGCACGCTGAACTTGTGATCCTGTTGTCCCGGGTTCGATCCCGGGTGCCGGCGAGAAACAATGGGCAGAGTTTCTTTCACCCTATGCCCCTGTTACCTAGCAGTAAAATAGGTACCTGGGTGTTAGTCAGCTGTCACGGGCTGCTTCCTGGGGGTGGAGGCCTGGTCGAGGACCGGGCCGCGGAGACACTAAAGCCCCGAAATCATCTCAAGATAACCTCAAGATATGATGAGGTTGTTGTTTGTTGTTATAGATTCAGCTACTCGGAACAAGTTCAAAGTAGCACGGGCTATGGTGAGCCCGTGACCTATGATGAGGGCCACCGTGCATATATTGAAGTAAAAGATAATTAGATAGTTGAAATTGTTACTATTAAATTTGGACAAACCAGAAACGGTTTTTAATTTATGTTGCAAAAACAACCTAACCTAACCTAACCTAACCTACCCTTCCTAGGCGTATTACAGTAGGCGATGAGTCACAATAACTTATACGGTGAATCGACTTGAGAATGGTCCAGGACGGACCGAAACGTCGTCGTCCCTTCACCTTCTAGTGTGTGGTCTGGTCAACATGCGTATTATAGTACATATATGTCTAGGCCTAGGAATATTTAAGTTAGTTTTTTAGCTTTATTTTTTCGGACTATAAAGTGAATAGTACCAAATTCTACTATCTGATTGTCTATTACGTCAATATAAGTGAACATAGTTACAAAAAGTACTATCCAAACAGGAGTTAGGCTGCTTTAATACACAAGACTGAAGGAACATTTCAACACAAAGACCCTTAACTCGTGAATAACTCTTGAATAAGCTGAATTACACAATTCAAATGAGTGTCTGGCCAGACCGCATGCAACCTTGTTCAGCAAAATGTCTTCCAATTGTTCATGAACATGAATAACCCTCAGCTTGGTCATGACCAGCTGAGGGGGGGGGGGAGGGAAACGGACGCTGGTTAGCTGTCTACTACAGTAGTTTTTTTTTTTTTTTTTGCAGGGATATTGATATTCCTGCGCGGGCCCTAAGCCTCTGGCTGGCCCACTGGGCGGGCCCTAAGCCTCTGGCTGGCCCACTGGGCGGGCCCTAAGTCTCTGGCTGGCCCACTGGGCGGGCCCTAAGCCTCTGGCTGGCCCACTGGGCGGGCCCTAAGCCTCTGGCTGGCCCACTGGGCGGGCCCTAAGTCTCTGGCTGGCCCACTGGGCGGGCCCTAAGCCTCTGGCTGGCCCACTGGGCGGGCCCTAAGCCTCTGGCTGGCCCACTGGGCGGGCCCTAAGCCTCTGGCTGGCCCACTGGGCGGGCCCTAAGCCTCTGGCTGGCCCACTGGGCGGGCCCTAAGCCTCTGGCTGGCCCACTGGGCGGGCCCTAAGCCTCTGGCTGGCCCACTGGGCGGGCCCTAAGCCTCTGGCTGGCCCACTGGGCGGGCCCTAAGTCTCTGGCTGGCCCACTGGGCGGGCCCTAAGCCTCTGGCTGGCCCACTAAGTGTTGCTTGTTTCTGTTTTACTTGGGCGGAGTATGAGTATTTCTGACTCGTATGGTCGCTTCAGTAAGATTTTGACTACAGTAGGTGATGGCACCTACTGTAATTGGTACTTAGTGAACCACGGTATTATATAACTTACCTCCTAATGCCTTCCATGTCTACGTATCTCCTTTCCATTCAAACCGATCTTGCGTCAAGTTATACCAAGTTATACCAAGTTATACTTGCGTATTATATTCAGTTATACTTGCGTCAAGTTATATTACTAGCCTGATGACAATTATTCCAATTTATTAGTAATCACAACAAATTAAATAGAACTAAAACACGTTAATTGATTAAACCAAGAGTGGAGGGCGTAGCCGATTTTTTTTATCAATTCAGTGGCCGCAAGTAAGGCGTTTTGGGTGCTGGATCCGACTGAGAGAATGTGGGACCTGAACGACGCGTGCTGTTGGAGGGAGAAACACCCTGTTTCCCTGGTACCCTAATTACCCCTTCACCCTGGTACCCTAATTACCTGTCTGGTAGCCCTCTAAGAAGTTACAGCCCCGCTCCTGTGCCAGGCAAGTCCACTACGGGCTCACCATACATCGTGCTACTTGGAACGTTTTGTTCCGAGTAGCTGAATCTAAAACAACAAGAACAACAACTAGCCCTCATCATCCACAGCCTGGTAGAGAGAGAGAGAGAGAGAGAGAGGTGATACAGGTGTCCTCCGCCAACACAAAGGTTTCCCGTCGCGGCGCGGTTCAGATGCCTCTAAATAATAGTCGCAGTGCTCAGATGCGGACAAGGTCCTCCACAGTTCGTCTCCCCCACCACCACTCCATACCACGGGAGATAACACCATGTATCCTTGAGATCCACCACAGCACCACCACGGGAGATAACACCATGTATCCTTGAGATCCACCACAGCACCACCACTCCACACCCCGGGAGATAACACCATGTATCCTTGAGATCCACCACAGCACCACCACGGGAGATAACACCATGTATCCTTGAGATCCACCACAGCACCACCACTCCACACCACGGGAGATAACACCACATATCCTTCAAATATATCATAATCACCTACGTTAATCCCATGCAAACTGAAAAGCAGATCCCGTATATAATTAAAAGCGTAAATACCCATCTTGAAGTAGAACCTCCTTCAGTCACAGGTATACACACTCTGTATTATGAATATATTTCTTATATATCCCCCCATATATGCTGAAAGCTTCTGCTGGTGTTTCTTGAGGTTATCTTGAGGTTATCTTGAGATGATTTCGGGGCTTTAGTGTCCCCGCGGCCCGGTCCTCGACCAGGCCTCCACCCCCAGGAAGCAGCCCGTGACAGCTGACTAACTCCCAGGTACCTATTTACTGCTAGGTAACAGGGGCATTCAGGGTGAAAGAAACTTTGCCCATAGTAGAAACTACTATAGTAGAAAGTAGAAACTTTCTACTTCAAACAAATATGATCACCAACCCTATTGCGTTGGTCCACATGACACATAATGTGTCCGAGGTGAACACGATACTGGTACAGACGTGATGTCCCAAACCTTAGTCACATTATTAACGTAGTCGCCTTGTGAACAACTGAAGACACCTTCACATTATATTTACTGCTTCTCCCATCAAACACAATACCGAAAAGGTCTTCGTACTTCAATGACAATCATGTCGGCATTACCTTTGTTATGTGGTTAAATATTTACGAATAGTTTTTTCAATATTATTAAATTAGAAACAAGAGAAAGGGAACTATCAGAGGGGAAAGCGCCAAGCCATTACGACTATATAGCACTTGGAAGGGGTCAGGATAAGGCTTTGTGATGGGACGGGGGGAAGGAATGGTGCCCAACCACTTGGACGGTCGGGGATTGAAGAAACAAAAGAAAGTACTCACCGAAGCAGGTTCAGACGTGGAGGAACTGGACTCCGTCGACGTATTAGTGGCATTGGAATTGGAGGAGGCGTTGGAGGACCAGCTTCTGGAGGAGGTGCGGCCGCTGTTAGCAGTGAAGAAGCTGTCGGACGAGTTGAGACTCAGACTGTCGGGGCTCAAAACAACTCCGTCTTTGGAAATCTCGATTATTTTAGCATGCCCTCGAACTCCTGGCAACCTCAACAAGTTCTTGAGGCTCGACATGTCGCCCTTGAGGTACTGGAGGCCGCACTCTTCACTTGTCTTGTCGCTCTTGGGACTTGACCCATCGGTTTTAAGAGTCGAGACATTTGTCATGCTGGTGGTGGCCGGGGCCATCTTCGTGGGCATGGTGGCGGCCACAGAGGCCGGGTGGCCCTCACTGCGCACTGATCTGAAGGAGAGAGCGTCGGGGGCCCGACGAGCGCTGAATGACAGGCCGCGCCGGACGTTGGCCTGGGACACGCCCGACCAAGTCCCCACTTGGTAGCCGGCCTGTTTCTCTGCCTGAGCGAAGGAGGCAGGCACGATAAGGCTATCGCAGTCTACACTACGCTCACTGTACGAGTCTCTGAAGGCATTGCCGGCCACAAGGGCGTTACCTCTGGCTTCGGAAGGGCGCGCAGCAGTAGGGGACGGAGGCATATGTTGGGCGAGACTGGAGGAAGACCTCTGAGGACTGGCGTGCTTCAACATGGCGACTTCTGTTGGGGAAACAACACTGAATTAACAACATGAATACTATTAACACGCATATGCTGGCCTGACTCTGCTGTGGTATGTTTAAACTGTATCAAGCTGCTTTAAGAATAGTAAGGTACAGAGGAAAGACAGACTAATGCAAAAGATGTGGTCCATCTGCAGTGGTTCCGGCACAACATGTTGTAGTCGCTGAAGGCTAGAGAAGAACAGGTTATTTTCAACTATTTGATTCATACATGTAAGTGAAGCTTGTGTGTGTAAATGAAGTGTGCGTGCGTACATGAAGCATGTGTGTGTAAATAAAGTACATATAGTGAAGCACACGTGCGTAGATAAAGCACATGTGTGTAAATGGTATGAAACTCATGTGTGTGTAAATAAAACACTGCCTCTACACCTCCCCGACTGCTTCTACACTTTACTGACCGACAGTAAAATACGAAAACCACCTCCCACCAAGCAAAAAAATGAGCATTAAGCTTTATCACCATATCCTCAACTCTAACCCTTTGTATCCTTAACCAAGTACACACATTCCTCCAGTGGATGACAGAGTGTTAAGACAAAGAGTGTCCTCACTCCTCACACCGACACGACAATTTGCAAGAGTAAATCTCTCTAGAATGTTTGGCAGACATTCCAATATCACATCATCGCCTCTTGTCTTTCGTGCTAACAATTTGGCCCACAACTACTCACTCTGCTGTCGACATGACCTCGAGAAGACTTGAAAAGCGGAACTACATGATTTTGAAACAAAAAGTCAGAGCAAGACTTCTGTGCATCAAGTCGTTGACTCTTATATTTTATGACATTTGACGTAAAATATATTTGATGTATGTTACAGCCGGCGGTGTGTGGAGGCGGCGCAGGCCATTACTGGGGTGCACAAGAAGGGTTAACAAAAGCCTTTGTGATGCTAGAGAGCAATAATTTGGTATAGTCTGAAAACTACAAATGATAAGGGCGTCGCTGAACATGTGTGTCACCCCAGGAATAAATTTAAGTATTCTAAAAGGCAAGTTTTAATAGTTTATATAGCATTAGCTCTCGTGGACTCTATTTAAAGGTTTGATAAAAACAAGTTCTAGAAGATATGAAAGTATTTGTAGAAGATCTAATTTTAATACTAACATCACCCAATATATACTTAGGGAGAAGTTCACACAACATATTTAAACACATAATCATGTGAGCTGGCGTGCCACAGGACCTCTACCCTTGGTCCACATGTCTTCTCGCTGTGACCCTCCGCCCAGTTACTAATCCACACCGAGCCAGCCAATGGAAACCCGGAGTCAACAGTGTCGGATAGAGCCCTTTGTGTAAATATCCGGTATTGGGCAAATATTCGCCGTCAGAATTAACCGAACCGATGTTTAAATGCTGTCCTCGGATCCGGGGTCAAAGCATATAAGTATAGCGAGAACGGAGTGGTTTGTTGATGTATGGCTTACAGGTGATTAAGTGAAAGTTGCCATGACACGTTGCCCGTACGACACGTCACCCGTACGACACGTCACCCTCACGACACGTCGCCCCCGCGACGAGTGTCCCCTGGCCCCGCTGGCAGTGCGCGGCGCCAAGGGACCTCCACCGTCACGCTGCGGTAGTCGCCGCGTTTTTCCTTCTGCCTGGTGCAGTAGTTAGTGTCGCAATACATTCCCCTATTTATCAACGCTTTGATTACCCGGGCGGACGACAATGATGGCTAATGGTTGCGTAATGTGAGAGACACGTCCAGATGCACGAAGATAACAGCCGATGTTGGTAGTGGCTGCTACGCACTGAAGACGTATTTAAGTAATGAGAATCATGCAGGGCATCTGCGCCGGCCCTGGAGGCTGGCAGACCATCTGCGCCGGCCCTAGAGGCTGGTCGACCATCTGCGCCGGCCCTGGAGGCTGGTAGACCATCTGCGCCGGCTCTGGAGGCTGGTAGATCATCTACGCCGGCCCTGGAGGCTGGCAGACCATCTGCGCCGGCCCTGGAGGCTGGCAGACCATCTGCGCCGGCCCTGGAGGCTGGCAGACCATCTGCGCCGGCCCTGGAGGCTGGCAGACCATCTGCGCCGGCCCTGGAGGCTGGCAGACCATCTGCGCCGGCCCTGGAGGCTGGCAGACCATCTGCGCCGGCCCTGGAGGCTGGCAGACCATCTGCGCCGGCCCTGGAGGCTGGCAGACCATCTGCGCCGGCCCTGGAGGCTGGCAGACCATCTGCGCCGGCCCTGGAGGCTGGCAGACCATCTGCGCCGGCCCTGGAGGCTGGCAGACCATCTGCGCCGGCCCTGGAGGCTGGCAGACCATCTGCGCCGGCCCTGGAGGCTGGCAGACCATCTGCGCCGGCCCTGGAGGCTGGCAGACCATCTGCGCCGGCCCTGGAGGCTGGCAGACCATCTGCGCCGGCCCTGGAGGCTGGCAGACCATCTGCGCCGGCCCTGGAGGCTGGCAGACCATCTGCGCCGGCCCTGGAGGCTGGCAGACCATCTGCGCCTCTCCTGTCACTACCCTTCACTCACATATCTCCCGAGTCGTGCAAAATGCCATTATTAACTACAATGCATTCGATATTTAGTGCTCCTGGTGTATTTTTATGGTTCACACACTCATGTATTCCAAATAGGAAAATATTAGTATAGAAAACTGCAAAAGACCCAAGGAAAAATTAGGTATGGTTGCTGTAATTTTTTTCGGGCCCTCCATAAGATAGACACAATAAAAGGTAGATATCTATCGGGTGCAAAAGAATATTTTGCATATATCAGTCATAGCGACTGAGGATACTCATTTTCTATATCTTCCTATAAGCTAATGTTGGTTACACAGTTAAATGACTCGTTTAGTATCTGAAAAGTGACTATTTTTAAGTGTAAAAGACACATCGAACACTGTGTAGGGCATACGTAAATCTGTGTATCCATGTATTTACGTATGTAGGTTAGTTTATCATTTTAAAAGCACTACAATCACCTTCTGTGGTTGATTGTTCAATAAACCCCTGAACTATATGTTTAACACATCTCCTACCCTGTCCATGGAGGACAGAAGAAAATGTATACATGCTGGTTAGCATTGTAAATGTCTGGCCACGTCTGTGGTAGAAATTAATTAAAAAAAAAAATCTCAAGTCTTCCGACAGTTCCGTAAGTGCTTGAGGCAAGGACGGCACTCAAAGGACCATTAGAGAGAGAGAGAACATTACAACACAGACAAGATTTGCCGCGTGTCGGCTCAGACGACACCGTAACTACCTTGCAGAAGGACTCGTTAAGCGTGAGTTCTATTAGTGTTAAACGTGAGTCCCTATAACCCCGTTAAGCGTGAGGTCGTCCCCCTCTCTCTCTCTCTCACACTCTCTCACACACACACACACACACACACACACACACACACACACACACACACACACACACACACACACACACACATTGCTGTAAACAACCGATACACATGCACACACACACAACCGATACACACACACACACACACACACACAGTCATTGCTGTAAACAACCGATAGCTGGAAAGGCGGGATCCAAGAGTCAATGCTCGATCCTGCAAGCACATATAGGTGAGTACATATAGGTGAGTACACACACACACACACACACACACACACACACACACACACACACACACACACACACACACACACACACACACACACATCCCCCAGGAAGCAGCCCGTAGCAGCTGTCTAACTCCCAGGTACCTATTTACTGCTAGGTGATCAGGGGCATCAGGGGGTGAAAGAAACTCTGCCCATTTATCTCCGCTGGGAGTCGAACCCTGAACCTTACGACTACGAATCCCGAGCGCTGTCCACTCAGCCGCCAGGCCCTGTCCTGGAAGGTACTGGAACCGGTTAGATATATTCATGTGCCATGTTTTCCCCCAGTGCACTATACGAGGACCAAATTACACCCAAGCCCACAATTACTACTCAGGGGCAATCCAGTGAAAAAGCGGTTCCCAATCGTCCCATCCTGGCCAGGATTCGAACCCAGATCATCTCGTTTGCCGGCTCATTCTCAAAACATTAATAACATTTATGAAAAGAGAAACAGGTTTAGGAGCCTTAGCGACGCGAGCCTCACTGCTCAGCAGTTGCCCTTTATTTTATATTTACCCATTAGACCGGGAGCTGGTCGGCCGAGCGGACAGCACGCTGTGCTTGTGATCCTGTGGTTCCGGGTTCGATCCCAGGCGCCGGCGAGAAACAATGGGCAGAGTTTCTTTCACCCTATGCCCCTGTTACCTAGCAGTAAAATAGGTACCTGGGAGTTAGTCAGCTGTCACGGGGTGCTTCCTGGGGGTGGAGGCCTGGTCGAGGACCGGGCCGCGGGGACACTAAAAAGCTCCGAAATCATCTCAAGATAACCTCAAGATAACCCTTCTAGCAACAACCAACATCACATAGCTGACAAATAAATTAATAACAAGAGTCAAAGTTATCACTACACGTGTGAAGGTCTACGACTAGAACAAGCCGCGTGTTTTCTGTTGCAATGTCCCGAATACTTCAGGTAAAGTCAGGATTGCCAAGAGGTTGTGTTAGTGTGGTCTTCGTCTTAAGGAGGGAAGAGGGTGATGCAAAGTGTGGTGAGCGGTCAAGACCTTCACGGGAGAGATCTTTAAGATATAGTGAGGTAACACTGGCCTCATTTGCTGGACGCCAACTGTTAGCATAGTGGGTGTAGTAATAGTTGTGTTGGGCAGCCCAGCTGTAATATACCAACCGTCCTCGTGCTAGACCCGTTCAAGCGGCAGCCCACCCCTAAAAAGACGCATTCATATATGTTAATGTTCTCAGTATTCAAAATAGACATAGGTGTAACAAAAAAGTAACGTAACAATAGGTGTAACAAAAAGGAGACCGGGCCACGGGGACGCTAAGCCCCGAAATCATCTCAAGATAACCTCAAAATATATATATAAACGAGAAATATAGACTGATGAAGATTAAGCCACCCAAAAGGTGGCACGGGCATGAATAGCCCGAAAGATAAATACAGTGCCTCCGTTTAACATATACCCAAGAGTGTTTTGTTGACCAGACCACACACTAGAAGGTGAAGGGACGACGACGTTTCGGTCCGTCCTGGACCATTGTCAATCGACTTGAGAATGGTCCAGGACGGACCGAAACGTCGTCGTCCCTTCACCTTCTAGTGTGTGGTCTGGTCAACATACTTTAGCCACGTAATTAGCTCGTTCTGTGTGGCCTGAGCGACCATAGTTGCCACAGTTAACAATGTGGGAACAGTTAGTTTGAGGCAACAGTCAGTTAGCTGTTAATGATGTGGAAGGAGTTGTGGTGAGTGACAGTGTTGGAGGTCAGGCGCCCGGGCACCGCCGGCTAGTATAGGCTAGTGGGTACGGCGCCCGGGCACCGACGGCTAGTATAGGCTAGTGGGTACGGCGCCCGGGCACCGACGGCTAGTATAGGCTAGTGGGTACGGCGCCCGGGCACCGCCGGATAGTATAGGCTAGTGGGTACGGCGCCCGGGCACCGACGGCTAGTATAGGCTAGTGGGTACGGCGCCCGGGCACCGCCGGCTAGTATAGGCTAGTGGGTACGGCGCCCGGGCACCGCCGGCTAGTATAGGCTAGTGGGTACGGCGCCCGGGCACCGCCGGCTAGTATAGGCTAGTGGGTACGGCGCCCGGGCACCGACGGCTAGTATAGGCTAGTGGGTACGGTGCCCGGGCACCGACGGCTAGTATAGGCTAGTGGGTACGGCGCCCGGGCACCGCCGGATAGTATAGGCTAGTGGGTACGGCGCCCGGGCACCGCCGGCTAGTATAGGCTAGTGGGTACGGCGCCCGGGCACCGCCGGATAGTATAGGCTAGTGGGTACGGCGCCCGGGCACCGCCGGATAGTATAGGCTAGTGGGTACGGCGCCCGGGCACCGACGGCTAGTATAGGCTAGTGGGTACGGTGCCCGGGCACCGCCGGCTAGTATAGGCTAGTGGGTACGGCGCCCGACGGCTAGTATAGGCTAGTGGGTACGTGTTATTATTTATAATTATTTGGTTATGATGGTTATAATTACATTTGGCCAATCCCAGGTTATCTTGAGATGATTTCGGGGCTTTAGTGTCCCCGCGGCCCGGTCCTCGACCAGGCCTCCACCCCCAGGAAGCAGCAGCCCGTGACAGCTGACTAACACCCAGGTACCTATTTTACTGCTAGGTAACAGGGGCATAGGGTGAAAGAAACTCTGCCCATTGTTTCTCGCCGGAGCCTGGGATCGAACCCAGGACCACAGGATCACAAGTCCAGCGTACTGTCCGCTCGGCCGACCGGCTCCCAGGTGAGTGGTTTATCCTGACTGCAACTGAAGATATTCGAGGCTTTTACTACTCTCGACATTCTTTTGCCTAATTCAAAGGCAAAAAAGGAAAAATAAACTCAGTGCTTTGACTGGTCAATGTCGTAGCCATGCAGGTATTTAGGCGTTTCTCCATGAACACCTGTGTTTGAACACGTGTCAGAATCATTAGTCTCCAATATCCGGCCAATGCGAGTGAGAAGTCATTGGTTTCTAAACCGGAAAGAGAAAATGTGTCATGTTTGGAACCTAGCACCCACAGACTGGTGGCTGGGGGTCTAGCACCACTGACTGGTGGCTAGGGGGTCTAGCACCCACAGACTGGTGGCTGGGGGTCTAGCACCCACAGACTGGTGGCTGGGGGTCTAGCACCACTGACTGGTGGCTAGGGGGTCTAGCACCACAGACTGGTGGCTAGGGGGTCTAGCACCCACAGACTGGTGGCTGGGGGTCTGGCACCCACAGACTGGTGGCTGGGGGTCTAGCACCACTGACTGGTGGCTAGGGGGTCTAGCACCCACAGACTGGTGGCTAGGGGGCCTAGCACCCACAGACTGGTGGCTAGGGGGCCTAGCACCCACTGACTGGTGGCTAGGGGGCCTAGCACCCACAGACTGGTGGCTAGGGGGCCTAGCACCCACAGACTGGTAACTGGACCGTTTTCAAATAATATTTACAAGACTACAGAGCTGCACACTCTAGTTAGCCATGATAAACGTTTTCTTACTGCCACTTGGCGCAGTAATTGTCACTAACTGGACATCTACAACCAGGAAGATGTCACTAACTGGACATCTACAACCAGGAAGATGTCACTAACTGGACATCTACAACCAGGAAGATGTCACTAACTGGACATCTACAACCAGGAAGATGTCACTAACTGGACATCTACAACCACCATCTACAACTACAAGAAGCTGTAATTGCAGGAACGTGAACCATGAATGATTCGTCGATTGAGAATATAATAGATATATATTTTGAAGTATATTTGGTGAGGAAGTAGGATGCTATTGTCATAAATTCTTTTCTTTTTATCAATTGTATGGTGAAGCTATGGTCCTGTAGCCCGTCCTCTCGAGCGTCACAACGTCCCTAAACTGATGTACTAACGTGCCCGAACCTAACCTAACAGAGGACCCACGTATAGAAAACGGGATATCATGTCAATTTTGCGAGCAGCTGTGACTTTTAGCACGTCAGTTATTGGCTTTAGGAAAATTTACACTTCAAAATGCGATGTATTATTCGACAGGCCGGGTTGGTTCGCGAGGTTTCCAGAGTATCTTGAGACGATTTCGGGGCTTTAGTGTCCCCGCGGCCCGGTCCTCGACCAGACCTCCACCCCCAGGAAGCAGCCCGTGACAGCTGACTAACACCCAGGTACCTATTTTATTGCTAGGTAACAGGGGCATAGGGTGAAAGAAACTCTGCCCATTGTTTCTCGCTGGAGCTCGGGATCGAACCCGGGACCACAGGATCACAAGTCCAGCGTGCTGTCCGCTCGGCCGACCGGCTCCCTTGCAGTAGACTTGCATTTTTGCGCTGAACAACTTAACCGCATTTCAATACCTGGCTCCCAGGCCTAAATGTGAGCACAAGATAGCGAGTTAGGCGAGTCACAATAACGTGGCTGAAGATATCAAGACCAAACCACACACTAGATGAACAGACGACGACGTTTCGGTCCTTCCTGGACCATTATGAAGTCGACTGATCATCACAGAGCGAGTTATCTTAGGTTATAATAATGCTAACTCTGAGCATAACAGGGCGAGTTATCTTATGTTATAATAATGCTAACTCTGATCATAACAGGGCGAGTTATCTTAGGTTATAATAATGCTAACTCTGAGCATAACAGGGCGAGTTATCTTAGGTTATAATAATGCTAACTCTGATCATCACAGGGCGAGTTATCTTAGGTTATAATAATGCTAACTCTGATCATCACAGGGCGAGTTATCTTAGGTTATAATAATGGAGCGTTGCTCACATATTACCGGAACACATCTAAGATTATCTGTAATTGCGACAACGTCCTGTAGAACTCCTTAACACTCTCGAGGTCAACAGGTCACCAGACATATTCATTTCGTTCAGTCATTAGCACCATCGTTGGCTGGCGCGTATGTCTGTGGTGTATAGTATACCCACCACTTGTATGGTCTGTGGTGTATAGTATACCCACCACTTGTATGGTCTGTGGTGTACAGTATACCAGCACCAAGATATGCTACCAGGTCGTGGCATACCTGATATACATCATACCCGAAACACTATGAGTATTAGTGGCTTTAGGTATTGTATGTACTATTTATAAATCCAACATTATGTTTGTAACTCATTATCTATGTATGTACTTTTACCCGAATAAAATCTCGTGCTGTGACCACACATTTGACATTTTCAGTTACTATTTTAGTACGAATAAATTCATGGTTTGCCATTCTTAGAAGTATGGAAGTTAAAATTATGGCAACGTTGTAGTTCGACCTGAAAATGGTCCAGGACGGACCGAAACGTCGTCGTCCCTTTACCTTCTAGTGTGTGGTCTGGTCAACGTAATCCCACTCGACTTGAGAATGGTCCAGGACGGACCGAAACGTCGTCGTCCCTTTACCTTCTAGTGTGTGGTCTGGTCAACGTAATCCCACTCGACTTGAGAATGGTCCAGGACGGACCGAAACGTCGTCGTCCCTTCACCTTCTAGTGTGTGGTCTGGTCAACGTAATCCCACTCGACTTGAGAATGGTCCAGGACGGACCGAAACGTCGTCGTCCCTTCACCTTCTAGTGTGTGGTCTGGTCAACGTAATCCCACTCGACTTGAGAATGGTCCAGGACGGACCGAAACGTCGTCGTCCCTTTACCTTCTAGTGTGTGGTCTGGTCAACGTAATCCCACTCGACTTGAGAATGGTCCAGGACGGACCGAAACGTCGTCGTCCCTTTACCTTCTAGTGTGTGGTCTGGTCAACGTAATCCCACTCGACTTGAGAATGGTCCAGGACGGACCGAAACGTCGTCGTCCCTTTACCTTCTAGTGTGTGGTCTGGTCAACGTAATCCCACTCGACTTGAGAATGGTCCAGGACGGACCGAAACGTCGTCGTCCCTTCACCTTCTAGTGTGTGGTCTGGTCAACATACTTAAGTCTAGTTATTGTGACTCATCGCCTGCATTGTAGTTTGACAACTTAAAAGTATGGAAACTGGACGTGGATCTTACGATATCATTGACCATGACCGAAAATCTTACGTGATATCCTGTAATCCATCACTGCCACATCTGTCGCAAAAATTATGGGATCAAGTGACGCTGTGAACGCTACAGAGGGCGGGCTGTGTCTACAGAGCCACTAATCCAGCCTCTCGAGCAGTCCGTCATATTTCGACGTATAAAATCCCCTACGGACAAAAACTGATGTACTACCATCACAGAGGCTTGCAAAATTGACGTGATGTCCCGTTTTCTATTGGTGGGTTTTCGGGACTAGTCGCTAGAAAAATGTTAACTGAAAGTTTCCTCTCCTAACCTTTCCGAGGTTATACAAGTCAAATTCTGACTTGCTAAACACTAAGTCAGTATTTGACTTACAGCTTGGGCTGGAAGATAGGTTGAAAAAATTAATTAATTTTCGCGGATCTAAATAAAAGCTGCCTTGAATCGGCTAACAGGCCTTCTGCACCTTCCTCTTTTTTCTTATGTTCTTAAACGAATTGCAAACGCCATATTAAAACACATGAAAACATCATCAGAAGCGAAATCATATAGCGATGAAGAGGCTACATTAAACTATTGACTCTGATGTACACTGAATTAGGCTTTATAACTACATCAAGCCCCCAAGTCTAATTTTGTTGATATAAGAGTTTCTAATGCTGATCCGTCATGAGTCTTTACATCGGGAAACTGAAGAGGGTCATAATTGAACTAAAAATACAGTCGTTATAATAATATCGTTTAACGAGGCTTAGTTTTCAAAACGGGAGAGAAGGCTACTTTCAGGTATTTTGTGTCGTGAATGTTTCTGTACTGAGGTGCGAGGCTTGGGTGTGGGGGAGCTGGTTCTAGCAGCCCCGCGGGAAAAGAACCACCAAACCTGTTTTTATTTTTATCTACACACGACAGGTGTAGATAAAAAAGGTGTAGTTTTTTATCTACAACAACGCCCATCAGGTGACTGCGGAAGCATATGTTTGCATTTAATTATTTATAACAAGAATAACGTTAGAATATAAAGATAAGCCAACACGAATGGTATGTTTTAATACATAAGCTTCATACATAATACATTTTGAGATATTAGCAGTCGTCGTGGCGCAGTAGTAAGACACTGGCTCCATGCTTCACCAGCGATTTAGCCTGGGTTCGTATCCTGGCCGGGGAGGATTGACTAGGTGCCAAACCTTAACTACACACCTCTGTTCACCCAGCAGTTGAATGGTTACCTGGTTGTTAAACAATTTGACGGGTCGTTTTCCAGGGAAAATTAGGATTAAGGCCCTGCTCGAAACGGCTTAACAAGACTAAAAAATCTGAAATACAAGAGTTCTTGCATTCAGGTAAAGGTACATACATTGTAGATGAGTTACGAATATAATGTTGGATTTAAAGAAAGAGCTAGTACATACAATACCTAAAGCCACTAGTACGCATAGCATTTCGCCATCTTGAGGTTATCTTGAGATGATTTCGGGGCTTTTAGTGTCCCCGCGGCCCGGTCCTCGACCAGGCCTCCACCCCCAGGAAGCAGCCCGTGACAGCTGACTAACTCCCAGGTACCTATTTACTGCTAGGTAACTGGGGCATTCAGGGTGAAAGAAACTTTGCCCATTTGTTTCTGCCTCGTGCGGGAATCGAACCCGCGCCACAGAATTACGAGTCCTGCGCGCTATCCACCAGGCTACGAGGCCATCATTATATGTAAATATAAAACAACAGAACAAGGCACTTGAATGGTTCATCTATGTAGCGATTCTTCCTTGACCACCCTCTTAATGTCTTCTAGTCCCCATCTCCTTGGGGAAATAGCCACTTGCTAAGAGTTAAATATAACTGAACAAGACAAATTAAATATCACTGCACCTCTTCATATAATACAAACCCGCACTTAGGAAGGAAATATTAGGAGCAGCGATAACAACTCGTCCTCTCAAATAATGCATGGTACTTTGACGTTATTATACACAACGGACAAAATATGGCGTACTATGAGAAAGTGGCGGCTTACAAACATCTCCGTTTTCTATGCGTGGCTAGATTAGGTTAAATGGGTTTAGGATATTAGGACATTCTATTAGGACACTATTAGGACATTCTATTAGGACATTCTATTAGGACACTATTAGGACACTAACTAATAGAACGTCGCATTTTTTACGTAAATCCCCACCGGCCAAAATATGTCCTATAAATCACAGCGGTTTGCAACACTGATGGAGTGTCCCGTTTTCTATTCTTGGGTCCTCGGTTAGGTTAGGCTCGGCTAATTTAGTTCAACATTTCAGTGACGTTGAAATAACCTAAGTGAACGGGCTGTTTTATTAGCCTTTATTTTATCCGTTGTGGCAACTCAAAAAGAGAGAACTATCAGGGTAACGCGTCAAGCCATTACGACTATATAGCACTTGGAAGTGGTCAGGATAAGGATTTGGGATGTCCAACCACTTGGACGGTCGGGGATTGAACTCCGACCTGCATTTTAAATTTAATACATCCTGTAGTCTGTACTGGATCAATGAATTAGTTCACAGGTTCCTTTAAACACAATGCATCAAAACCTTCCCTGGTTCTTGCATGTTACAGTTGCACTCCAGTAGCAAGACACACACTCCAGTAGCAAGAGACACACTCCAGTAGCAAGACACACACTCCAGTAGCAAGACACACTCCCGTAGCAAGAGACACACTCCCGTAGCAAGAGACACACTCCCGTAGCAAGAGACACACTCCCGTAGCAAGAGACACACTCCCGTAGCAAGAGACACACTCCCGTAGCAAGAGAGACACTCCAGTAGCAAGAGACACACTCCAGTAGCAAGAGACACACTCCAGTAGCAAGAGACACACTCCAGTAGCAAGAGACACACTCCAGTAGCAAGAGACACACTCCAGTAGCAAGAGACACACTCCAGTAGCAAGAGACACACTCCAGTAGCAAGAGACACACTCCAGTAGCAAGAGACACACTCCAGTAGCAAGAGACACACTCCCGTAGCAAGAGACACACTCCCGTAGCAAGAGACACACTCCCGTAGCAAGAGACACACTCCCGTAGCAAGAGACACACTCCCGTAGCAAGAGACACACTCCCGTAGCAAGAGACACACTCCCGTAGCAAGAGACACACTCCCGTAGCAAGAGACACACTCCCGTAGCAAGAGACACACTCCCGTAGCAAGAGACACACTCCAGTAGCAAGAGACACACTCCAGTAGCAAGAGACACACTCCAGTAGCAAGACACACACTCCAGTAGCAAGACACACACTCCAGTAGCAAGACACACACTCCAGTAGCAAGACACACACTCCAGTAGCAAGACACACACTCCAGTAGCAAGACACACACTCCAGTAGCAAGACACACACTCCCGTAGCAAGAGACACACTCCAGTAGCAGGAGACACACTCCAGTAGCAGGAGACACACTCCAGTAGCAAGAGACACACTCCAGTAGCAAGAGACACACTCCAGTAGCAAGAGACACTCCCGTAGCAAGAGACACACTCCCGTAGCAAGAGACACACTCCCGTAGCAAGAGACACACTCCCGTAGCAAGAGACACACTCCCGTAGCAAGAGACACACTCCAGTAGCAAGAGACACACTCCAGTAGCAAGAGACACACTCCAGTAGCAAGAGACACACTCCAGTAGCAAGAGACACACTCCAGTAGCAAGAGACACACTCCAGTAGCAAGAGACACACTCCAGTAGCAAGACACACACTCCAGTAGCAAGACACACACTCCAGTAGCAAGACACACACTCCAGTAGCAAGACACACACTCCAGTAGCAAGACACACACTCCAGTAGCAAGACACACACTCCAGTAGCAAGACACACACTCCAGTAGCAAGACACACACTCCAGTAGCAAGACACACACTCCAGTAGCAAGACACACACTCCAGTAGCAAGACACACACTCCAGTAGCAAGACACACACTCCAGTAGCAAGACACACACTCCAGTAGCAAGACACACACTCCAGTAGCAAGACACACACTCCAGTAGCAAGACACACACTCCAGTAGCAAGACACACACTCCAGTAGCAAGACACACACTCCAGTAGCAAGACACACACTCCAGTAGCAAGACACACACTCCAGTAGCAAGACACACACTCCAGTAGCAAGACACACACTCCAGTAGCAAGACACACACTCCAGTAGCAAGACACACACTCCAGTAGCAAGACACACACTCCAGTAGCAAGACACACACTCCAGTAGCAAGACACACACTCCAGTAGCAAGACACACACTCCAGTAGCAAGACACACACTCCAGTAGCAAGACACACACTCCAGTAGCAAGACACACACTCCAGTAGCAAGACACACACTCCAGTAGCAAGACACACACTCCAGTAGCAAGACACACACTCCAGTAGCAAGACACACACTCCAGTAGCAAGACACACACTCCAGTAGCAAGACACACACTCCAGTAGCAAGACACACACTCCAGTAGCAAGACACACACTCCAGTAGCAAGACACACACTCCAGTAGCAAGACACACACTCCAGTAGCAAGACACACACTCCAGTAGCAAGACACACACTCCAGTAGCAAGACACACACTCCAGTAGCAAGACACACACTCCAGTAGCAAGACACACACTCCAGTAGCAAGACACACACTCCAGTAGCAAGACACACACTCCAGTAGCAAGACACACACTCCAGTAGCAAGACACACACTCCAGTAGCAAGACACACACTCCAGTAGCAAGACACACACTCCAGTAGCAAGACACACACTCCAGTAGCAAGACACACACTCCAGTAGCAAGACACACACTCCAGTAGCAAGACACACACTCCAGTAGCAAGACACACACTCCAGTAGCAAGACACACACTCCAGTAGCAAGACACACACTCCAGTAGCAAGACACACACTCCAGTAGCAAGACACACACTCCAGTAGCAAGACACACACTCCAGTAGCAAGACACACACTCCAGTAGCAAGACACACACTCCAGTAGCAAGACACACACTCCAGTAGCAAGACACACACTCCAGTAGCAAGACACACACTCCAGTAGCAAGACACACACTCCAGTAGCAAGACACACACTCCAGTAGCAAGAGACACACTCCCGTAGCAAGAGACACACTCCCGTAGCAAGAGACACACTCCAGTAACAAGAAACAAACTCCAGTAACACGCTAACAACGAACGCTACACCCAGAACATTAACCAATTCTCTCCGAGGTTCCCGTTACCAGATCAGTAATTTGATCATCGGAGCTACTTTCTCTGTGCAGCGGAAACATGTTTTTTGTTTTAACTCTCAAATCCCATCACGCAGCGAGACTAGGCTGTCATTTATGCCAGTAAGCGCGGTCGGCTGACAGCGCCCAGATTCACGAAAGCACTTACGAACCTGTACATCTTTTCTCAATCTCTGGCGGCTTTGTTTACAATTATTAAACAGTTAATGAGCTCCGAAGCACCAGGAGGCTGTTTATAACAATAACAACAGTTGAATGGGAAGGTTTCATGTTTGTAAACTGTTTAATAAATGTAACCAAAGCCGTCAAAAATTCAGGAAAGATGTATACGTTCGTAAGTGCTTGCGTATTTCGTGAATCTGGCCCCTGGCCTCTCTCAACACAAATTGTAAAATCCATCTTCCCGATATGATAGTACTTATAGTAACTATTTGGTCCAATGCACCAATATGTAGTGAACGACCACCAATAATTCCCCTGTCGAACTTTTAATTATAGTCCGGGAAAAAATATAGCTATAACGCCAAACTTCAATATTCCTAGGCCTAATATAGCACATATATGTACTATATTAGGCTTAAGATACTGTGTATTAGGTCTAGAATTACTAGGAAAGATTAGGTTAATTAAATTATATATTTATGCTGTGGTTAAAAAAAAAGTTTCTGGTTTGTCAAAATTTAAAATACAAGTCAGCTTTCTGGTGGTCCATCACTACATATGGGTATTGTCCACCAAAAAACTGCGAAAAAAATAATGTAGAATTTCTGCAAGAGGCCGGGTTGGGCCAGCACCTTATTTCCTACCCACAATATTCCCGGTTGAGCAACGTTTAGTTACGTTACTGTAACGTAACTAAAGTACGTAACTTGCGTATATAATGCAGCCTGTTACACAACATGTATCTACAGTATAAATAACTATACAGGATTCGAATGCGCACTAATAATTCTAGCTTAGCGGT
This sequence comes from Procambarus clarkii, assembly GCF_040958095.1. Taxonomy (NCBI): domain Eukaryota; kingdom Metazoa; phylum Arthropoda; class Malacostraca; order Decapoda; family Cambaridae; genus Procambarus; species Procambarus clarkii. The sequence goes on from NC_091225.1 coordinate 20,799,755, forward strand.
CATAAGATTGACGCGTTGGAAAGCAGCATGCTTGACGCTTCCCAAAGTGACCAACAGATGGCAGCCACAGATGGCGTCGTTTTTATAAACGTCTGGAAAGGATTTTCATTATTTTTAGAAGTTTGTGAAAGTGCTTCCCGTGTGTTACGAAGTAGCTAGGACTAGAATGCAAGCAAGATTTATTTAAAATATTTAATTGATATATTATTCAAATCACAAAATATACAACGAAAGAAGCTTTGATAGAGATTGTTGAATACGCGAGCCATTAAGGGAGGGACGGTGAGAGGGAATTCACAATGCTGAAAAATGTAGAGAAAGTTAACCGGAATACGACTGTAAACATTTCCCAAATGAATCAGTCGTGTATAACTGCGACACGAGATTTTGAAAGTGTAAAATCATTAGGAAAATACATTAACGCAAAAGGCGCTTCAGGAATTACGCAACTGACATGCCTGTGTGGTGTGTGTACTCACCTAGTTGTGCTTGCGGGGGGGGGGGGGTTGAGCTCTGGCTCTCTGGTCCCGCCTCTCAACTGTCAATCAACCGATGTACAGATTCCTGAGCCTACTGGGCTCTATCATATCTACATTTAAAACTGTCTATGGAGTCAGCCTCCACCACATCACTGCCTAATGCATTCCACCCTTTAACTACTCTGACACTGAAAAGGTTCTTTCTAACGTCCCTGTGGCTCATTTGGGTACTCGGTCTCCACCTGTGTCCCCTTGTTCGCGTACCACCCGTGTTAAAAAGTTTATCTTTATCTACCCTGTCAATTCCTCCGAGAATTTAGTAAGTAGTGATCATGTCTCCCCACATGTTTGTGAGTGAGTGAGTGAGTGAGTGAGTGAGTGAGTGAGCCTTGTTCCTGCGGCACTATCCTTTATTTCCCGGTTTAAAGCCTCGCGTGTGAGGGGACGCGAAACTAAGTTCCGCGTCCAGACATTTTGTGAGCGTCGTGTGCCGGGGTTTCTGGACGTCACGCCCGTCACGTTTCTGGACGTGTTTTGGTTTACAAGAGAGTACACAAGAGCACAAGTTTCCTGCCTTGTTTACAGGCTGAGCTCCCTCTACCTCAGCTGGTTTCAAAACATCACCCAACATGTAGAGAATAACTTCTCTACATAATAATAATATATATTATTATTATTATATAATATATAATATATAATCATGTCGCTGACAACAAAGAACCCAATCCAATAGGTTTAACGCATGATTCGGCAATCAGCGCACAGATGAACAGCATCATCTTGCTCCTGATACTATACTACAGTGACCTCGGCTAACGTAGCCACAGTTACGTTAGCTGTTATATTAATATATTCAAGAATTGTTACATTCTTGTACAGCCTCTAGTACGCGTAGCGTTTCGGGCAAGTCCTTAATCCTATGTTCCCTGGAATACGACCCCCACGAAGAATCGTTTAACAACCAACGTACCCATTTTACTGTTGAGTTAAACAGAGGCTACAGTTAAGTATTTGCGCCCAGTTAATCCTCCCCGGCCAGGATACGAACCCAGGACAAAGCGCTCGCGGAACGCCAGGCGAGTGTCTTACCACTACGCCACGGAGACTGCTATAGGAGTCTTAACATTCACTCCATTAGATGAACACGACTTGTACTCCAAGACTCCATCGTGAGACTCAAGGTAAGGCAATTATCAGGAGAAAGAGCTAAGCCAGTATGACTACACAACCCTGGATGGGTATATGAAGACAAGGAGCTGGGGACTCATAACATCAGGCTGCAAGCAGCCGCGTCCAACAGCCTGGTTGACCAGTCCAGCAATGAGGAGGCCTGGTCGACGACCGGGCCGCGGGGACGCTAAGCTCCGAAACCATCTCAAGATAACCTCAAGATATGCGAGGAGAGGAAAACAACGGTGCCAATGCACTCCTTCCTCCTAAGGTCTGCCAATGTCAAGAAAACGGTCAGTTTAAAGTGGTCTCTCCTGACCTACCAGAGGACCCAAAACAGAAAACGGGACAGTACGTCACTTTCGCGCCAGCCGCTTCCATTTTTTAGTACGACCATTTTTGAGCCTTATGTAACGCATACGAGCGAAAAGCTATGTTCTTTGTAGGAAGACAGGTTGTAGGAGGACAGGTTGCGGGAGGACAGGTTGTGGGAGGACAGGTTGCGGGAGGACAGGTTGCGGGAGGACAGGGTGCGGGAGGACAGGTTGCGGGAGGACAGGTTGCGGGAGGACAGGTTGTGGGAGGACAGGTTGTGGGAGGACAGGTTGTGGGAGGACAGGTTGTGGGAGGACAGGTTGTGGGAGGACAGGTTGTGGGAGGACAGGTTGCGGGAGGACAGGTTGTAGGAGGACAGGTTGTAGGAGGACAGGTTGCGGGAGGACAGGTTGCGGGAGGACAGGTTGTGGGAGGACAGGTTGTGGGAGGACAGGTTGTGGGAGGACAGGTTGTGGGAGGACAGGTTGTGGGAGGACAGGTTGCGGGAGGACAGGTTGCGGGAGGACAGGTTGCGGGAGGACAGGTTGCGGGAGGACAGGTTGCGGGAGGACAGGTTGCGGGAGGACAGGTTGCGGGAGGACAGGTTGCGGGAGGACAGGTTGCGGGAGGACAGGTTGCGGGAGGACAGGTTGTGGGGAGGACAGGTTGTGGGGAGGACAGGTTGTGGGGAGGACAGGTTGTGGGGAGGACAGGTTGTGGGAGGACAGGTTGCGGGAGGACAGGTTGCGGGAGGACAGGTTGCGGGAGGACAGGTTGCGGGAGGACAGGTTGCGGGAGGACAGGTTGCGGGAGGACAGGTTGCGGGAGGACAGGTTGCGGGAGGACAGGTTGTAGGAGGACAGGTTGCGGGAGGACAGGTTGTAGGAGGACAGGTTGCGGGAGGACAGGTTGCAGGAGGACAGGTTGCGGGAGGACAGGTTGTAGGAGGACAGGTTGCGGGAGGACAGGTTGCAGGAGGACAGGTTGCAGGAGGACAGGTTGCAGGAGGACAGGTTGCAGGAGGACAGGTTGTAGGAGGACAGGTTGTAGGAGGACAAGTTGCCCCATCTATTTGGCCCATCGAGGGTGGATAAGACAAGGCCACTAATCTATGTACAAGTTGCCCCATCTATTTGGCCCATCGAGGGTGGATAAGACAAGGCCACTAATCTATGTGTGTCAAGAATACGGTTGATAACCCATGTCTGTGTCAAGAGCACGGTTGACAGCTGTGTCAAGAGCGTGACAGATGCCCTTCAGAAGGACGGGCGTCAGCCACCACCGTCGTCTGGCCGACAGACAGGCGGAAGCCGGCAGACTTAAGTGCCAAAATGACTCTGTGGTTTTCCCAAAGAAATAATTCCCAGGTAATGTCTTAATGACATGCAAAGTGAAGTTTACCCGGAAATAGTGACCAATTTTCATGCCTCACAGGCAATTACCCTCGGCAGAAGGCCTAAAACTAGTTTTAAAAATCCGTTTCAGAAATCAGTCCCAAAATATTGATCTGGGGCCAGATTCACGAAGTAGTTAAGCAAGTACTTAGGAACGTGTACATCTTTCCTCAATCCTTGACGGCTTTGGTTACATTTATTAAACAGTTTACATGCGTGAAAACTTGCCAATCAACTGTTGTTATTCTTGTAAACAGCCTCCTGGTGCTTCGGAGCTCATTAACTGTTTAATAATTGTAAACAAAGCCGCCAAAGATTGAGAAAAGATGTACAGGTTCGTAAGTGCTTGCGTAACTGCTTCCTGAATCTGTGCTACATAGCCTTCCCGGCTAGGTGCCTTTTTTGATAATTACTTCCTGAATCTGGCCCCTTTATTACAGACATCTGGCTCCAACGACACTAAGCGGGATCCAAGAGCCGAAACTCAACCCCTCCGCAAGCAAAAATTCGGTGAGTATTAAAACACATTCTTAGCCAAGAGCAATAAACTGCGAAACTACTCTATAAAATATCCCCCCAAGCACGTGCTGTTGTTTGGCAACAATTCGGGTTATTAGCTCATAAAGTGTTAATTATCCTCATTGCTGACTTCTTCCTTCCGATAGCATTACGCATTATAGTCATAACAATGAACTGAAGAATTTAATATAGTGTTACAATACGGAACTGAAATATTATTGTTTCTTCATTTCCTGCCGTGTGGTTGGGATATCCTAATAATACATGTACTTGGTTAATGTTGACAGGTCTAGATTATATATATATAAAACCCGAAAACAACACGTTAATCACCATGATAATTACACTGAGAACGCCCTCTACAAGACCAATCACCCACTATCAGAACGCCCGCTACAAGACCAATCACCCTCGATCAGAACGCCCGCTACAAGACCAATCACCCACGATAAAAACGCCCGCTACAAGACCAATCACCCACGATAAGAACGCCCGCTACAAGACCAATCACCCACGATAAGAACGCCCGCTACAAGACCAATCACCCACGATAAAAACGCCCGCTACAAGACCAATCACCCACGATAAGAACGCCCGCTACAAGACCAATCACCCACGATAAGAACGCCCGCTACAAGACCAATCACCCACGATAAAAACGCCCGCTACAAGACCAATCACCCACGATAAGAACGCCCGCTACAAGACCAATCACCCACGATAAGAACGCCCGCTACAAGACCAATCACCCACGATAAGAACGCCCGCTACAAGACCAATCACCCACGATAAGAACGCCCGCTACAAGACCAATCACCCACGATAAGAACGCCCGCTACAAGACCAATCACCCACGATAAGAACGCCCGCTACAAGAACCTTAAATCTGTGCATCAAGAGTAAAGATAAATTACTTGCCAGTTGCAGACATATGCAGGGGAAGGGGGAGGGCAATACCGAGACCTATCCCCACAATACCAGTTACCCGGAATATACATTACTTCGCTTGAGCACCGCCTGGGGATTTGTTATTGTTATAGATTCAGCTACTCGGAACAAGATCCAAGTAGCACGGGCTATGGTGAGCCCGTAACTTACCCGGCACAGGAGCGGGGCTGTGTGACTGACCGCCTGGGAGTGCCGGTCTAATAGGGGGACATAGTTCACCTGTGCTCGTTAAGCGAGGCCTGTTTAACAATGTCCCGGAACGTGGGGGAAAATTGCCAGGAAACGGGGAATAATTATAATCCAGGAAGGATGAGGTTGTGGGTGGTGGATGTGGCTCATGGGGGTGTGGCTCATGGGGTGTGGCTCATGGGGTGTGGCTCATGGGGGCGTGAGGGTCATGGGGTGTGGCTCATGGGGGTGTGAGAGTCATGGGGTGTGGCTCAGGGGGTATGGCTCAGTGGGGTGTGGCTCAGGGGGGGTGTGGCTCAGGGGTGGTGTGGCTCAGGGGTGGTGTGGCTCAGGGGGGGGTGTGTGGCTCAGGGGGGGGTGTGTGGCTCAGGGGGGGGTGTGTGGCTCAGGGGGGGGTGTGTGGCTCAGGGGGTGTGTGGCTCAGGGGGTGTGTGGCTCAGGGGGTGTGTGGCTCAGGGGGTGTGTGGCTCAGGGGGTGTGTGGCTCAGGGGGGTGTGGCTCAGGGGGGTGTGGCTCAGGGGGGGTGTGGCTCAGGGGGGGTGTGGCTCAGGGGGGGTGTGGCTCAGGGGGGTGTGGCTCATGGGGGGGTGGCTCATGGGGGGGGTGGCTCATGGGGGGGGTGGCTCAGGGGGGTGTGTGGCTCAGGGGGGTGTGAGGCTCATGGGGGTGTGTGGCTCATGGGGGTGTGTGGCTCATGGGGGTGTGTGGCTCATGGGGGTGTGTGGCTCATGGGGGTGTGTGGCTCATGGGGGTGTGTGGCTCATGGGGGTGTGTGGCTCATGGGGGTGTGTGGCTCATGGGGGTGTGTGGCGCATGGGGGTGTGTGGCGCATGGGGGTGTGTGGCGCATGGGGGTGTGTGGCGCATGGGGGTGTGTGGCGCATGGGGGTGTGTGGCGCATGGGGGTGTGTGGCGCATGGGGGTGTGTGGCGCATGGGGGTGTGTGGCGCATGGGGGTGTGTGGCGCATAGGGGTGTGTGGCGCATGGGGGTGTGTGGCGCATGGGGGTGTGTGGCTCATGGGGGTGTGGCTCATGGGGTGTGTGGCTCACGGGGTATGGCTCAGGGGGGTGTGGCTCAGGGGGGTGTGGCTCAGGGGGGGGTGTGACTCACGGGGGTGTGCCTCAGGGGGGTGTGGCTCACGGGGGTGTGCCTCAGGGGTGTGTGGCTCACGGGGGTGTGCCTCAGGGGTGTGTGGCTCACGGGGGTGTGCCTCAGGGGGGTGTGGTTCACGGGGGTGTGCCTCAGGGGGGTGTGGTTCACGGGGGTGTGCCTCAGGGGGGGTGTGGCTCACGGGTATGGCTCAGGGGGGGTGTGGCTCAGGGGGGGGGTGTGGCTCAGGGGGGGGGGTGTGGCTTAGGGGTCACTAGTGACCTGGGACCTTTTGTACCTGAACCACACACCTGGTGACCAAGACCCCCGGGTGTACCTGTACCACACACCTGGTGACCAAGACCCCCGGGTGTACCTGTACCACACACCTGGTGTGCAAGACCCCCCGGGTGTACCACACACCTGGTATCCAAGACCCCCGGGTGTACCTGTACCACACACCTGGTGACCAAGACCCCCGGGTGTATCTGTACCACACACCTGGTGTGCAAGACCCCCCGGGTGTATCTGTACCACACACCTGGTGTCCAAGACCCCCGGGTGTACCTGTACCCACACACCTGGTGTCCAAGACCCCCGGGTGTACCTGTACCACACACCAGGTGTCCAAGACCCCCGGGTGTACCAGTACCACACACCTGGTGTCCAAGACCCCCGGGTGTACCAGTACCACACACCAGGTGTCCAAGACCCCCGGGTGTACCTGTACCACACACCTGGTGTCCAAGACCCCCGGGTGTACCTGTACCACACACCTGGTGTCCAAAAGGTGGAATCATATGAATCATTCAGTGTTGGTTACAGTCACAGTCACTACCGTTTAGTTACAGTGAGTCACAGTCACTACCGTTTAGTTACAGTGAGTCACAGTCACTACCGTTTAGTTACAGTGAGTCACAGTCACTACCGTTTAGTTACAGTGAGTCACAATCACTGTCACTGTCTCTCGTCCAGTTAATGACCTCTGGAACACTACGAAGTTATTTATAACAACAACCAAGGCTTGTGACGTTCAAAGCTCCTAAACTGTTTAATAACTGAAAACAAAGCCGCCATGATAGATGCACAGGTTTCGTAAATATTGGAGTAATAACAGTTGAACGAAACCTGCCTGTCATCTGCGAAGCTGAGATGATTGATTAATGAAGATTTAAGCCACCCCAAGAGGTGGCACGGGCATGAATAGCCCGTAAGCAAGCTGGCCTCACCACCTGGATAAGATATAAAACAAAGGCTGAAGGTCACTTGCAATTACGGGCTCACCATAGCCCGTGCTACATGGACACTTCGTTCTGAGTAGTTAAATCTGTAACAACAACAACAGTCACTTGCTACCAATACACAGCCCCGCTCCTATGCCAGGTAAGTCCACTACGGGCTCACCATAGCCCGTGCTACTTGCCCCGCTCCTATGCCAGGTAAGTCCACTACGGGCTCACCATAGCCCGTGCTACTTGCCCCGCTCCTATGCCAGGTAAGTCCACTACGGGCTCACCATAGCCCGTGCTACTTGCCCCGCTCCTGTGCCAGGTAAGTCCACTACGGGCTCACCATAGCCCGTGCTACTTGCCCCGCTCCTGTGCCAGGTAAGTCCACTACGGGCTCACCATAGCCCGTGCTACTTGCCCCGCTCCTATGCCAGGTAAGTCCACTACGGGCTCACCATAGCCCGTGCTACTTGCCCCGCTCCTGTGCCAGGTAAGTCCACTACGGGCTCACCATAGCCCGTGCTACTTGCCCCGCTCCTATGCCAGGTAAGTCCACTACGGGCTCACCATAGCCCGTGCTACTTGCCCCGCTCCTGTGCCAGGTAAGTCCACTACGGGCTCACCATAGCCCGTGCTACTTGCCCCGCTCCTGTGCCAGGTAAGTCCACTACGGGCTCACCATAGCCCGTGCTACTTGCCCCGCTCCTGTGCCAGGTAAGTCCACTACGGGCTCACCATAGCCCGTGCTACTTGCCCCGCTCCTGTGCCAGGTAAGTCCACAACGGGCTCACCATAGCCCTTGCTACTTGCCCCGCTCCTGTGCCAGGTAAGTCCACTACGGGCTCACCATAGCCCGTGCTACTTGCCCCGCTCCTATGCCAGGTAAGTCCACTACGGGCTCACCATAGCCCGTGCTACTTGCCCCGCTCCTGTGCCAGGTAAGTCCACTACGGGCTCACCATAGCCCGTGCTACTTGCCCCGCTCCTGTGCCAGGTAAGTCCACTACGGGCTCACCATAGCCCGTGCTACTTGCCCCGCTCCTGTGCCAGGTAAGTCCACTACGGGCTCACCATAGCCCGTGCTACTTGCCCCGCTCCTGTGCCAGGTAAGTCCACTACGGGCTCACCATAGCCCGTGCTACTTGCCCCGCTCCTGTGCCAGGTAAGTCCACTACGGGCTCACCATAGCCCGTGCTACTTGCCCCGCTCCTGTGCCAGGTAAGTCCACAACGGGCTCACCATAGTCCGTGCTACTTGCCCCGCTCCTGTGCCAGGTAAGTCCACTACGGGCTCACCATAGCCCTTGCTACTTGCCCCGCTCCTGTGCCAGGTAAGTCCACAACGGGCTCACCATAGCCCTTGCTACTTGCCCCGCTCCTGTGCCAGGTAAGTCCACAACGGGCTCACCATAGTCCGTGCTACTTTGAACGTGTCCCGAGTAGCTGAATCTATAACAACAACAAGGTCACCTGCATGAGGCTTCACCATCATTAGCCAACACATTAGTGAGGGTATAACAAACTCCCGGCTACACAAATTACCAACAGCGTACCGGGACAACTCCCCCTTAGGCCTTCGGTAACTCAGGTAGGCGGAGGCTGGGCCATTATTGCTATTTTAAAAGAGAGCGGCCAATGTGTCGTCGTGTTTATAATTAATATCGGTCGGCTGGGTTATTCTGGAGGACTGTAACAAAAGAAGTGGCGGGGGTGGGCCGGGCGGAAGCGACGGGGAGTGGGGTGGCCCACCCACTCCACCTCTCTTTCCCACCCCCAGGTAGGGAAAGAGAGGCAGGGGCAGGGAAAGAGCGGGAGGGCAGGGAAAGAGCGGGAGGGCAGGGAAAGAGCGGGAGGGCAGGGAAAGAGCGGGAGGGCAGGGAAAGAGCGGGAGGGCAGGGAAAGAGCGGGAGGGCAGGGAAAGAGCGGGAGGGCAGAGAAAGAGCGGGAGGGCAGAGAAAGAGCGGGAGGGCAGAGAAAGAGCGGGAGGGCAGGGAAAGAGCGGGAGGGCAGGGAAAGAGCGGGAGGGCAGGGAAAGAGCGGGAGGGCAGGGAAAGAGAGGCAGGGCAGGGAAAGAGAGGCAGGGTAGGGAAAGAGAGGCAGGGTAGGGAAAGAGAGGCAGGGTAGGGAAAGAGAGGCAGGGTAGGGAAAGAGAGGCAGGGTAGGGAAAGAGAGGCAGGGTAGGGAAAGAGAGGCAGGGTAGGGAAAGAGAAGCAAGGTAGGGAAAGAGCGGGAGGGTAGGGAAAGAACAGAAAGAGAGAAATAGAGGTGAGGAGTGAAGGCAAACAAGGAAAAGAAAGGAAAAATAATAACAGTGGGGAAAGAAGTGAAGGCAAACAAGGGGAAAGGAGGGATAAAGGAGGAAGAGGGGGAAAAGAGAGAAGAGAAAAATAAAAAGAGAGAAAAGAGATAAATAAAAAGAGAGAAAAGAGATAAATAAAAAGAGAGAAAAGAGATAAATAAAAAGAGAGAAAAGAGATAAATAAAAAGAGAGAAAAGAGATAAATAAAAAGAGAGAAAAGAGATAAATAAAAAGAGAAAAGAAATAAAAAGAGAGAAAAGAAATAAAAAGAGAGAAAAGATAAATAAAAAGAGAGAAAAGATAAATAAAAAGAGAGAAAAGATAAATAAAAAGAGAGAAAAGATAAATAAAAAGAGAGAAAAGATAAATAAAAAGAGAGAAAAGATAAATAAAAAGAGAGAAAAGATAAATAAAAAGAGAGAAAAGATAAATAAAAAGAGAGAAAAGATAAATAAAAAGAGAGAAAAGATAAATAAAAAGAGAGAGAAAGGAGACACAGACAGTGAGAGGGGGGGGGGTGCCAGCGTCATGAACACATCATCAGTGAGACAATATAGAGTTGAGGAATAACACGAAGCTTCGACATCAAATAACTGTCGCTGAACACATTAAAAGCATTTCCATACACGTCAACAGTATAGTGACACTGCAAGAGTGACAACCAAGCGATCAGAGTGCCATCACCCTGGCAGCCAGTAGACCTCAATGCTCCCCCAAGTAGTGACATCAACCAGCCCCACCGTTCACTATACACCAGTGAATCACAGTGTTACACATCAAGTCTTTCAAATATTTCCATTACAGCGACGTTGAGATGCGGGTACTCACCAGTATTCCATAAGTAGCTATGGTCGTGGGCATGATATAGGAGTGGAGTGTAGCCGTGGCCTCCACACACACACACACTTATCAACACACTTCAGTAACACTTGAGAATATCCCACCGCACTTGCGCACTAACACAAACTCCTCGTCACACTTTCCTCTCGCTACGATGCTCGTTCATGCACCAAGAACGTTCTCAAATCCATAGCAGCTGTAAATCTCGCAGAATAACTATTCAATCGCAAAATGCTACAGGTGCACTTCAGGGAAAAGGTAATGGAGCGAGGTATCACTCCACACGAGGCGCCACAGGTGTCGACAATTCACAACACTATTCCCGGCGTGAGTGGCGTAGACCCCGCTGGTGTTCTCTCTCGTGGTGCTGAGCTGTGACTGGGGCGGTGGTGGTGGTGGTGGTGTCCCCTTCAACGCACCATCTCCCTCCAGCACCGGAAGCATCCTCCTACTCCCGATCCGGTTGTGCCTTCTCCCGGAGCCCCTCCTCCTCCTGCAGGAGTTAATGATACCGAGGTGCAGAGATACCGTCAGAGGTACCTTACTAGGGCCCCACGGTAATCCTCTACACCGCTAATATTGAGCGTTTACGCTTAACTAGCTAATTCTCTACTACGCTTGTTCAGGCGCCAATTCACACAAACTGTGCCATAGTTACTGTTCTAAACTTTAACCATACTACGGATTAATTTTGAACATTTAATAAACACTATTCATCTTTGGTCAAGATTTCTTTCCCGCTTTTCTTATCTTATTTTCGTGTAAAATTGCGTAGTTACATTTATCTAACATAGTCCATCTGTTTAAATCTGTAACGTTGAATTAGTTCATTTTATTTTAGTACAGAGAGCTAAATAAGATTGACATTTTTATGTTGCTGGTTAGGCAACAACATATTGTATAGCCTAGTGAAACAACTCTTAGAATTTATCATTATAATTATGTGAGGGAATAGCCTAAGGAAAGCTTTTCATGCATATAGCGACCGTGATGGGAAATTGTAATAGATGCGTGTGCGTGCGAGTGTGAGTGTACTCACTCAGTTGTGTTTGCGGGGGTTGAGCTCTGGCTCTTTGGTCCCGCCTCTCAACCGTCAATCAACTGGTGTACAGGTTCCTGAGCCTACTGGGCTCTATCATATCTACACTTGAAACTGTGTATGGAGTCAGCCTCCACCACATCACTGCCAAATGCACTCCACCTGTTAACTACTCTGACACTGACAAAATTCTTTTTAATTTCTTCGTGGCTCATTTGCATACTCAGTTTCCATTTGTGTCCCCTTGTTTGTGTTCCACCCGAACAACACAGTGTGTTGCGCACACAACACACACAGTGTGCGTGTGTGTGTGTGTGTGTGTGTGTGTGTGTGTGTGTGTGTGTGTGTGTGTGTGTGTGTGTGTACTCACCTATTTGTGCTTGCAGGATCGAGCATTGACTCTTGGATCACGCCTTTCCAGCCATCGGTTGTTTACAGCAATGACTCCTGTCCCATTTCCCTATCATACCTAATTTTAAAATTATGAATAGAGTTTGCTTCCACAAACTGTTCCGCAAGTGCATTCCGTTTTTCCACTACTCTCACGCTAAAAGAAAACTTCCTAACATCTCTGTGACTCTTCTGGGTTTCCAGTTGTGTGTGTGTGTGTGTGTGTGTGTGTGTGTGTGTGTGTGTGTGTGTGTGTGTGTGTGTGTGTGTGTGTGTGTGTGTGAAATATTAAGCTCACTGAGAAAGCTTTTACCATGCTCATTTCTGCGCCAGGTCTTGAAATTTATCGGTCTATTCGTTCATTAAAAAAAGGATTAAGAGAATAACTGGATTCCGGGAGTGAGGCGGACACGGCAGGAAGTGATCTGCATCGGAAGAGGAAACATGCCAGTTTTTTTTACCATCACGTGAAGCACGTAGCGCGTGAGAGTTCAACCACCAGGGTGAAGCGTGGGCGGCCACTGTCACCCAGGGTGTGGTGTGGGCGGTCACTGTCACCCAGGGTGTGGTGTGGGCGGCCACTGTCACCCAGGGTGTGGTGTGGGCGGTCACTGTCACCCAGGGTGTGGTGTGGGCGGCCACTGTCACCCAGGGTGTGGTGTGGGCGGCCACTGTCACCCAGGGTGTGGTGTGGACGGCCACTGTCACCCAGGGTGTGGTGTGGACGGCCACTGTCACCCAGGGTGTGGTGTGGGCGGTCACTGTCACCCAGGGTGTGGTGTGGGCGGTCACTGTCACCCAGGGTGTGGTGTGGACGGCCACTGTCACCCAGGGTGTGGTGTGGACGGCCACTGTCACCCAGGGTGTGGTGTGGGCGGTCACTGTCACCCAGGGTGTGGTGTGGGCGGTCACTGTCACCCAGGGTGTGGTGTGGACGGCCACTGTCACCCAGGGTGTGGTGTGGGCGGTCACTGTCACCCAGGGTGTGGTGTGGGCGGTCACTGTCACCCAGGGTGTGGTGTGGGCGGCCACTGTCACCCAGGGTGTGGTGTGGGCGGCCACTGTCACCCAGGGTGTGGTGTGGGCGGCCACTGTCACCCAGGGTGTGGTGTGGGCGGCCACTGTCACCCAGGGTGTGGTGTGGGCGGTCACTGTCACCCAGGGTGTGGTGTGGGCGGCCACTGTCACCCAGGGTGTGGTGTGGGCGGTCACTGTCACCCAGGGTGTGGTGTGGGCGGCCACTGTCACCCAGGGTGTGGTGTGGGCGGCCACTGTCACCCAGGGTGTGGTGTGGACGGCCACTGTCACCCAGGGTGTGGTGTGGACGGCCACTGTCACCCAGGGTGTGGTGTGGGCGGTCACTGTCACCCAGGGTGTGGTGTGGGCGGTCACTGTCACCCAGGGTGTGGTGTGGACGGCCACTGTCACCCAGGGTGTGGTGTGGGCGGTCACTGTCACCCAGGGTGTGGTGTGGGCGGTCACTGTCACCCAGGGTGTGGTGTGGGCGGCCACTGTCACCCAGGGTGTGGTGTGGGCGGCCACTGTCACCCAGGGTGTGGTGTGGGCGGCCACTGTCACCCAGGGTGTGGTGTGGGCGGCCACTGTCACCCAGGGTGTGGTGTGGGCGGTCACTGTCACCCAGGTTGTGGTGAGGGCGGCCCTTGTCACGTTGTCATTGTGGGCGGCCCTTGTCACCCAGGTTGTCATTGTGGGCGGCCCTTGTCACCCAGGTTGTCATTGTGGGCGGCCCTTGTCACCCAGGTTGTGGTGAGGGCGGCCCTTGTCAGGTTGTCATTGTGGGCGGCCCTTGTCACCCAGGTTGTCATTGTGGGCGGCCCTTGTCACCCAGGTTGTCATTGTGGGCGGCCCTTGTCACCCAGGTTGTCATTGTGGGCGGCCCTTGTCACCCAGGGTGTGGTGAGGGCGGCCCTTGTCATCAAAGTTCTGTGAGCAACACAGGTGAGACAGTCAAGTGAGGACTCAAGTCACTCGTCCAGCATCGTGACGTCAGTGTGAGGGGGGGAAGGGATTATAAACTAGGCTATTTACATTGATATGAAATAGCCTAGGTTCATTTACACATGTGCATTTCCATGTTGACAGCCTATGTAAACATTGGGGGTAAAATGAACAAAGAGACTTTAAAATATTACCAGCAAGTGATTACATTAAATGTCATAGGTTCGACGGACTTTTGGAGTTGGGTTGTTGCAAATTATGCAAATTATGAATTAACATCATGCATTGATGTTAATTCAATTAACTTGTTGAATAATGGTTGAATTATGCAAATATAATTAACATCAATTTAGGAAAAGAGTTAGATAGCAACTGTGTGCCAGAGTTACGCCTTTGTTAAACTTATTTCTAACAATGGTTGAGGCAAAATCTGCAGACTGTGTCCCATGCACCAGCTGGCGGCGCTGCCTTGCCACGTCTCCGGCTGAATGTAAAGATACCGATATGTAAATTGTGTTCCATATGCGAGGTTTCTTGCAGCAGTAATATTCCTTAAGGTTGTAGATGATGGATTGCCATTCAATAATGTTAATATAAAGGAGGCTAGGTTAAATAATATATTCATACTGGCAATTAGTGTAAACTTGGCAATGAAGTGAGGATGGGAGCTACACTACCCACGCCTCCCATTGTCTTCAATGTCAATGGTGATCTTGTGAGGGTAATGGGGCTGCTGACTCTATAGTTTATACTTAAGTATTCATTGGCCTTTTGGGTTAATTCACTGTGGTTCAAGTACGTTTATTAAGACAATACAATACATCTAAAAAAAGATAGAGTGGCTTAGGCTATTTCTACCCTCCTTCACTGTAATAGAGTCAGGTAGCCACGAAGTTTTTTCAAGTGATACATAAACAGTGTCTCATGAATTTCGAATTTCATTTGATGTGTATTAGCAGAAGGTAAGCGTCCCACGTGTATATTAGTTAATTAGCTATGTAACCAGGCTAAATGGTTAGTAGGGATTATTGAATTAATTATCAAGTTTCTGGTCCATTATTTTCCATTCATTCCTGCAGATTGGAACTGGGATTTTGGCTGGCACCTAAGCGTATAATTAGCAATTCCCCAGTTTTTATAAATCTGTGTTAATGAATTGTTAAATTGTGGTTGAGCGTTTTAATTTAAATTTCCTCATATTGACAGCATAAAATCGCATATTCAGTGCCTACTGAATAAGGAGGGGGGGGGGCCGGACTGAGAGACTAATATTCTTTTTGGTTAACAATTCCATGACAGGGTATTCTGTGAGAAGCTACTTGTAATAGTGAGTTCTGTGAGGCGTTGCCTGTACTCAACCTAGTAGGTGTAACCAGTGGCGTCTTCTGTGGGAGGTTGTCTGTGGGTTACCTTACCTTGAGGTGCTTCCGGGGCTTAACGTCCCTGCGGCCCGGTCGTCGACCAGGTCTCCATCTGTGACATCTGGGGGCGACATCTGTGATATCTTTTCAGTGTGGGTGAAGCCATGAGCATTTTTTGACCATGAGCCATGACCTGAAGCCATGGCCTGAAGCCATGAGCATTTTTTCCCCGATAATACTCTCAACATGATGAGTTACGAGAAAGTCAATGATGATCTGCATTAACGAGGAAAGAATTCATCAAACGTATATGCGTGTCTACTGACGAAACCTCTACATCTTTCCTCAATATTGGCGTCTTTATCATTGTTGCAGAGAACCTCATGGCGCTTCGGGAGTCAAAAATGATTTCATATTGAAACCAAGACGCCATTTAAGGAAAGATGCAAAAGTTTGGGAAGTGGCTATTTAGATGATGCCTGGGACCTTGAGAACCCCCCCCCCCCCCCACAGATGGTGGTCCACGAGGAGGTTATCTTGAGATGATTTCGGGGCTTAGCGTCCCCGCGGCCCGGTTCTCGACCAGGCCTCCTTTTTGTTACACATCCCCAGGAAGCAGCCCGTAGCAGCTGTCTAACTCCCAGGTACCTATTTAGTGCTAGATAACAGGGGCATTAGGATGAAAAACATTTTGCCCATTTGTCTCCGCCTCCACCGGGGATCGAACCCGGAGCCTCAGGATTACGAATCCGAAGCGCTGTCCACCTAGCTGTCAGGCGCCTCGAGATAAGCCTCGCTCACCCCACAGCTGTTATCACCTGTTATCTCCTCACTCTTTGAGCCATGTCAAATATATGACAGGTAATATTTTAGCATGATAAACAATGGGGTATGAGGCTATATGACGTCGTTGGTGATGGATGCAGTGTACGTCCAAACGTCGATGAGCGTCTAGACGTTACAGGGTGCTCAAACTTCGCAGTACATCCATACGTGTTCCAGATATTCCAGTACGTCCAAACGTCGATGAGCGTCTAAACGTCACAGAGTGCTCAAACTTCACAGTACATCCATACGTGTTCCAGATATTCCAGTACGTCCAAACGTAGCAATATTTACAGGCATCGCAGGACGTAAAGTCTGTTGTAATACTTCCAAAAGTCGTATTACGTCCATAGTTCCAAACGTCACGTGTAGTCGTACGTCTAGCCCGTCACTACATGCAGACGTTGTGGTACATAGAAACTCCAGACGTCACACTATGCCCAGCATCACAATATATCCAGATTTTGCAGCATGACATAACGTCACAGTACGTCAAGATATTACAGCACGTTCAGGTCATTGGATGTCCAGTGTATCGTAGTGTGTTCTGACGTCACCCCCAGCTGGGTATTTCAAGGGGGCGAGATGGAGGAGAACTCCATACTTACTCCAGAGTGCAGCCGGACTATTCGTAAAAGCTGTTTGTGGCAACAGGTGGAAGCCATCTTCTTGAGGTTATCTTGAGATGATTTCGGGGCTTCAGTGTCCCCGCCATAGAGGACACGGTAATGGATACCTTGGATCTTTAGTTTTCTAGGGCTCAGGCAAATCCCAGCCTACAGAATCCATAGAGGACACGGTAATGGATACCTTGGATCTTTAGTTTCCTATGGCTCAGGCATATTCCAGCCAACAGAATCCATAGAGGACACAGAAATGGACACCTTGGATCTTTAGTTTTCTAGGGCTCAGGCATATTCCAGCCTACAGAATCCATAGAGGACACAGAAATGGACACCTTGGATCTTTAGTTTTCTATGGCTCAGGCATATTCCAGCCAACAGAATCCATAGAGGACACAGAAATGGACACCTTGGATCTTTAGTTTCCTAGGGCTCAGGCATATTCCAGCCTACAGAATCCATAGAGGACACAGAAATGGACACCTTGGATCTTTAGTTTTCTAGGGCTCAGGCATATTCCAGCCTACAGAATCCATAGAGGACACAGAAATGGACACCTTGGATCTTTAGTTTTCTATGGCTCAGGCATATTCCAGCCAACAGAATCCATAGAGGACACAGTAGTGTCCTAGATTGAATAGTTTTTTAGCATGTCATGCCTCGGTGGTATCCCCTCTGCACGACTGACACTCACCGAGACGCTGGTTCGAATCCTGTTCTGCTCCAGCGATTTTCTCAGTGATATATCACGCTAGTGTCATTTCCATATGTAACGTGAATATTAATACTGGGTCATACCTTCTCAATCCATTTTAATTGATTTAATTTAAAAAGATCTTAGTAAAGAGGATTACTAAGTAATTATTCCCATGGGGATGTTAACGTGATTAATAAAGATCTTGATTTTTCACCTACGTGTAACTTTCCTATTCCTATATATACACGAAAGTGTTTCATATTTCAGTTTTGTTCGTTATTATCCGTTTCACATTATTCCCCATGTGTTATTTTTCGTGAATTACGCGCGCGCGCGCGCACACACACACACACACACACACACACACACACACACACACACACACACACACACACACACACACACACACACACTCTCTTCGCAAATAGAGTGGTAGACGGTTGGAACAAGTTAATAAGTGAGAAGGTGGTGGAGGCCAAGACCGTCAGTAGATTCAAGACGTTATATGACAAAGAGTGCTGGGAAGACGGGACACCACGAGCGTAGCTCTCATCCTGTAACTACACTTAGGTAATTACACACACGCACATTCACATTCTAAGATTGTAAAGAAAGTTGACAAGGTAGACAAAACAGCATTGTTCAAAGCTAGCAACAGCCGAACGAGAGGTCACAGATGGAAACTGAAGACGCAAATGAGTCATAAGAGATATCAGGAAGAATTTTGTCCATATTGGAACTGTCAATAAACGGAATGGGATAGATGCACCAGTCGTTAAAGCTGATTCGATTCAACATTTTAAATGTAAATACGACAAAAGCATGAGAAAAGTTATTGCTTTAATATAGGAACGTTTGGAAGGCGGGGCTAGAAGCCTAGCTCGACCCTGTAAGCACATCTAGGTGAGTACACACACACACACACACACACAGCTGACTATGTAAACAATGTATTTGTAATAGCCAGCATCCCCTATGGTCAAGCCTATACTTATATGCCCGTATATATACATATGTACCTAGTAGCCAGAACACACTTCTCAGCCTACTATGCAAGGCCCGATTTGCCTAATAAGCCAAGTTTTTATGAATTAAATGTTTTTCGACTACCTAACCTATCTAACCTAACCTAACTTTTTCGGCTACCTAACCTAACCTATAAAGATAGGTTAGGTTAAGTAGGGTTGGTTAGGTTCGGTCATATATCTACGTTAATTTTAACTCCAATAATAAAAATTGACCTCATACATAATGAAATGGGTAGCTTTATCATTTCATAAGAAAAAAATTAGAGAAAATATATTAATTCAGGAAAACTTGGCTTATTAGGCAAATCGGGCCTTGCATAGTAAGCTGAGAAGTGCGTTCTGGCTACTAGGTACGACACATATATTTATATGTATTTGTGAACGTGTATATATATATGTATGTGTAACTCAAAACTCCACACCCCAGAAGTGACTCGAACCCGGACCGCCAGAAGCACACTGCAACTGGTGTGCACAGTGCCTTAAACCACTCGACCAAGCTTGTTCGCATTTGTGTTGCTCACGTGGCCCCACAAAAATGAGGTGATTTGATGAAATAGCTATGCCCCAAAATTACCATCCAAGTGCCGTCGGGGTGGTGGTTCAAATAGCCTCGGCTATCCCCCGCCTTTTGTACACTCACTGATGGTCGAGTGGTTAAGGTCTCCTGTACACCAGTTGCATAGTGCTCCTGGCAGTATGGGTTCGAGTCACTTCTGGGGTGTGGAGTTCTCAGTTGCATATATGCCTGGGGACCATTCAGGCTTGTTCGCATATATATATATATCAACGATAGGGGGGACGCTGGCTGTCAGAGGAGAAAATGACCATTAATGACAGGTGTAGTGTACAGGTGTAGAGGGTAGCCAGGGCAGGTGGCAGAAGGGAAACACATCACCAATGTCGGGTAGCGTAGGTTGAGCAGGCTGAGCAGGTATGGATGATTCAGCAGGTATCGAATATGCAGCAGAACCCGCATCGCCAGGTAGCGTACGTTCAGCAAGTATCGGGGGAGAGAGCTGCAGAGAGAACAGCAGCGTCAGGTCTCGCGGGTTGGGCAGGTATGGAGGAGGCAGCAGAAACAGCAGCGTCAGGTAGTGTATATAATTTCAGCAGGTAGCATTTGGAAGGGGAAGCCAGCAGGAGGAGGGGTGGCGTAGCGGATGTGAGCCAGTGGCGCCCTGCGGGGACCAACCAACCAGCCAGCCAGCCAGCCAGCCAGCCAGCCAGCCAGCCAGCCAGGCCAGGTAAACTTGTCAGGATTTCGTCGTCTACAGTCCTTTTATGAGATGGGTAGCGGCGTGTACCAGCCTCGCCCTTTACCGCTCTGATGCCTCCATAATGCTCCATTATCGGACTCTACGGTAAACCTTGAAGGTTTACGAACATCGGCGCCTCATACCTTGATGACGTTTAATGGTAGTAGCGGTATTATGAGGCGCAGATCTACAGGGGAGGAGGGGTTGTGCCCTGTGGCCCTCCAGCTCAACAGTCCCCCTCGAGGCGTATCCTTAGCTGCTGCTACTCATCATCCCCCCCCCCTCCCCCTCCCCCACCTTCACTAAATCATCGTGACGTCACAGCCTTCCAACCAATCCCAGAGGAGAATCATCACCCCAGAAAACTACGGGTTGGGTGAAAATGAATTCCAATTCCAATTTTAAAGTTCCGACATTTATTTTTTCGATTGGTGTAGTCTCTAAAAAATATTATTAGTTTGTCATTTCATGTTTATATAATATGGGTGAGTCTTCGTGGTGTAGTGAGTACCTACAGGTGGGAACATTTGCCTACAGGTTCCTGGCGCTTACAGGTAAGTAGGGGGGCGAGGGGGGATGGGGCGGGGGGGGGGGGGCGAAAAAAGGGTACTAGACCGGAAACCAGGTGTGTCGGCGTCCGAAACAATCCATTTTTGCTCATTAGTAGCAAACTAAAGCTGATATAAAGTAGAGCGACATGAGAATGGTCCAGGACAGACCGAAACGTCGTCGTCGTCCCTTCACCTTCTAGTGTGTGGTCTGGTCAGCATACTTCAGCCACGTTATTGTGACTCATCGCCTACACCTGATATAAAGTACTTGCCATAGTCGAAAATTTGGTTTATTACAACTTAACATTGAGAACTCTTTATGTGTATCTTCCTGAACACGTAGAACAATGATATGATAATGAAGTAGTGTAGGATGAAACGTTGTATGCAGTTATTGAAGACTGACGATAATAAGTTATCACAATTTTCACTTCATTTATATATTATGCACCCCATACCCATCCCGTGGGTGGTGGTGGTAAGGGTTACAGAGGCACAAAAAAAGGGTTCAGGAACTGAACCCCAGAGATCGTTTAGCTAAGCCCGCACGAGGCAGAAACAAATGGGCAAAAGTTTCTTTCACCCTGAACGCCCCTGTTACCTAGCAGTAAATAGGTACCTGGGAGTTAGTCAGCTGTCACGGGCTGCTTCCTGGGGGGTGGAGGCCTGGTCGAGGACCGGGCCGCGGGGACACTAAAGCCCCGAAAGCATCTCAAGATAACCTCAAGAAGCCAGTGACAATCTTCTGAAGCTAGTTACACAATTCTTAATATTACATACTTACGCGAACAAGCCTGAATGGTCCCCAGGCATATATGCAACTGAAAACTCCACACCCCAGAAGTGACTCGAACTCATACTGCCAGGAGCACTATGCAACTAGTGTACAGGAGACCTTAACCACTCGACCATCAGTGACCGTACAAAAGATGATGGTAGCCAAGGCTATTTGCCCATCATCCCGACAGCACTTTGATGGTGATCTGGGCATTGTTATTTTATCAAATCACCTCATTTTGTGGGGACACGTGAGCAACACAAATATACACACACACATATATATATATATATATATATATATATATATATATATATATATATATATATGTGGGATAGTAGGAGGAACCCGAACACTATGTGGGGTGGTAGGAAGCAACCCAAACACTATGAAGGGTGTTGGGATGAGAGGTATCAACCAATACATCCTGCAGAAACCTGTCGTCAGGCTAGGCTCGTTGAAGTGGCGGCCATCCCCGAAGACGCATTCATAAATGTTAACGCATTGTCTATTATAAATAGGATTGTTTTCATATATAAATTAATATTACATATTAAAGTTGTATGTATAGCTAGGCAAAGATTCGGTGTTTAGGTTCTGTTGGCGAAGCATTTACAGAGTTGCGATTCGAACGAAGGTCGTAAACGAAGCCCTTTGTTGTGAGTCGTGTGTGTAAAGCATTTTCCCATGTACAAACAGAGGGTTTAGCGGCTGCCTGTAATCACTTTTGGTCTGCGTTGATGAGGACGGGCTGGAATCGTGGCAGAGATGATCCAAACTTCGATAATTGGCCTCTCTGAGCGAAGTGAGGGATGCGCACTCACCCAAGCACCTCGTTACGATCCTACAAATACAATGAACAAACCTGTTTCAAGCTCGGAAACTCACGATTGTATGAATGCAGATTTATTCAGCCCCGCTTGTAAAGTGCGGGGAGAGATGTGTGTTGAGGACGCTTCACTCTTGTTGTTGTCGTTGTTGTTGTTGTTGTTGTTGTAGATTTAGCTACTCAGAACGAAATGTCCATGTAGCACGGGCTATGGCGAGCCCGTAATTGAGTTCGGTTATCCGCGATAACATTGTTACTCTGATATTTGGGTCAAAGTATTAAATGGAGGTGGGGTTTCCTCCTTTCTCCCTGTTTCTTTTTCGCTTCTGTTTTAGTCTTGTTTTAGTAACATTATCTTGGTGGCGGGAATAGGTGCAAAATGTTCACTAGTGAGTCCCATTCTTTAACGGCTTTTCTAATCATTATAGTCGCTGTGGAATGTGCATTTAAATATAAATTTTGCCCCGAGGGGCGAGTTTATTGGGCAGCGCCACTCATCTTGTGAGTGGACACACCGCCATAGCATCTAATGCAGTTGCTGTCATTGGATTAATGTATAGTTTGATGCGCAGGGCTTCAGTAGCTTCATATTCCAGTAAATAGTGCAACAGTGGCGCCTCTGCTTGGACGCTTCTCGTTATTATTGTTGTTTATGATTCAGCTACTTGGAACAAACAGTTCCAAGTAGCACGGGCTATGGTGAGCCCGTAGTGGACTTACCTGGCACAGGAGGCTCACCACCAGACCTAAGTCACACAACTTAACCAACACTCTCCACTAATATTTGCATACATTGACCATTTATTTAATATCGAGATAAACGAGAAAATATTCAAGCTATACAATAGATCGACCCCGTGGCAATGGACCATCCCCCCCCACGGACTAAACAGGTGGCGATGAAGGTTCAGTCCGTAGTGCTTGTGCCTGGGGAGTCCGGGGACGCGGGTTCGATCCCATCAAACGGCCTCAATGTTACATACATGCATCACGTTCCTGTGATTTCATTGTGCAAGACAAACCTTCAAAGTCAGACTGCGTGGAGAACCATTATGAAATGTGAAGAGTTGTGGTTCTGGTTTCCCTAAGCATCGGGGGTTATCTTGAGATTATCTTGAGGTTATCTTGAGGTTATCTTGAGATGATTTCGGGGCTTAGCGTCCCGGCGGCCCGGTCCTCGACCAGGCCTCCTTTTCGTTACACATCCCCAGGAAGCAGCCCGTAGCAGCTGTCTAACTCCCCGGTACCCATTTACTGCTAGATGAACAGGAGCATCAGGGTGAAAGAAAATCTTCCCATTTGTTTCTGCCTCAGCCGGGGATCGAACCCGGAACCTCAGGACTACGAATCCGAAGCGCTGTTCACACAGCTGTCATGCCCCTTCTGAGAGAGGGGTGCTTACACAAGCTGCTTAACTAGTATGGTGTGTTTATCCGGTGGGTCGTATAACAGAGGATCTCATAACGGTCGTTCACAGGATCTATATATCACACACATCATTATAGTTGCCAGAAGCAACAGCCCCGTGATTCACACCCTCTGATCTCTTCAGTGTTTCAATTAATAGTAAAATAATATTTAATTAAAGCCTTTTTTCCTCTCTCGTTCAGCTGCGATTTTAGTATTGAACTCCAGCTTGTATCTGCCATGCATGTAAAGCTAACAAGGTATTTCCTGGCAATTGTATTTAGTATAGTACTTAGTATAGCATAATACTTAGTATTTACTAAGTATTTCTGTAACAGGCGACTGTCGCGATGCGGCAGTCTCGCCTCTGCTTGTATCTGTGGCCCGATACAAAGATTCGTTTGTATTTGATAACTTTTAGAAAAGGTTATGTAATGATTGTGTGTGTGTCGTGTGTGTGTGTAGTGTGTGCGTGTGTGTGTGTGTAGTGTGTGTGTGTGTGTGTGTGTGTGTGTGTGTGTGTGTGTGTGTGTGTGTGTGTGTGTGTGTGTGTGTGTGTGTGTGTGTGTGTAGTGTGTGCGTGAGTGTGTGTAGTGTGTACGTGAGTGTGTGTAGTGTGTGCGTGTGTGTAGTGTGTGCGTGAGTGTGTGTAGTGTGTACGTGAGTGTGTGTAGTGTGTACGTTAGTGTGTACGTGAGTGTGTGTAGTGTGTACGTGAGTGTGTGTAGTGTGTACGTGAGTGTGTGTAGTGTGTACGTGAGTGTGTGTAGTGTGTACGTGAGTGTGTGTAGTGTGTGCGTGCGTGTGTGTAGTGTGTGCGTGTGTGTAGTGTACCTGGAGTGGGTTCTACTTAACTTGTGATAACTTGATCCACCAGACTGTTGCTTGGAGTGGCCCCGAGGCCCACATATCCACAACCCTAACTGGTCTGGCACTTTTTGCAGGAAACAAATTTGTTCTTGATAAAGTTCACTCGTGTTCCAGCAATATTTCTTATGCTTGCAGGGAGGATATTGAACAACCGGGCACCTCTGGTGTTCATACAGTTATCTGATTGTGCCTATGGCACCTCTACTCCTCACTGGCTCTATTCTGCATTTCCAGCCATATAATTCCCTCTAGTATGTTTTTACTGTGCTAATTTGGGGCCTGGCCTTCCAGTATTTTCTATATATATATTATGTGATACCTTTCTCTTCTCCATTTCAGAGAGTACATTTTTAAGTGCTCTGAGACGGCCCCAATAATTTAGACGTTTTATCGTGTCTATGCGTGCCGTATATGTTCTCTGTATTCCCTCTGTTTCAGCAATCTCTCCTGCTCTGAAGGGGGAAGTGAGTACTGAGGCCAGATTCACGAAGCAGTTACGCAAGCACTTACGAACCTGTACATCTTTTCACAATCTTTGACGGCTTTGTTTACAATTATTAAACAGTTAATGAGCTCCGAAGCACCAGGAGGCTGTTTATAACAATAACAACAGTTGATTAGCAAGTTTTCAGGCTTGTAAACTGTTTAATAAATGTAACCAGAGCCGTCAAAGAATGAGCAAAGATGTACACGTTCGTAAGTGTTTCGTGAATCCGGGTCCTGAGCCGTACTCAAGGCGGGACAGCACCAGTGATTTTAAATAGTATTGTTCGCGATGCACAAGAGCGAATGGATGAATGTGTGGAGAACCCGGAATTAGTGCTTCGAACGGGGGTCATATCACAGGTCAAGATGAATTAGTGTACCAAGGGGCCCCCCATACCCATGGTGTGGGTGGATGGGTGTGACGAGAGATCTGCAGCCCCGCCCTCACGCCCACCAGGGCGGTCCTTATGGCGCCAAGCGGTGAGTCTTCCTCTCCGCCCTGCTATAGTGGTGTTGATGAATTACTCATGATGGTTAATGGTATCGCTGTCCTAGTGTTGAGTGATGGTGATGCTGGTGGTACAGTTACTACGGTCACACAGCTGGTGATGAAGGAACAGGTATACAATTCCTGACGCAATAAATAGTTCCACGTATAATCACATCACAATGTATGTCGGAAGTAGCTTGTAATATTAAATGGAATTTAATTTTTGCCAATGATAATAATTCTTGTATAAAATTTGTGTGGATCCCATCCCATGTTGGAGTTGAAAAACATGACTTTGTAGATCAATTGGCCAATGAGGCTTGCAGGAAAGAAAACATTGATTATGACTTTGGACTATCTAATGCAGTTATTAGAAACATACAAATTAAAGAAATTAATTCAGATTTAGAAGAACTAAGAAATGCACAGAGACCTGAAAGCTGCAGTATTAAAAGTTATGACAAGTTCTGTAATAATAGGTATTTGTATGGTCAGCACAGTAACCGGACCAGGCAATGTGATGTAGTAATTGCGCGAATTCGCCTTGGCTATAGACACATCTGGCAGGTTAGTGAGGCTGAGCCACTACCAGAATATTCAGATTGTAAACTCTGTGATAAACCTTTAATGCATTCACTAGAACACTATATTGATGAATGTGAAACCGTAAAGGACTTTAGACCTCCTGGCCTATTGTACCACCAACTGTGTAACTATTTTATTGACTCAGGTGTTCTGGACGACATCCTAACAATTTACCCAAAATTTGCATGTCCATTTTAAAGAATGAAGAACAATTTCTACTTATATTCTAAGCTGCATCACTTATGAACCCATCCCTGCCCTTGTGTGGCAGTGCACAATAGAAAGTTGTTTTCACATATCCACACATTAAAACATTGATTGTAACCGTGATATATATGTGCTTCAGCCTACAGTTTAGACCTATTGTCTTATGTATGACCCTCTGTCCTGCGTGACAGTGAATACTAGCATTAACCTCAATTTAATAAGACTATCAAAATCCTCAGATTAGGCAAAATTGTAATTAATTTTGTCAATAAAGATGTTAATAATAATAACACGTATAATTTCTTAATTCTTCGGGCGATTTTCCACTGGTTCGACCTCCACACCTACGTGTTGTTCTCACATTACTTGACACGTCCAAACACCCACTTTGTTACCCCACGACTTGTCGTTGAGAAACACTTTTGTCGTTACACTATTTTTCTTAAACCGGATCCTTGATTGGTCTGTTGACGTAACGCGATGAATTAACGGGGTAAATACACCAACATTTACACACACTCTGCATACGACACATACACGACACAATACACATACAACACACAAACGACACTCAATACACACGCAATACACACACAATACACTCACACACAACATACTACCCAGTAAAGTACTAGAATATACACAGTCATAAAGCCAACTAGTCACTTGATTAGATCTCAAACCTCACAAAGTCAACCAGACTGATATCAATGTCAAAGTCAAATTGTTTAACCGAGGAACGGGGTAAATATATATATAAAAAACACTCAGCCTTGCCCACTGAACAAGGTAAAAATCTAAGAATAAATTAGATATATTCTTAGTTAAATTTAGACAATTTTCTGGACAATCAGTAAATCTAAGAATACAGTAGCCTACGACTCACAAAATCGTTTATAAGACTGCTCGGCATAGTTTATTTTGGTTGTCAAAACCGTTATACATCGTTAAATTTAGACGCTTTGGTTAGGGTTGTGTTAGGCTAGGTTAGGTTTGGTTAGGCTGGGTACTAGGCTAGTACTCAGCCTGTCTGGGCTAGGCTTGACAGGTTAGGTAGATTTTAAAATCAGTTGACAAACCGTCTCGTGTTTGATGTGACTTCCATCCTATAATACAATTATAGAACATGTAATTGGTTGTTCATATACCCTGTGAAGGATATACGAATGACGTAATATTATGGTATAATTTACGCCTGCTATCTTAAGGCAGTATACAGTTAACAAAGCACCCAGCCAGTTTACCCGCCAACGAAGTATCTATGACAATCGCCACTTAGAATAACTAGCCAACCTGCGGTCAGTCAAACAACCAGAGAGACAATAAGCTTGTAAGACAATGACCAAGCCAACCAGCTAGCCAGCCTATCAGACAATGAGCGAGCCCGCCAGCTTGTCAGACAATCGGTGACAGAGCCAGACAAGGAGCCAATCAAGACAGACAATCATCCAGTCAGATAACTGCCGGCCAGAAATACAATTTGCCAGTTTAGCAGAGTACCAGTCAACTCTTCGCAGTCAGACTACCAGCCGGCGAGCAAATTTATAGAGGTAGCGGCGCCCGTAGGGGATCCAGCGGGCGGGAAAGGTCGACAGTAATGGCGGGCCGCTCACCACCTGGGGTTCGGCACGAGCCAGTTCACTAACCCCCTGAAGAAGCGTTCACTACAAGCCGCCCTTCTCGTCCCATGAAGAAGTTGCTGGTGCATCACTAGACGCAGTTACTGCATCAGGCGCCCAGCTGGTACATCAAGACAGAACACGAGGAAGCCAGCTGGTACATCAGGAGGATAGATAGTATATGCGGAAGCCAGTTGGCACATCAGGAGGATAGATAGTACATGCGGAAGCCAGCTGGTGCAGCAGCAGGCATGAGGGTCGCGATGGAGACAGTTGCACGAATCGAAACTAGCGAGAAATTCTTTCCTCTTTAACCAATATAGTTTTTTTGCGTAAATTACTTTGAAGGACGACTCGATGGTTTCTTTAGATAGGTACAGGGGAGAGGGCGCAGGGAAGAGGCCTTAAATTTAAGATGGGTTGGGTAGATGGGGAAGGGATGAAAGAGCTAAATAAGATGGGGAAGGGATTTTTTGTATTTATTTATATATACAAGAATTCTTACAGTCTTGTAAAACCACTAGCACGAATAGCGCTTCCGGCAGGTCCTTAATCCTAATTTTGCCCCGGAATACGACCCGCCAAATCGTTTAACAACCAGATACCTATTAACTGCTGGGTGAATAGAGGCTATAGTTAAGGATTGACACCCGGTCAATCCTCCTCGGCCAGGATCGAACCCAAACCAAGCGCCAGGCGAGTATTTTACCACTACGCCACGGGGTTGACATGACTTGTATAGGAAGGAATGGGTTGTGGTATGGCATGGCTCACAGAGATACGAGTGACAGGGAGGTGATAGCTGACAGAAGAGGGATGGGAAGGGAATTGGTGACTGTAAAAGCATGGGAAGGCGTATGAAGGGAGAGGAGGGATGGAACGGGTGACATAGAGGGGTAAGAGAACTTGTAAACCTCTGGAGGCCAGCGGCGTGAAGACCTCACATCCGCCGGATACTGACTCGCCAATCGTCAATTATAATGCAAAACACACACAGCCCAGTTAAAAGTTTTTGCCGCGTCAAGGTTGGAGCACTACGGTAGTAAACTGAGCTGCTTTAATTGTTTCCAGACAAAAGGTTCCCAATTGCGTATCAACATTCTCTGTCTTAAGGATTTTTTATTTGATACAATAAAATATATTAAGCAAATATTTTGAATTTATCCGTTTTCTGCCGGCAGTTAAAAACTTCTATTTTCAAATAGGGTCTAAGATCCGAAAAAACTATGTAACTCTCTACATAATCGAAACTTTAACCTAACCTAACCTAACCAAACCTAACTTAACCTAACCAAGCCTAACCAAACCTAACCTAACCAAGCCTAACCAAACCTAACCTAACCAAGCCTAACCCAGCCTAACGTAACCTAACCTAGCCAAACCTAACCTAACCAAGCCTAACCAAACCTAACCTAACCAAGCCTAACCAAACCTAACCTAACCTAACCTAGCCTAACCGAACTTAATAGAATAGCCTAATAGCCTAACCTATCATAATAGAACTAACAGAAACGAACTAGACGAAAATGTCAGATAAAATACTGTACTTTATATAACGTGTGCACTGTGTGTGTGTGTGACGTCACCATGAGGTCATAATTATCCTACTGTTGCAGGTTTTAGATCATACTGATATTTTCTGGTAACGCGAGAATTCAGAATTTGCGAGGGACGGAAGGTGAACTCTCAGGAAATGGTGTATAATATCAGTGAATTGTTATCTTTAGCGTGAATTAAGTCTAGGTATATCGGCCACTTCACGGATTATTCAGGTGGGCCTGTGTGGTCTCTGTTGGCTGGCGCCTGTATTCACCTGTATGATGACAAGACCACTTAATTTATTATTAACATCTTTATTGACAAAATTAATTACAATTTTGCCTAATCTGAGGATTTTGATAGTCTTATTAAAGTGAGGATAATGCTAGTATTCACTGTCACGCAGGACAGAGGGTCATACATAAGACAATAGGTCTAAACTGTAGGCTGAAGCACATATATATCATGGTTACAATCAACCACACACTAGAATGTGAAGGGACGACGACGTTTCGGTCCGTCCTGGACCATTCTCAAATCGATTGTCAATCGACTTGAGAATGGTCCAGGACGGACCGAAACGTCGTCGTCCCTTCACATTCTAGTGTGTGGTCTTGTCATCATACTTTAGCCACGTTAATGTCACAAATCGCCTTCACCTGTATGTATATGGAGACATACATCGCTGAATGAATGAACACCGTTCTAATCCTGGAAGGGTCCGAACCAGTACCCAACCAGGATTTTACTATAGGCCTGACTACACTCTGTCTACGGGTAATGGAGTTCACACCCTTACGAGCTCCTACAGAACCGCCCAAGGAATTCAGCAGAGTTCCGCGTTGGTAGGTGTTTGTCCTACTGTTTCCTGGTGGGTTAAGGCAAGTGTCTGGGAATCACCAGAAAGCCGGCTCGAGTCACCCCATTGCCACAAAATTATTTTCTCATTGATGTATCATGTCATCGATATATTTTGTGTTCTTGAATACGTGGATGAAGATGGTGTGTGTCCAAGTATGTTCGAGTGCGCCTATGCGAAAATTCATTAACCAGAGCTAATTAATCGAAGTAAAATATTAAAAAAAAGGCACAAAGACGAAACCAATGCCACTTAATAATAATAATAATAATAATAATAATAATAATAATAATAATAATAATAATAATATTTTATTTAGGAAAAGTACGTACATAGATGCAGTTACAAACATTCTGATTGATTTATAGATAGAGCTAGTACATACAAAACCTAAAGCCACTATTACGCATAGCGTTTCGGGCAAATTAAATTAAAGAAGATTAAAGAATTGAATTTCAGAATTAAATTCAGGGTTAAAGAAGCGTGAATAGATGTCCGTTGTAACCATAACTCACAGAGACGTGAAAAATGTCAAATGACATTTGACAGGTCAAGTCAGCTACAAAAACACATCGCCAGTGAACGGTGAAAATCCTTGACCGTTTCCCGCGAGAAGCAGAAAGGCCAAGGAAAATATACTAATTTATTTAGTGAGCGCGCTCACCTAATTGCGGGCGCGTGGGATGAGCTTCGGCTCTTTGGTCCCACCTCTCGTCTATCAAATAGTGTGCAGGCTCCTGAGCCTATTGGGGTCTATCATATCTACACTTGAAACTGTGTATGGAGTTTCACCACACCACTCTCTAGTGCATTTCATTTGTTAACTACCCTGACACTTGACAAGAGTCTTTCTAATCTTGAGTGTAATTTCTAATCTTTCTAATCTTTCTAAATGAGTCTCTGGCTCATTTAGGTACTAAGTTTCCACCAAGTGTTATCCGTGCATTTTTAAAATGTCTTTGTCTTCTCTATGTCTCCTGTCTCCTCCCCCCTCCCAAACTCTTCAGTCTTCCAGCGACATGATGTTCAATCCATGTAGTCTTTCCTCTTCACTCATACCTCGTAGTTCTGGGACTAGTCTGATGGCATACCTTTGAACCTGTTTTATAACTTCGTCTTGTGCTTGGTTAGGTATGGACTCTACACTGGAGCTGCATACTCCAGGATTCGTCTGACATGTGGGGGTACAAAAGGTTCTGGATGATTCCTTACACAAATTTCTAAAGCATTTCTTATGTTAGGCAGCTTAACATATTCCTCATATAATATCCTTTTTTGTGGGCTTCAGGAGACAAATTCAGAATATTAACCCTCAGATCCTTTTCTGACTGTCATGAAGGATTTTCTTTTACATTTGGTACCTTGTGTCCCTCCACCAAGTTTCATTACTTTACATTTACTTAGAGTTAAACTCTAGAAGCCATCTGTTGGCCATTCTTTTAGTTTGTCCAAGTCACCTTGTAGCCTCTTGCTGTCTTCCATTGTATTGATCTCTAATAATTCTTGCAGTATCAGCAAACATTGAGAAGAATGTGTCTATTCCCTCTGGGAATTCATTTACATATATGAGAAACAGGATAAATCCAAGAAATGTACCATGTGGATCTCCGTTAATGACATCTTGCCACACTGAAATCTCACCCCACACAGTAACTCGTTGTCTTCTGTTGCTTAATTACTCCTTTATCCACTGGAGCTCCTTCCATATTACTCCTGCCTGCTTCTCCAACTTATGGACTAGTTCCTTTTGGAGTACTGTGTCTGTCTTTCTTAAAATAAAAAAAATATGCAGTCTGTCCACCTTTCATTTTCTTGTCAAATTTTTATTGCCTGGTCATTGAATTCCGTTAAGCCTGTGAGGCAAGATTTGCTCTCCCTGAGCCCATACTGGTGTTATGTTTAAGATTTCCTTCTCTCCAGATGCTCTACTAGTTTTTTCACAGTCTTCTCCATCACCTTGCATGGAATGTAAGAGCCACTAGCCTGTAGTTTAGTGCTTCCTGTCTATATCCCTTATTATATATTGGGAATATATTACCCGTCTTCCAACTTTTTGGCATTTCTCGTTACCAGTGACCTCAAGTACACCTCAGTGACAAGTATAGATCGTCTGCTACCTGTTTTAGTATCCATGGTGAGAGACTGACTGGACCAACAGCCTATGCTGTGTCAGGCTTCGCCAAATACACCCAAATGTACCCATTTAGCTACTCTCGAGTTATGTTCGTTCGACTAGTATGTCCCTTCTCTTTTTCAACATAATCCGTAAATATTCTTAGCCATTCCTCACAACTTCTCCATCTAAATTTTGGGCCAATCTTGAAGCAAACCTCACGACATCCTCTATAATTGTTTTGCTAATTTTAGGCGATTCCAAACTGGTGCTTCTTATTTCAGCACAAATCTAACGTAGGTTAGGCTTTCTTAAGGTTCTTGAGTTTTAGACTTCTACATGAATGTTCACCAGCTTTCCATGTGCCGCTCACGTTATGTAAATGTGTGACTTCAGTGGAGGGCTCGGCATTGTGTATCGCAGTTCTTATTAATTTTCTGGTTCTTGCAATCTCTTCCTCATCTTGTACCACCCCTATTATACAGCTGATAATTGTATGTCATAATTACTACTACACAGTGTTTTATCAATAAATATTATTACTTAAATTGTATGTTAAATGGTATTTAATTTATATAAAAATGTAAGTTTCATTTAAAAATCCCTAATTCGTTAACTGTAGGTAGTAACTAAATGATTGTAACCTATCCACCGCTGCCCACTGGATGGGGGAGGTGTGCAGGACAAACATATCAATTGTAACTAGCTCATCAAGACTATCTTGCTTAGCTAAATGAATTGTGGGGTTCAGTCCCTGAGCCCATTATGTGCCTCAAGTTCAAGTTCAAGTATGTTTATTGAGACAAGAAAGAAATATATCTCAAAGGGATAGAGTAGCTTAGGCTATTTCTACCCCCTCCCCCCCCCCTTATGTGCCTCTGTAACCCTTTTCACTACCACCCACAGGATGGGTATGGGGTGCATTATGAATTAACTAAACTAACTGTTTTGCACTTCTTCATTCCAACCACAATTATAGCAATTTGTATTTTTTTATTAACAAGCTTAAATACACACGTGATTTTGCTGCTACTCCAATTATAAATGGAAGATTGTAGAGTATTGATCAAAAGCGAGTCATGTGTTCATCTAATACCCAACCTCATAGGATGGTTACCCGTACATGGAACCAGGAGAAAACATGAGATGCAGGTCTACTAACCTGCACTAGCAAATTATGGTTAAAACACAAAAATATCATTAAATTATTCGTGAGTGTGTCAAGTAGTTACAGAGCTCAATTGCCTTATGCCATTTGGTGTGGTCATTGATAATAGGACTATCATACATAGTGTCTGCGAGTGTATCCAGGCTCGTGTTCACATAGTTTACAACTATAATGCTCACCACTGGGGTCCATGTTAATAACATTATAACCTAACCTAACCCATATTTTGGTCACTTGAAAAGTTACTGGACGCAGGCAGTAACAGCTTAGGACGTGCCTTCCAAAGAATAACAAGGAATAAGTAGCCTATCGTTATATCGAACAACTGAAAACTGTACCACGTTTTTAATATATGACATTTAACTAGATTAAGATAACACGCTCTAGCACACATAACACTAGGAAACATGCACAGGTTACAAGGAACCACTCACCACTGTCCTCGCATGAAGAGTACGACGTATATGTTGTTGTTTAAGATTCAGCTACTGGGAACAAAACGTTCCAAGTAGCACGGGCTATGGTGAGCCCGTAGTTGACTTATCTGGCACAGGAGCGGGGCTGTAACTGTACGACGTATAGGGGGTGTTGCGTAATATACTAGGCGTCATTGGCGGCGGCAACAGCCAGTGACGAGGAGTCTGGTCTGTCACACACAAAACCTAGTGTACGACAGTGGAGGGAAATACAACCCAGATATGGAGCAGCATGATACGTGGGACATGATCCCCACGACAAAGTTTATTACACAGCCACAGAATTAGTCGTGGACACAAAAGAGAAATAATCGTTATTAAAATCTTCGAAAATAATAAACAATCAAATTAAAAATACCGTTAAAGTCGGACGCAAAGGAATGTTTCGGTTAACTTTTGTCTTTCAGAAAATTAAAAAATAATAATGCAGTGCATAGCTAAAATTACCTCTGTCTTGTGAAAGGTTGATGAAGGCAGGCAGGAGCCCTTCCACATTTGACCTTTTAAGGAAATATGATCTCAATTTGCCCGGGAACGGAAGTGAAGGTAATTGAACTATTTGCCTCAAGGCAACTTGTAATTACTATATAAATCTCTCAAGGAAAAAAACATCTCGACAGCATAAAAAAATTGTCACTCGCGAATCTGATAGGAATACTAGTCGCCTTCTAGTTATATAGAATTAAATATAGATTCACCATAGATATACGCATTATATACACATTTTACCTGGGAACATTAGACATACATATATGTATACGTGGAAAAAGACTAACATATTTCAATAGATTAGATTATACAAATAATTCTCCAAGACTGGAAATTAGTTTGTACAGTAAAAATGAACTGTTCAAATTATCCGTTTGTTTAAATAAATTGCAGGAACGCCTAATGAACATTTTTTTTAACCAGAATTAAAAATACCGATTTATTTTTCGGAACTTCTACCATCCATTCCTTTTAAAATTTGAAGAAGGAAAATAACAAGCTGGTAAGCATGTTTGTTTTATGAAGAAGGGGGCAAAGTTGAACAAGTCTAGCTGCGTCTGGGTACAAGTGACAGGATGACTTATTTTTATATATTAACATACTTTGGTGCATCTGCTTTCATGCAGCTATCCTAGACTATATGACGGGTTACAAAGCATGTGTGTGTGTGTGTAAAGAACTAGCTATGTAATGCTAAAAGGCCCCAGACTCGCAGGTTAGTTAGTCGTATGACTAACCTGCGAGTTTGGGACCTTTTAGCATCACATAGCTAGTTCTTTACACACACATACACACACACACATGTTTAGTAACCCGTCATACAGTCTAGGATAGCTGCATGAAAGCAGATTACAGGTTCATGTAATCAGCAGCCTGCACTGGCAAACTTTGGGTGCATTATGAGGATATATAATCAAGAACGATTGAGTGAATAAAGTTACAATGGTATTAAAAACTTCTGAATGAAAACCTACGAGATGGCATTAGCTAAATTTATAAATGTTACGATTTCTAGAGGCGTAATGAGCATTGATTACAAAGTATTGAGTGCCGAAAATATTGTGTCGCTGTTTAACTGTATATTTATTGCATTCATATTGCAATGTTTGCCTTTAGTTGCAGGGAGAACATTTATTTCTGCACATCCAACCTATATTACATAACATTAAAAATTATACTGAACCTTTTATTTTAAGTACACTTGTGTACATATATATACTGAACATATATACTGTATATGTTCAAGTATGCTTAAGAAAAAGTATGCATATCTTAAGCATACAACAAGTATGCTTAAGAAAAGTTTAGGCACATTTCTAAGAGATTTTGTTTTTTTGGGGGTGGATACTCAGTACTCTACAGTTAGAATAAGTTAAATTCTACGAACTACGAACCACTTATTTTGATGAAAGGGAGCAGTAGAACAACAGAATTACACTTACATCGCATCATGTGGATACCCATGTGCATAGGAAATAGGCTTACAGGTTCCGGAAGATGAGAGGAAATGTCAGCACTGTGGAGAAATGACCGACAGACCACTGGAACATTATCTAACACAGTGCAGAATTACAAACCCATTAAGATTTCAACTTTGTTTGGAGGACGGGCTGCAGTTGTGAATCGTGCAGCCCGTCCTCCAAACGAAGACCCAAAAGTGATTCCATGCACCCGCCAAACCCCCTGTTTATGAATGAAAAACGGTTTACACACGACTCACAACTGATTTCGTTCGAACATTTCCGGAACAAGTGCTTCACTGACGAATTTTGTTCGAACCACAACACTGTAAATGCTTCACCCACGTACTACAAATACAAATAATCGCCAACAGAACGTAAACACCTAACCTAACCTATGCCTATATATGCACAATATGCTAATATATTATAATACTATATTCAAGACAATCGACTTGAGAATGGTCCAGGACGGACCGAAACGTCGTCTTCCCTTCACTTTAAAGTGTGTGGTTTAATCAACATTATAATATTAATTTATATTTGAGAAAATTCCCGTTTTGAATGAACAGCATGTTAAAATTCATGAATGCATTTGTGCGGTCGACCTCTGGATGTAATGGACTTGAGTCGAGGACGGGTTGTGTGTAAACCGTTTTTCTTTCATAAACAGGGGGTTTGGCGGGTGCATGGAATGGACTTTATGTCCTTGTTTGGAGGACGGGCTGCACGACTCACAACTGATGACGTCCGAACACTACCAGAACAAGTGCTTCACTGACGACTCTGTTCGAGCCACAACGCTGTAAATGCTTCACCCACGTACTACAAATACAAATAATCGTCAACAGAACCTGAACACCTAACCTAACCTAACCAGTGCCTAAATATGCACAATATGCTAATATACAATAATATTAATTTATTTTTGAGAAGAGTTGCCTCTCAGCTGACGAACGTAAATAAATGCCGTATTTACGGTTCTAGTCGCAATAATTGTGTGCTTTTGTTACTAGAACTCAATCCAACAACACACGTTGCTGGATTGAGAAAATACGTCGTGAGATTATGTGATGAATAAATTTATCCTTTTTGGAGTAAAGAAATAAGAAATGATCCCTTTTTAAAAACTAAATTATATCTGAACCACTCATTTTTACCTTATTAACAAGCTTAGATATACAGTATGTTGACCAGACCACACACACACTAGACCCAATCGACTTGAGAATGGTTCAGGACGGACCGAAACGTCGTCGTCCCTTCACCTTCTAGTGTGTGGTCTGGTCAACATACTTCAACCACGTTATTCTGGCTCCTCGCCTGCACTTAGTTATGCAATATGTATGTAGGCCTACTTGTGTAATCCCGCACATACGTAGCCTAAGTAAAACCATACAAGGGTTTTTGCCCCTAAATCAACAAAGGCGTTCTTTTTCTAGCAATTACTTTGATAACCATCAATAAGCCTAAATATAAAAAAAAACTAAAACTTGAAAAAAATTAACATTGATTTAAAAATATGGGGTAGCAAGTCTTTTGCCAACCTTGTAAATCCTGAAAAGAATTAATAACCGATCACTCAATCTATGTTTATTTGCAAAGTCCAGCAAATACATGGTGTACTGGCGTACATATTTAGAATTGATAGCCTTTTCAAAGCCCTAAACTACACACACCATTTGTGTACAATTGGTGATTACAATTTAGGTGAATTCTCTCGCATTTCTAAGGCAGTGAATTGACAAATTCATTTGAGATTACAAAAACGACCATTTGGGTATTCCAGCGAGTTATATAATGTATTGTAATCAATACAATGGGTGGTACAATGCAATGTTACATTACAATGCAATGTTACACTGCATTGTAAGACGGATTGCATGAATCTACGAAAGTTGGCGAAACACCAATTTGTTCACCAATAAACCGATAACCCCTCAATTCAAGGCAGTTGGAAAAATAAAACTTGGCTTACCTGTGTTTGATAAGAACTTACGCGGTATTGACAAGTCTATAATCTGGTGATTGATTTGGGATACTTACCTCTTGCAGAATGTCCAGCCGCAGACTCTCCTTCACTATACACGCCGGGACTTTCCTCTCTATTGTCACTACGCTGTAAGTCCATCCACTGTATTGCCACTACGCTGTAAGTCCATCCACTGTATTGCCACTACGCTGTAAGTCCATCCACTGTATTGCCACTACGCTATAAGTCCATCCACTGTATTGCCACTACGCTGTAAGTCCATCCACTGTATTGCCACTACGCTATAAGTCCATCCACTGTATTGCCACTACGCCAAGTCAACGTCACTGTATTGCGAGTACATCAAGTCCTTCCAATGTATTAATTTGCCAGTACGCTAAGTCCTTCCACTGTATTGCCACTATGGTAAGTCCTTGACTGTATTGCCACTACGGTAAGTCCTTGACTGTATTGCCACTACGGTAAGTCCTTCCACTGTATTGCCACTACGGTAAGTCCTTCCACTGTATTGCCACTACGGTAAGTCCTTCCACTGTATTGCCACTACGGTAAGTCCTTCCACTGTATTGCCACCACGGTAAGTCCTTGCCTGTATTGCCACTACGGTAAGTCCTTTCACTGTATTGCCACCACGGTAAGTCCTTCCACTGTATTGCCACTACGGTAAGTCCTTCCACTGTATTGCCACTACGGTAAGTCCTTCCACTGTATTGCCACTACGGTAAGTCCTTCCACTGTATTGCCACTACGGTAAGTCCTTCCACTGTATTGCCACCACGGTAAGTCCTTGACTGTATTGCCACTACGGTAAGTCCTTTCACTGTATTGCCACCACGGTAAGTCCTTCCACTGTATTGCCACTACGGTAAGTCCTTCCACTGTATTGCCACCACGGTAAGTCCTTCCACTGTATTGCCACTACGGTAAGTCAGCACCATTGACTCAACAGGCGGCTGTAGTAGGGGCTGAAGGAACCAGCACTTGACCTCAGCCACCATATATACCCTGCTCAAGTCAGCGCTCTCCACACAATGTTGGAATATTTTCTTTACGATTAGTTTCAGAGGTTAATTTAATTCATGTAAAAATAAGTTATAGTTCTGATAAATATGAGGACACTGTGTGCAATTAAATATATTGTTTCTATTTAATAGTGCATTTGTGTTTTATTTTTTAACTTTATGTATATTTATTAACTTTGTTATTATTTAATTTTCATTTGTTTTTGCATATGATTCTGTTAATAAAATATTGGGCCACCCTATATATTTTTTGCTGAAATATTTATTATAAAACTAAGCTTACTTATGGAATCAAACATACGTTAAACAGTTTTTTATACTAATCTTAAGACTAACATGAAAGCTATGTGAAAACAGTATCTATTAAGATATATGATTAATTTAGGTAGACAAACGTAATTTTGCTCAACATTTGTAATCGAGTTTCAGTTTGGTTATTTATTTTAAGCATATAAATTCTGTGCACAAACGCCATCCTAAAAAGTATGGATGTCAAAACCCACTTACGGGTAGCTTAAGACAGCCAATAAGAGTATCAAGGCAATAATCTACCTCAGTGATATGGAGTTCTTAAAAATCTCAGATATAAGATGAACAATCAGTATATTAGCCAAAGCTTGTTGACCTAAGGACAGAAGAATTTATCTATAGCGGTTCTGTAACAAAATTATTAACTAGCCTTATATTAGGCTGAAACAAGCCTATCATTGTTTTATTTAGTTTATTTATTTAAAAATTCATGAAGAATATTACTAATGTATATTTCAGGTATATGGATCAAAATACTTTAAGTATACTTACAGAGATCAAGTAATTAAAGATAGATAAAAAACACTTATTTATTCAATAACATTGAATAAACATGAATATCCTGCTTCATATAGCAACCGTGGCCATAGTATAGTGAGACTACACTGCACTATGGATGCTTACCTAGGGTAGGTTATAACAATAATACCCAGCTCCCTGTGCCTCACGGGAGACCATCTCCCGTCACGCAGGGTGCAGTCGCACCTCCACAGATCTCCAGTATCAGCTCTTGATACTGGTAATGGCTCAAAAGGCCCACCACTTACGGGCTATTCATGCCCATGCCACTTTTTGGGTGGCTTAATCTTCATCAATCAATCAATCACCCTGTGCCTCTGTGGCCTGGTTTTCGCTCTGGTCCCTGATACACATATTGTACTCTCTTGTGTGACTTGGTACGGGAAGCCATCTCTATGAGATTGCTTCAGGGAGTCACAGGACTCTACCAAAAAGTGGCTGTTGTTGTTATAGATTCAGTTACTCTGAACAAAATTTCCATGTAGCACGGGCTCTAGTGAGCTCGTTAAAAAATGCCTCTCTGACAGAAAGAGGCATTTCATTACATTCAAAGACAGTTTTTGGTCAATATATTCACTAGATTGCCATCATTTGGGGTATACCTGGCAGCCCACAGGTTACCCTGTGCCCAAGACTACCCCATCCCTTACATACACACACACACCTTCCCATCTCGCCTCTTCACTACACAGTCTTCATTACTGTAAACTTTGCACCATATCCGTCTCCACTTGCACCCTTCCTATCCCCCACCCTCATATACTCTCCCTATAGTTTTAACAGTAGGAGTCTTACAGGGAAGGTTTAGCCTGTATCATGGTATGTACAAGTGAACTCTTGCTATTGATCCCTTATTGGGTTTAATCGCCTTCACAATTTATTGGCAAATCCCCTTTCACTGAGATTTATCAGAATCCCTCCAGTTGAAAATTAACTTGCATGAATGTCTAGTGTGAAATTCCATATACAGTATTGTACTTTTTAACTCTAGGGGTTGACGAGTACCAGACAGGAGCCGAAATTAACATCCACTTGCTCTCAGTGCAGACATAGGGAAAATAAGAACTTCAACCCAAGAGCTTAAGCTTTCCTCGAAGCTTAAGTAACATATAATCCATGTGGTGGCAGTGCATGCCGAGTTAATAAAAGCAATTGCTGGATACTGTGTGCAACAGTTAACAAGTAAAATCATAGCTATATTCAATTAAAATTGAGGAAAAATGTTACAAGGGTATGCATTACACTGTAATCATTTTCACTACACTATATCACTGTAATCAGGTTGTGTCAAGAACATACATATCTTATCTTTACATTCGTTTAGCATTTCACCATCTGAATACACTAAAATTTAAACAAATGCTAAACTCTATGGAGTTTTAGTTGCACATTTCATATCCAGTGACTTCGTAAAGGGGTGCAGAGGCCAGTTCCCCTTCAAGTACGTAGGTAGAGGGGCTGACCCCAGCCATCCTATGAGACACTCCAAAAATCACCAATCACCATGCAAAGATGGGAGGCTAGCCTCAAGAGTCTGGTTTCCAACCACAGACAAACAAGGCTCTTTTAAAGATAAGGAACCCAGGTCTCTGACTCTCCCTCTCCCAACCTTTTCTCCTCTTTCCTCCTGTTCTCTCGCCCAGTGGGCAAAACATGCTGAATTAACTTTGATTCAACATTGATAACCGCTGAAAAATCCATTGTTAACACTATGAACAACCAAACTCACATTTCAAGCTTCGTAGGTAGTGTTGGCTGTCACAATAGTAACTAATGCTACTTAAAAGAGAGGCATGGGGGATCGACCCAAACCACCCTATGACACTTGCCATACAATCATAATTCACCGTGGAAAGTTGCAGGATGCTAACCACACAAGTCTGGTCTCCAACCTTAGACACGCAATCTCTTATGTGCAGATTGTGTGGGTACGGGGATTAAAATAAGATTTTACTAATTAAACTTGGCTATAGACCACATTAGTTTCCCACTGACTGAGGTGAACGGAGGCATTAGATAAAAGTTATCATGCTTAAAGGTCTATCTTGCTGTGGGAATCAAACCCGGTACCGTTCGGTTGCAGACTGATTGCACTGATCATGGAGCTACAGGATGAAGAAAG
Organism: Procambarus clarkii; assembly: GCF_040958095.1. Classification (NCBI taxonomy): domain Eukaryota; kingdom Metazoa; phylum Arthropoda; class Malacostraca; order Decapoda; family Cambaridae; genus Procambarus; species Procambarus clarkii. The sequence goes on from NC_091225.1 coordinate 20,841,298, forward strand.
TTATTACAAAATAGTTACATTATTAAAATATAAATTTGCATTCTATTGGTTTAACAAGAATACCTAAAGAAAATTTGATAAAAAGCAAATACAGTATAAATAGCAAACTATAAATGCAAATGGACATTTGTATGCTGTAGTAAATGCCCAGTACAAATTTTCTAATTTGAGATAAAGTACCATGTGTTTAAATAAAACATGAAATAAACAGTTTGAAGAAACTAGAATTATTAAATATATTTATTGGGTGGATATCTGTAGAAAAAATGCATGTACTGTACTGTAATTTGCACCTGACACAGAAAGAGCAAATACCACCATAAGACAGGTTATCTTGAGATGATTTCGGGGCTTTAGTGTCCCCGCGGCCCGGTCCTCGACCAGGCCTCCACCCCCAGGAAGCAGCCCGTGACAGCTGACTAACACCCAGGTACCTATTTACTGCTAGGTAACAGGGGCATTCAGGGTGAAAGAAACTTTGCCCATTTGTTTCTGCCTCGTGCGGGAATCGAACCCGCGCCACAGAATTACGAATCCTGCGCGCTATCCACCAGGCTACGAGGCCCCTACAGGTGGCAAACTTACTTCATAAAATTTTTGTTAAATCTTTTGTTGACAATCAGTGCCTTCGTTAATTCTATAAACCCCAACCATAATAAAAAATGATTATCATTACTGCCAAATGAAGCAGTGAAATGTTTGCAGTGGATTGTTTGGGATAATTTTTAGATATACGTGATTGATACATAAAGCAGCTCAATTTGGAGGCCAAAAATTTGTCAACTTAGGAGCTGAACTAGAAAATGTGGAAACAAAACTATTAGTAGCAATTAATGAATTTGCAGAAAATGTAGCATAACACATGCTACAATCTGCATTTGTAATACAGACAAGAAAGCCTGTGCTTCAATTATCTTATTTGGACACATTAAAAAAACATGAATGTGTACTATTTATTCACATGTAAATTATTTACCAATCTGTACATCAGTCAACAGACACTGTCACCCAACAGCAAGTATGACACTGGAAGCTTAATATACATAAAATATACAATTAAATGCTAACTAGATAGCCAAATTTTACACCATACATATTCAAAGAGCTCTACTTTACATTCACAACATTTCTTGAACATGACATATGGCTTATCAGCTATATGTTAACTTTTGGAGCCATTTACAATACTAATATACATATTCTAAAGGAATTGAAATTTGCAACTTAATTCCAAATTGTCTTACATAGCCCATAAAATCTTGAGATCTGGTAAAATAAAAATAACAACATTGACCTAATATGGACATTTGTTCCTAAAGGACTAGAAGTCTATCAAGAACAATCTTATCCTCCAATAAAATGCACACACAGTATACAATTTTTTTGTATTGGTAAATGCGTCGGTATTTTGTTCTAAGCATCTCACGAATGAACTATTTTACACAACTATTATCACTCATTACTCAAACTTTAACATTTAAATATAAATGTTGGAATGAAAAGGGCTATCAGGAATGTAATACACTCTCCCAAAAACCAAAACCCAGATGAACAAATTAAACTACTATGTATTTAAAATAAAATGTACAAGTGAAATATATTACATTTTATCTGACCTCAATATCAATAAATTAAAAAGATGTCTTCACGTCAGGCATCCATATATATATATATATATGAATATACTGTACTTTCACAACTTTACATCTACAAGAGGAATTTATGAATACATTAGTTTTGTGCACCATTATAAACAATTTTAGTAACATGCCTCTAATAACATTTATATAATTTCTTTTCTAATAGTTTTCAGCTGCAAGTATTAAAAAAATTTTGGTTAAATAAAATCTTTATAACAATTTTTTCAATCAAAACATTTGTTTGACTGACCAAATATCACCTCATTTTGGGTTCATACATTATCAACAGTTTACATCAAATGCGCTAGGAAACTTTCTAAAGCCTATGGTCACCAATCATGTCAGTGTTGATCTTAAAATATACATATGGATAATATTCACTTGTGTTGAAACCCAACCCAGGGATGTCCACAGTCTGAAAAAAAATTAAAAAATACATATAATCCTTATTTTAAAACTTAAAATCATGATGATGCATGCATGTTTAGCACACCAATACTTTTATCTCAAAATCAATTATATTTTACAATTATGGAAAATGTAAAAAAGGAAAAAACCTGTGTTGAATATAATGAAATCACATGACTGGAACAGGACCATTACATGTTCACACTGCTGGGGGGATAGCTGGGAGGTAAGAAAGGGTGGTGGGGTGGGATTCAAGGGTTCGTGATGGGAGGACAAGGGGCTTATTTGTGTGATGAATTACAAAGGGCTGTATTCAATATTTACCTCTACTAATGAAATTAGATCTCTTCACTCAAATTTTAGAGTGAAACTTTTCGAAGCAGGATAACTTTCGTTCAGATAAATAACAAAGTGTTTCTTATACTATGTTTCCAAAAATTGGGTTTGTGTGTATTTTTTTGGACCAGGATCACATTCATCATTTACAGCATTGTGTCCTAGTGAAATTTGATTTCAAGTTCCGAACAACTGACTTGCAAATGGCTCTTCAGAATGCAACCCATTCGTATATTGAGGACCCTCTGTATCCAGAGATCAATATTTTTTAATCCAGATCAGGTTTAATTGAAACTATAAACTGCACAACCTAATCTAGATTTTGGAGATTATACTGTACAGTAGTTTACTTATCTTCAAAATTTTTTTACCAACACATACTATACAGATGTGTGATGAGTATGCTTAACATGGAGGGAAGGTAAGGAGTCCTACCCCTATAAAACACAATATTCATGCTAAGTGCACCTATATAATGATGCACAGATAACTAAAAATAGTCTGCTCCATTGTCTATCATTTATTTTGAAACTTAAGGGTAAAATCTTAATGCGTTTTAGCATTGGTATATACCATCACGAGATAAAACAGTGGTACCAGTGCCAAGATAACTGCTCTAAAAGAAGGCGAAGCTTTTACACAAGGAAGAGAAGGGAATTATCAGGGGAAAGTGCCAAGCCATTACGACCGTATAGCCCTTGGAAAGGGTCAGGAAGGATTAGGGATGGGGCAGAGGGAAGGACTGGTGCCCAACCAATTGGACAGTCGGGGATTGAACGCCACAACAGACACCAGAGCAGACAGTGTAAAATGTTTAACATATGTAAGCATTTACAGAGTATCTGCTAAAATAAAGTAAGTAAAGTATAAGAACTAATCTTTACTCACATCTCCTGCTCCTCCTGTTGCAGAGGAGTCCAGGTGGCTATACAGTTGATTGAGTAAATCACGTAGCCTTTTAACACTCTTCTTACTGGGATGAAGTAGCATAGCTTGGAAGTTCACAGGTAATCCATATCTGTAAAAATAATGACAACACATTTTTAAACTTTACAGAGATTTAAACATGTAGTTTCCTACATGTACTATTGAACTTACAACTGTCTGAATAACTTTTGTTGTTGTTTTGAGCCTGTTAATTTATACAACAAATGCAGGCTTTCACTGAAAGAACATTGTACTGTACTTACATCTTTATTCACATTTAAGTGAGGTACACTGTACCTCAACCCACAGTATTATAACAAGTGGTGGGTTTTTTAGTTATTCCTTATACAACTTCTTGCAAGTAGTTTGTGAATAAAAATAAATGTGGAATTTGGTGGCAGAATACTGTACTAGTTTATTTGATGCAAAGAATATTGAACATCTTCTCAGTTTTCTAATGTATTTCTTGATCACATTTCATAATCAAATGATTATGTCAAACTACTGTAGTTTAACCTTAAGTTATATTAAGTGAAATGTTACCAATTTACATTACAAATTATTATGAAGTAAAAACTATTGGGAATAAGCAAATAACTCATTCACCAAAACGTCAGATTGGTAAAATTGATCATCACTATAGCCATGCACCTCCCAGTTTTAGAAAGAAAACTTGTGCACAATTTGCTCCTGGAGGGCTTGCTTAAATTCGAGAGAATTCTCTAGACCATTTTTCTATATGTGAAGGCATGAAAAGGTTATTTCTAAAGCTAAAGCTTGGAACAATTGTTATTTCTGTTAAAAGCTCATCACATAAAAAGTGTGGTCAAGGTTAAAATAAGGTTAATCATGGAAAACTGAAATTAATATATAAACTCTGAATAGGGAAGGTCTATTGGTAAATATCCGTCATATGATAGGTTGATTAAGATTTCGTTCAATAGCTGCATATATGCAGGCAAAGTGTGTTGAAACCAAAGTACTGTAAATAATTTGTTTACCACTTAATACTTTTATATTCAAGATGCAACAATATATTAACTATGTTTAAATCAGCAGAAGTATGCATTCTATCATTTGGTAACAGAAAAATCATATACATTTGGTGACCTGCTTGATACCTGCTTGATAGGGTTCTGGGAGTTCTTCTACTTCCCAAGCCCGGGCCTAGGCTAGGCTTGACTTGTGAGAGTTTGGTCTTACTGGGCATAGTAAGAGTACATACATAGTACATACTGACTTACATAGTAAGAGTACATACTGACATCATAGAGTACAGTACAACATAGCCAAAAAGAGTCAAATGTTCCAGCAAAGGGATTATTTGCAAAACTAGAGTAAGTCTGAAACTTGGTAAGATACTGAAGGTGCCATTGTTCTCTGAAATCAAAGAATGATGCACTCGTTGGAATGCAAATTTAAACCGTCATACGGTGTGACCAATGACTTCAGGACCTTGAGAGGACCCTGTAAGACATACATCATATGATGCAAGCTGACATGGAAGAATTATGCCAAGGAAGAGCCAGAGTGTCAATTAAAAAGTAATGTGATTGGTAAAAACTTACCTGAGAACCGACTCTACAAAGACCCGTATGGCCTTCACGTGTATCCAGCAGATGAAGCACTCGCTAAAATTTACTTTCAGCCAACGCACTAGAGGACCCTGTAAGACATGATGATCAATGCAGGACATTATTTTAAATACACTTATGTAACTAGAGTGCAAATTGATTCTCTTATATCTTAAATAAATGTGTCAACTTTGTTAAAGAGAAAGCATGAATAATATATTGCAGGATGTCCCATGTTGACTGATTTCTATCCTTCTAGTTGAGTTATACTGAAATCTGTAAGTCTCATGAACATTGAGACTCTTGATATGCCTAACCTGTACCCAACATTTACTATGTAATGCAACAATTATCAATATATGTTATGCATTTACAAGTTGAACATATAAAAACACGGTAATCACTATGTGGTTCAGTGTTCAATAACTCACTACAATATATGAACTGTCAATGTAGGAGAGGCAAAATTATATATATATATGCCGATTAGTATCATAATTTGCCATTGTAAAAGCAGTTCAATGGCATTCTGTGGTTGAGTACTTAATTTAACTCACTACTCTACAAATTGTCTAACAGATTTCTAACCCTGTACTTCGGGGAGAAATTATGTGCAACAAATTTAAAACTGAACAATTTAAAGAAATAAATCAAGATAAAATTAATACCGAGTACATACCGAAACTCAACAGGTAAATATGAGAAAAGATTTTTTTCATAATTACATCCACATACTATACTACCATGTGAATCTATTATTTATCACTACATGAAATACACAACATTTCCACAGTGGTATCCCAGCTGAGTTGGGACTCACAAGGCGTGTGAATCATCACAAACAAAATGCAAATCACTTATCCCCCATCTGTCACACATTTTCCATCCATTCCTCTTCCCACTAATGGTGAACACAGCCTTAAAGGGCCCAATGCATGTGGAGACTTTTCCAAATATGAAAAATAGTGAAAAAGTTCAAACAAATCTCCCATTATTTGGTATCGGCATTGTGAAAATTTCATCACAATGTTAAGAAATAGATTTTTTTACAAATTTTTAAAAAATAAATACGTGCGGTGACGGGCAGTAACCAGAACTGATAACTATAATACCTCCAATTTACTGGCAATCAGGAATAAAGAGATGCAAACACCTGTCTGATGCACAAATATGATGATTAGTAGTAAGGAGGGTCCACAAAGTGTATATGCCGCTGGTGCCACCTGGAGGGCCAGATTTCACACATAATAATGAGTTAGTATGTTATTATGCTGTATTCTATTATATATCATATAAATACATTGCCCAATGGCAAATATTTCTTTTGTTCCTTTGTACAAAAAGTTGACAGCCATTTTTTTTCCTCTCCTTTGTTTCTATGCGGATTTTGTTGTGACTTCTACATCTTGGAGAATGCACATCCGGCACTAAGCATGTGAAGTTTGAACGAAATTGGTCAACATGCTAATCAGCCACAGGTGGCAGAAGTTGTGACTTATTTTTTTGGGGGTCGATTTATTTACAGGGTTCAAACACTATTTTCTTTGTCTATTAAGCTTGTATTAATGAATGAGGACCAGATTAGGGCCTTATCACTAATAAATGGGCAATAAAGTTATTGCAATATTTATGTTTCGGTATAAGAACATAAGAATGAAGTTAACTGCAGAAGGCCTATTGCCCCATACAAGGCAGCTCCTATTTATATCGACCCAATCTCATTCATATACATGTCTAACCTACTGTTAGACAGTTAAGGGGCCCAGTGTCTGTTTTTCAGTTATCCCTAACATATCCCTATACAGTATTGTTTTTTTGGGGTTATTTTTTCTTGACTTCATTTCAACACATATTGACCTCCAACTTTCACGTATTCGAGTACAAATGCCAAGCAATCTTAATTATAACTTACAAGGTATGTCATAAATGAAAGTACTATATTCAATGTCAAGAACTTTAAATGCATTTTTCTCTACGAAAAACATTTTCAACTTTGAGACCTATTAAAAGATTTAGTTTCTGACCGATTCTCACCATTTTTACGTATGTGCAAAGTTCATAGTACTATGGTTCCTAGTGAATCGATTAGTCATAAAGCCATAACGTTTGGAGTTATAAATATTTTGCATATAAATTTGGCACATATTTGGATGGGCACATTCAAAAAATGTTTTACAGTAAACTATACTCTTAAAACAACAATTTTCTCACTAGCAATTGAACATTATATGTCATTCTGAGACCATAATGAATAAAATAACAATTGGTGACATAAGATATTTATAGCAATTTGAAGTTGTAATTTTTTTCTTTTTTCTATTTTCTAACTTTTTTTTGTTCATGGTATGATGTTGGTCCATTAGGAAATGTTGGAGCATTTACCACGAAGATTATGCACAAAAAAATTGAGTGTGTATGAGGAAGTTTCGGTGTCCATGCACTGGGCCCCTTAAAACCATGTTTACCGAACCAAAAAAAACGTCTAATACTGTATATCAGAGGGAAAGAAAAATTTGACTTACAAAATGCCTCTTCTTGTCATTGATGAGTTTTGATAGTTCATTCTTCCCAGCTGTAAGTTCTTCTTCGTTGTACGTAAACTCCCGGACAATAAACCTGAACAGGGAACAAAAGTAGAAACATTTATTAAAGGAAATAAAAATGTTATTGTTTTCTGTCAAAATTAAACAAGCCTTTAATTTTTTACTACAAATTTTACATTTTTTTTTTGGAGATATATACAAGAGTTGTTACATTCTTGTACAGCCACTAGTACGCGTAGCGTTTCGGGCAGGTCCCTGGAATACGATCCCCTGCCGCAAAGAATCGTTTTTTCATCCAAGTACACATTTTACTGTTGCGTTAAACAGAGGCTACAGTTAAGGAATTGCGCCCAGTAAATCCTCCCCGGCCAGGATACGAACCCATGACATAGCGCTCGCGAAACGCCAGGCGAGTGTCTTATGTTGATGTTGATGTTATGTTGATGATGTTGATGTTGATGATGTTACCTTGATGTTGAGAGGTGAGTGAGGAGGTGAGAGAGGGGAGAGGAGGGCAAGAGAGGGCAAGGAATGGATGAGGGAGTGTGGAGTGAATAAGAGGCAGGAGTGAATAGGAGAGTGGAGTGAATGGGATGGGGGCTGGGATAGCAAGAGGAAAAATGGATAAGTAAAATAGTGCAGTTTATTATATTTTATTCATATACGTTGAAATGAGAATTTTATTAACTACAGAGGATGCCCAACTTACAATGGTGATACTATCTTAATTTTCCATCATAAATTGATCAGTTGTAACTCAGAACACTATTTTCCATAGATGCAATGCTATAAATGGGAGATTTTAACACATAAATAACGTGAAATTATGAATAATGTTGAATAAATACTAGTTTTTATTTACTTTCAATGCTGGAAAAGCATTGAAAAACTAGAGTATGCTCACTAGATTTAATAATTAGAGAGGTTTAATTATTGAAAGATGAGGTAGAAAGTAACACCCTTAGCTTTTTCATGTCAGCAATAATATCGTTGCACATTTTGGTTACTATGGTTGAATTTATAGATACTGAACTTATCAAGTACTGTATTCAAAAAGTCTAGGCTTTTCTTGATATTGATGACTGTTGGATGGCTTGCTTCCTATGCATGCAAAATCTGTGTTAATATTTCTCATTCGTATGAGTGCCTTATGTCCACTTCAGTTTCCAATGTTATGAATCTTCTGTTTCTTGACCCTGATTCACAACCAGCAACACTTTATCAACCATGATTAGGGAACACTTGGGCTGGATGGTAGAATGACAGTCTCGCTTCAAGCAGGTCGGGGTTCAATCCCCGACTGTCCTAGTGGTTGGGCACCTTTCCTTCCCCCCCCCCCCCATCCCATCCCAAATCCTTATCCTGGCCCCTTCCAAGGGCTATATAGTCGTAATGGCTTGGCGCTTTTCCCATATAATTCCCTCACTTCTGACTACAAGCCCCTCTCCCATTCAATTATTATCAATCCAATCACACTGCCAAAACTGTTAACACAAAAATAGCAGATGGGAAAAGTTTTATATTTTTTTCAATTATTTATAGCTTGCTTCATAACTGCAAAAGTAAAAACAGCATTACTTACTTGTTCTCTCGAGAATGGAGTTTATACTCATCAATCACCTTTGAAAAGAGTGTGACAGTGAACAGACCATGATCACTATCTTCGAAGATCATTTTGGAGGACCGAGGCACAACCATATCAGCGAGGTGTTCATATTTTGCATGCCAGTCTGGGTAGTACATCCTAGAAAACAAAGGCCATATTTGGTTTATACATGACAATACACAAATATAAAATACAAATGGATTATAATGGTTTTATTTTCATAAGGATATTTTTATTTGCTGCACAAATTTCAATGAAGAGTATTTATGTATAATCTTGATGCGTCACTCCCTCTTGAGAGCTCCCCAGCATGAGTAGCCCCAAAACAGAAGGTGCTCTGGGAGTCACTATCACCACACAAGTCTCACTTATTCAAATACTATCTAACCCAGTAGTTATCTTGTTATCTTGAGATAATTTCGGGGCTTTTTAGTGTCCCCGCGGCCCGGTCCTCGACCAGGTCTCCACCCCCAGAAAGCAGCCCGTGTCAGCTGACTAACACCCAGGTACCTATTTTACTGCTAGGTAACAGGGGCATAGGGTGAAAGAAACTCTGCCCATTGTTTCTCGCCGGCGCCTGGGATCGAACCCAGGATCACAAGTCCAGCATGCTGTCCGCTCGGCCGACTAGCGTTCCAGCCTGGTGGGTAGTGAAATGTTTTCTGGTGGGGTCGCAGCAACTAATTTCCAAGTACTGTACTAGTAGATCTGAACCATCAAAAATCAACAAGTGGCAAGTATCCTGATTATGCTTTTTGTTTTTAATTAGGAAAGTGTGGCACAGATGTTGCAGGTCTGTAGAGTACAGTATTAGAAACTAGTGCCATGAATCCAAAAAGGCAGGAAACACTGCTCTAACAGCCTTCCATCAAAATTTCATTTATATATTGTTCTACCCTTTCCTTCAATGATGATGGTCATCCACCTTTACTGTATAATTCTTATTTCACCCACATACGCCTTCGATAAATTATTTCTCTGGCATCCTACTGACATGTCCATACCACCTAAGTGTAATGGACTCGGCCCATCCTACAGTAATGCCAGTACAGTACTTATAGCAACTATTACATCAAATGTACAAAAATGGACCATTAGGCTCAACTAAATTCATGTTTTGTATTACTGAATTAGCCCAAGTGTCATACAAAAAACTGGAAAACTAAAAAACCTAACCTGTCCAAGCAATTCTAGGCCTAATATAGTACTGTACATTTATGCTATTCTAGGCCTAGGAATGTTAAAGTTTAAATTTTGTGTCCTCTACAAACTTAATAGTGCAAAACATGAATGCTGTTGGCTGAAACAGTCAATTTTTACATGTCTGACCAAATAGTTGCAATAATCACCATTTTAGGAGGATTGACTGATTGCACTGCATGCACTCCACATTTAATTCCCTTCTCTCTCCTATTTTACTCAACACAAATCTCATAATTCCCCATTACAATACCCATCTCACACACTAACACAGCTGCTGTTCTAAAAATACTCTTATCCCTCATTTGTCCTCTGGAATATGCTGTTCATTTTCACACACAAGGTTTACTTCCATATTGTCAGTTCTGGAAAAATTACAGTACTCCATATCATTCTTATATTATGTCATTCACATCTCGTAGCACTCTTCTCCCACTCATTACTCTCTAATATTTCACCTTCCTTACTTCCATTTTATCTAACACTGCAATAAACTTTTATCTAATTATCTGGCACCTAACCTTGCTGCCACTCAATCTAACATATCTAACATTATGTCCACCATCACATCACTACCTTACCTTAAAATATCTGCAGTTATTCCATCTACAGTATACCAAGAGCCTCTAACCTATTTACAGCTTTTCTAACTTCCTATCTTTATATCCTACTCTGTTCCACTGGTCTTCTGGTCCTTGTGTGCACACTGCACACAAAATCATGTTACAGTATTGCCTTTTCTTCACCATTTGCAACTATTAAAAACTAAAAATATTCACTCCACCTATAGATTGGTGACATGTAGATCTGTCAACAAAGTTAGAGTACTGTTCAGTAATTAAGAACCACTGGAAAATATATACAATGAAATAACCAGGCTAAAAACTTTGAATTCCTAATTATGAAAAAATGAAACTATTTGCAAAAAGATCTAAACTTACTTGGGCACTACGACTAACAGAGTAACAAGGTATTCACTATTTTGAACAAAATCGTCTTTCTTCACCAATTCACCGAGGTTTCTTGTCAGAAGGCTTCCACTGAAAAACAAATATTAATTTATATTCCACATCATTGCATTAAAATATATTGTGATAAAAATGGCACCCCCCTTTTAAATTTTTTGTGCTAATTTCGTATAAAATGAATACCCAATACATTTCACCAGTAATCCATCCTTCAAACTTGTTCAAACCTTATAAACTGAGAAAGATAAAATTCACAAACATCTTAAAAGTTTCAACAAATACATTAGCTCTTACAAGAAAGAAAAAAAAAAAGAGAGAGAGAGAGAGAGGAAATATGGGAATAAGCAAGTCCTTTTTATGGTCACCTTCATATACATTAGAATAAGCTAGTCATGTTTACATTTACTTTTATACACAACACAGACTATCATAACTCCCCTATGCAATAACAATGCTATATCTGTCAATGACTGGATGTTATGGAACAAAAATTAAAATGATTTAATCATCGCCCAACAAGACTGCAACATGTACATACGTTTGCTTCCTCTCCATGTTGGCCAAATTTGACTTCAGGTTGTTGTAATTTGAAGATTTGGATTTGAGGTCATTTTCAATTTGAGTGACCTGGTTATTGATGGCATCCACAATGCCCCGTAATGATTGCTTGATTGGAAACTTCGCCATCTCCCACTGAAACTTCGTCAAGTAGGTAGCAAGGTCCACTGTGATGTAGAAAGTGGGGGAGGGAAATTAATTATTAACTAGGTCTGTATACTGTATAAGGATTCTGTGCACAGCTTATTAAGCTATTTAAATTGTTAAACACATGTGAAATAACAGGAGAGATGATATCTGAATGGATGCAATAGAAAACATGGCTTTTGTCTTCAATAATTTATTAAAAAGTTCATCATATACAATAAAATAGGAGATAGGTACACACACAACAGCTAGCCATCCATATACACATATATACAAGAATAATCATAAAAACCACTTGTTCAGCTACACACACACTGGTCAACATAAGAACTCCCTTTAGAACCTTGTGTAAGGAATCGTTCAGGACCCTGTATACCACTTATGTCAGACCCATCCTGGAATATGCAGCTCCAGCCTGGAGTCCATACTTAGTTAAACACAAGACAAAGTTAGAAAAGATTCAGCGGTATGCCACTAGGCTCGTCCCGGAACAGAGGAATGAGCTACGAGGAAAGGCTAAAGGAGCTGAACCTCACGTCCCTGGAAAACAGAAGAGTAAGGAGACACATGATAACCACCAACAAAATTCTCAGGGGAATTAACAGGGTGGACAAAGACAAACTCTTCAGCACAGGTGGGACATGAACAAGAGGACACAGGTGGAAACTTAGTACCCAGATGAGCCACAAAGACGTTAGAAAGAATTTTTTCAGTGTCATAGTAGTTAATAAATGGAATGCACTAGGCAGTTATGTGGTGGAGGCTGACTCCATACACAGTTTCAAATGTAGATATGATAGACCCCAGTACACTCAGGAATCTGTACACCAGTTGATTGACAGTGGAGAGGTGGGACCAAAGAAACAGAGCTCAACCCCCACAAGCACAATTAGGCGAGTACAATTAGGTAATTACACTGAACGAATCTTTTTGACATTTGTTCTTTTTTGTATAGAAAATGGAGCAGCCTGCCTGACATTCACTGAACAATCCTTTTGACATTTTTTTCACATTTTTTTCTAAAAAAACAAAAAAAACAAAAATGCTTTGCAACATTACAGCAGTCACCCCTTTACATCCCAGCACCATTAGCATTTTTTTTTTAAATTTCACTGATTTACATCGTCGGAGGCATCTGAGAATTTGCAAGAACCAGCAGGAAAGCTAGTAAGCACCACATGGTTTCTCGTTAACTGAGTGGGAACTCGTCAATCGAGACAATTTTCTGCAAGTCACTTGTTACCTAAAATGCTTGTAGATGGAGCCGCTCGTCACGCGAGGTTCCTCTGTACTGTACTGAATAACCCAAACTAGCATGTAGAGTACTTCAGCAAACATTTGAAGTGATTGTTTAAGTTTAACAAGTGAAAACAGGTAATATTTCTTGGGCAGATTCAAATGAAGTTTGTTTTAAAGCAACATTTTTGACAAAAAAATACAAAACCTATTATAATGCACTGGAAGTACTGTACGGTACATGAAAACAAACCCAAGCAACAGCTTGGTGGACCAAACTCTCCTAAGTCGAGCCTGGCCTCGGGCCGGGCTTGTTGAGTAGAACTCCCAGAACCCCATCAACCAGGTATCAAGCAGAGGGAATATTTAGGTATTATAGTATTTATATACTGTATTCTCCTATAATCCTTACTTTGATTGGCAAGTAGATTTTCCTGAAGCTTATCTCGTTGGTCCTCAAGTACTTCTCCCAAATAGCCGGCCATCTTGCGAGTCACAGTTTCTACATAAGTGTCCAGTTTAGCCAAGTCATCACTAAGACCAACTAGCTGATCCAAAGTACCAACCTGAACAAAGAAGATTTTTTACTCAATACAGATAAATTATTTAGGCATTGACAGGTTCCACATTGCACTAAATCCATGGGCACTCATTTTCCAGAGCTTGACATTGTGGTAGTGTTGTGATGACACAACCAAATGAACAGAGAAGAGCAGCCAAATATTACGCTGTCCAGTAATAAGAATAAAAAATATTTCAGAGCAATGGAAATGGAAATTTACATTTCTTAAAACTATGTCACTGGAAGATACAGTATACTGTATGCTACTTGAAGTAAAACCACTTCTTTGACTTTTTAGTTCTGCTCGTCAACTCCTGACTTGATGCAATTTTGTTTATAGGTGTTAAATTATGAAAGCCTTTACCTTACCATTTCTGTGGATGTAATTACTCAGGTTTAGTTACAGGATGAGGGCTATTTCCCTATAATTTTTGTTATATGACTTTTTGAAACTACAGTACAGTACCAATGATTTTGATACACACGCCATCCTTTTATTTAAATTATTCTGTCTACAACTCTGTTTGGTAAAGATTATTTGCACATTTTATTGGCACCTTAGTTTTTTTTAGCAAGAATTTATGCGTGAAATGTATGTTCTCTGCACTCCTTCAATTTTGGAAACTTGTCCTGCCTTAAAGCGGGACGTGATTATCGAGCAGTACTGTATTCAGGGTGTGAAAGCACAAAGTGATTTGAAAAGGAGCATTTTTCTGGTCTCCCAGGATTTGAAGCTTTCATAATTGAAGCTGTTTTTTTTTGTTTACTGATGCCACACTTACTTTGTTTAGCTCTTTAAATAGATCAAATCAAATAATGTATCCTGTATCCAGTTTGTCACAAATTTTTTTCCCTAGTACAGTAGCTGTTATTTATCACTGTTGAATGTGTGTTGTTTTCCATTGCACACTGGAAGACATCAGTGTTATCTTGTGAAAAAGTAGAATGGAGATTCACTATCATACAGCATGAAACCTCTATTTTTGTTTCATTGTATTTAAAATGTTCAAAATTCAGTTATAAATATTTTGAAAACATTGAGTGTCTTGAGGTACTGCAGTTCAGCAGCTCCTATGGGGAAGCTGTCACCGAGACATTTTTGTTTTTGTTTTTTTAATATAAACAAGAGTTCTTACATTCTTGTAAAGCAACTAGCATGCATAGCGTTTTAGGCAAGCCCCTTAATTTTAATTTTCCCTGGAATATGACCCTCCAAATTGTTTAACGACCAGGTGCCCATTCACTGCTGGGTGAACAGAGGTGTATAGTTAAGGACTGGCGCCTAGTCAATCCTCCCCAGCCAGGATACGAACCCAAGCCAAATTACTCGTGAAGTGAGTGTATTACCACTGTGCCACAGGGACTGATATTTCTAGTTTTTTAATGTCTCTTACTGAGGCAATACTGTCTGCTTAGTATGATATGAAGCTGTCATTTATATTTTTGCAAATGTCTGATAAGAGGATGAGAGAGCACAGGAGCATGGACAGTACCTTAGGCTACACAGCTTTACACTGTGCTTAGTCGTTATTTTGTTTGGCTTATTATTAATCTTTTTGACAGGCTTTTTGTCAGGAAATTAAATATCCATTAGCCCATTCGCATAGATTTTTTATTAGTCTGGCAGACGCACTACCCCAGGCGACAAACTGAAGGCTACCATTTTTATTACCCCTGGGACCTTCGTTTCTGAAAAATGACATTGCAGACCATCTGCAAATGACTTTGAAATACGACAAAATTAGAGAAAACTATTTATGTTCTGCAACTTTGTATTTCTTACACATGTGGAAAATAATAATTGTTGGGTAAACTCAGATTTTGTTTGGCTCATGCACAACCACACTTGTGACTCACGTAATCTTTGACAAAGATAATTTCCAGTCCTACATATCTTACAAGTTGAGCAATCAAACACCACATCTTACAACTTTAAATTAAATATACTACTACTGCATTTTTAAGTTTTTCAATGAGATGTTTTTATATCAATACACTTTTTAAATACAGTACAGTGCTGTACTGCACTTATATTTTTAATGTACTGTACTGTATATTATTTCAGTTACTTTATATTTTATCCACCAAATTAGAAAACAATTGAATTTATTCTTTACCTTGAGATCTGGAAGATGAAACTTATGATTAACACTTAATTGGTTTTGAACAGCTGTAAGATTGTTCAACTTCTCCCAAGTATGTTGACATGTCTTATCTCCTGGGGCAGAGATCAGCCAGTACTCTGTAAACGACATTTTGACAGGCTCCTCAAATTGATCTGAAAGATAAAAGTAAGCAATGTTAAATACACAATACATTGTTAATATTAGGTGCTAATGAACTAGATCCTGTATAGTGAACAAACAAGTTTTTAAACTTAAGTCATCAAGTAGTAACAAAATTTAGTTTAAGGTTATATACAGTGAATAATTAAATTTTCCTTTACTTTATAGCTGTGAAAGTTGACAGTACTCACCACACAAAAACAGTCTTTCACTGGTAAGAGCATGTTTTACCAAATGCCTCTAAAAAATATTTTTTTACACCCTGTAAGCACCTCCAAAGGATACCTGATCAACCAGGCTGTGACTCATACGTCAGGCTGCGAGCAGCCGCGTCCAACAGCCTGGTTGATCAGTCCGGCAACCAGGAGGCCTGGTCGACGACTGGGCCGCGGGGACGCTAAGCCCCGGAAGCACCTCAAGGTAACCAAGGTATCATTCATTCAGATATCTGAACTTTAAAATAGGAATTTGGGCCCTACAACTGCAGCCATTTGATTGCAGTTCCGGGGTTAAAAAAAAAAAAAATCTTTATTGACCACATCCAGAAAGTTTAGAAAATCAGTGCAAAATAAAGAGATGAGGTGTAAATAGTGGATTTGACCTGACATTCATCTACTGTACACCCACAGTCAGGATCCTTAACCATATTCTGGAATATTTCAATTTGAACTTGGGAAAAGAATGGCCCGGGTACCTGTCTGACTGGGTCGCACCATAACACCACAGACGGCATTCTGGTACAGAGTATCCGAGTGGATGTAAGTCATATCCCACACAAAGGCCTTGCGGCTGAGTGGACAGCGTTCGGGAGTCATAGTCCTAAGGGCCAAGGTTCAATTCCCGACTGAGGCCGAAACAAATGGGCAGAATTTCTTTCAACCTGATGCCCTGTTTGCCAAGCAGTAAATAGGTACCTGGGAGTTAGAAAGTGGCTACAGGCTGCTTCCTGGGGATGTATTCACCTAGTTGTGCTTGCAGGGGTTGAGCTCTGCCCTTTTGGCCTGCCTCTCAACTGTCAATCAATTGTTACTAACTTAATTTTTTCACACACACACGAGAGAAAGATACCAGAGAGTATCAGAGAAAGATACCAGAGTGCCAGGAATGAATATGTCAGGATGAGAAGAGGCAGAAGGACAATACAAAAATGACATCGCAAGCAAGGAAAAGACTCAACCTAAATTGCTGCACAGTCACATCAGGAGAAAAACAACAGTAAAGGATCAGTAATGGACGTAATGTAAATTACGCAAATTAAGTAAAGGACGTAATGAAATTAAGGATAGGGGCAGAAGGATTCACTACAAATGACAAGGATGTGTGCGAGGAACTGAATAAGAAATTTCAGGAGGTCTTAGAGCAAGGAGAAATTCCAGAGGTAACAGAGGGAATAGTTAACCAGGAACCACTAGAAGAGTTTGAGATTACCAGTGGGGAAGTAAGGAAGTTTTTACTAGAGTTGTGCTAAAGGATGTGAGTTATGAAGTAAGGATGTGATAAAGTGATAAAGGCTATAGGCCCATATGGAATCTCCCCTTGGATACTAAAGGAAGGAGCAGAAGCACTGTGCCTGCCACTCTCCATAGAGCATAACAAATCAATGGCAATAGGGGAACTGCCAGAAATTTGGAAAGCTGCTACTGTAGTCCCGATATAAAAGAAAGGGAATAGGCAGGAGGCACTGAACTACAGGCCAGTGTTTCTAACCTGCATACCATGCAAGCTGATGGAGAAGATTGTGCGAAGAAAACCAGTGGAACATTTGAAGCGAAAGAACTTTGTAACACAGCATCAACATGTTCAGGGATGGCAAGTCCTGCCTCACAGGGTTAATTGAATTCTACAACCAGGCAACAAAAATCAGGCAAGAAAAAGAGGGGTGGGCAGACTGCATATTTTTGGATTGCCAGAAAGCCTTTGATACAGTACCACACAAGAGGCTAGTGAAAATGCTGGAGATGCAGGCTGGAGTGAAAGGGAAGGTACTCCATTGGATAAGGCAGTACCTAAGCAACGAAAGACAATGAGTCACTGTGAGGGGTGAGGTCTCAGATTGGCGAGACGTTACAAGTGGAGTCCCGCAGGGGTCAGTCCTTGGACCTATTCTGCTATTCTGTTTTTCATATACGTAAATGATCTCCCAGAGGGTATAGACTCGTTTCTTTCAATCTTTGCTGATGATGCTAAAATTATGAGGATTGAAACAGAGGATGATAGGAGGAGGCTACAAGATAACTTATACAGATTGAATGAATGGTCCAATAAATGGCTGCTAAAGTTCAACTCGAGTAAATGCAAAGTAATGAAACTAGGCGGTGGAAACAGGAGGCTAGACACGGGATACAGAATAGGAAATGAAGTACTTCATGAAACTAACAGAAAGATCTAGGAGTTGATATCACACCAAACCTGTCTCCTGAAGCCCACATAAAAAGAATTACATCTGCACCATATGCGAGGCTGGCTAACATCAGAACAGCCTTCAGGAACCTGTGTAAGAAATCATTCAGACTCTTGTATACCACATATGTAAGACCAATCCTGGAGTATGCGGCCCCAGCATGGAGCCCGTACCTTGTTAAACACAAGACGAAGCTGGAAAAAATTCCGAGGTATGCCACTGGACTAGTCCCAGAACTAAGAGGCTCAACCCCCGCAAGTACAAATAGATGAGTACAAATAGGTGAGTACACAGCCAGGAAGCAGCCCGTAACAGCTGTCTAACTCCCAGGTGCCTATTTACTGCTAGGTGAACAGGTGCATCAAGGTGAAAGAAACTCTGCCCATTTGTCTCTGCCAGCGCCAGGAGTCAAACCCGGACTACAGGATTATGAGTCTCGCACACTGTTCATACAGCTACCAGACCCTCCCCCGTGTGTTAGAGAGAAATCTGTGTGTGTGAGCTAGAGAGAAATATAATGTTGTAGACATAATAGAGGAAAAATAGATGGTCAGAAAGGCAGGGGTTCAAAAGCTAATAGCTTAATTCTGCAGACATAAATAGTAAATACAAGACGGTATGCCAACAGATTTTACTACTTAATTTAACCTTTCCCAAGCCATCCTATCAGAAAACCAGGTCAGAAAAGTCAGGACAATAAAAATATCAAGCAATCAGAAAAAGTTTTGTCGAACTGTGTTGAGAACGATTTGACCATACATCATGTGAGTGGGTATCAGGCTAATTTCCCAAATTCCAATTGACTTCTAGCTAGCCACTCTCCTGGACAAGTTGGGATATGTATAAATTTATTTATGTAAATTGAAGCTAGACAAGTTATTAGTATGGTTGGCTTCGTTCTAGACTTGCATTCGAGAATTTCCAGGCAGGACAAAAATGATTGGGCCCATTTCCTTTCACCTAATATGTCTGTTTACATAGCAGTAAATAGATACCTGGGGGTTAGGCAACTGTTGTCGGGGTTGCATCCTGGGGAGGGTACCTTGGGGGAGGGGGGGAACCTTGATATAAGCCTAAAGCAGCATTTTTAACCAGGGTTCAGCGGAACCCCAAGGTAACCAGGGATTTTGCACGAGTGATAAATAGGTCAATTCTGATCATACACAAATGTATTTGAGTCATTTTTGTTTTTAATTTTTCTCATTTAACCTGTATAAGTAGCAAAGACAGAAATCGTTTCCATTCAGTTGACAATGAAATCCGTGTGTTTACCAAAATGAATTTGGTAAACCAGGAATTATTTCCTGAAATTTACCTGGAATTATTTCAAGGCTACAAAGCTTGAGAAACATTGGCCTAACGTACATATATAAATAAATATATAGTCTTCCTGTCCCTGACAAAAACGATTAAATAGGTCAACGTGCCATGAAATAATTGATAAGGAATTAAGCACCTACGTTCAACTAAAATTAAAATACCTACCCGGGGGAACATTATACCAGGCTTGTACTACATCTTTACACAAATCTTATATAATTTTCATACCACCTTAAACACCCCATACCAAGTATAAGAAATAAATTGTTTCAATCAAATTTCTTGAAAACGTGAAATTGATGTTAACTCAATTATGTGAAGCATAAATGACAACTGTAATTCAGTCTGCCTTCAAGATTTTAACTGGGCATAATGTGAATTAACCTTTGAGTGACAAATACCATTTTATTGAGTAATTTCTTCATCTTATGGATCAGATTAAAATTATAACAATTATCAATTTAGTTTCACGTGAAAGTCATCAGGTCAAATAGGAAGTAACACTAATTCCACATGTTTTCTGGTGTTTATGAGTGACAACCGAGGCCTACCTTTCCTAATATGTGTAGAAATATACAGAACAGGTCGAGGAGAAGGTAGTGACAGCTCGCCTCAGTTCGATCCCATCACATGATCTGCCAGAGCCATCTACCGGCCCTCTCCACACTAATTCATGACGTCACTCACCGCCAAACTCAAATATTTACCCTTATTACGCCTCTGCTCCCGGTTTATATGTTACCAAACCCTACACTTTAAGACTCTGTGGTTACAAAGAGTTATTTAGTTATATTAGCTGGATGAAATGAGGTTTAATTCAGGGTTGATAAATGGATTAGTGAACCCGTGTCGAAGCGAGATTGCCATCATCGCCGGGATGTAAACAAACAGTGAGAGACACGACACTGTAAACTGCACCAAGAGGAAGAGGACTCACGACAGAGTCTGGAGCAGGCAGTTCTCGTCAGGTATTATAAGGAAAGCGACACCCCATAAGACCTCATCTAACATATTACACCAACTGCACACCAACTCGATCATAAATCTTTTAAACGAATGCTGGTCACTAAGAAATACTCCTTCACAGTGGGAGTCTTGCATCATCCCACCCCCCCCGTCTCCTTCCTTAGGGTAGGAAATAACTCAAACCTACTTGCTTCATACAGACTTGTCTCTGTACTATCATGGCTCAGCAAAGTTAGAAAAAATCGTAAATACCCACCAATATTGATACCTTGAGCACAACATACTCATACAGTCATAACACCATTTCAAGCTGGTTTGAGACCTCAATGTTCCGTTATCGACCAAATATTTGTCCTTGCACATTATATCTTCACGTATTTGAAAACAAAAAGAATGTATATTGGCCTTTACATAGCTCTCAAGGGAATCTTCTACAGCATTTCAAGCACAAATGCTGTTAGTGTGATTATGCTGAACATGTTGAATAGAGAAGTGACATCCAAGAAGTGAAGCTGTTGATATATAAACATATCTAAGTGGATGGTATTGCTAACAAAATCTTACTAGCTAAATTTGCATGATGGACATATATGAAAAATTTCTTACCTGGGTAAAATCCTAACTTAGCTGACATGCTAAACACCAACCCAGTTCACCTCTTGGCATATGCCAACAATCTGTCCGTGTACTATAACACCTTGCATGCTTACTTAACATCCAAAATACAAAAATGTCTTGAACGTCTTACTGACTGGACATGGAAATAAATGTGGGTTTCAAGTCATCATTGATAAAACCTCTCAAATCTCACACAAAAATTCATCAAAAGCCCACCTAAGCCAAAAACAATATTTCTATCCTCCATGAATGAGAAGTTCAGATGAGAACACATGTAGTATACTGTACCATTAAATGCATTCACTCCAATTCCTTACCCGTAAAACCTACATTATGCATATTGTGTAAAATCCAGCACTCAATGAAAGTTGCACAACAGGTAGTGACAGCAGTCAAAAAAGTTAACCAAACACTTGGAATAATCAAGCGTACCATTAACTTCTAGGAAAAGAAGGTAGTGATTCAATTGTGTAAATCTCTAGTGCACCCCCCATTTGGATTACTGTATCCAAGCATGGAGACCACATCTTCAGAAGGACTTCATCTTTAGCTGCTCTGGAAAAAGTGCAACACCGGGCAACAAAAATAATTCCAGAACCAAGTCACCTCGTGTATCAGGAACCGTTGAGGGCCACAGGGCTAACAACACTGCAAACCAGGAATGAGAGGGTGAATTTTATTGAAACTTAAAATACTTAACAATTCTGAGAATGTTGATCCAAAAAATTTCTTCAAAAGGTCAGGTATAACAAACAAGGAGCAGTGGTTTCAAGCTCAACAAACCACAATGTATGACTGAGAATAGGAGATGCTTTTTCACCCACAGGGTTATTAACCTATGAAACCGCCAACCCGCCGAAGCCGTAAATGCCAAAAAAAACTGTTAACCTTTAGAGTACAGCTGGAAAAAATCAAGGCAAATGGGAGGGACCTTCGAAAAGCTGCTGGCTTCCTGTCCTCGTCGACGCCACTAGTATTAGTGGCTCTCAGGCAAACAGATATAATATAAAACATATAGGTAATATAAAACAAGCTGTCCAAATAAGATTCTTCATTCTTTCAGCCCTAAAGAACACGATCATGGGAGGCTCATCACAAAATATGGCTCTACTTTATAACCTACATCCATAAGCAACTCAACTACTGCTGTCAAGCATATACATCTACAGTGACAACTCCAGAGCCTGGAAGTCATCCAAATAATACTGCCATGCAGTATTATTGAATGCTGGAGTCCAGCATTCCGAACCGTACCAAAACACAATTACTAAAGACCACCGCAATGCCACCATTTATAACGTATCTCTGGTGTATCACCACTGATACCACCACCAAGAGAGTTGTTACTAATTATGACTTAAAGTAACTTAAAACTACTTAATGCCGCCACCACCTTCACCTTAATGTTAATGAGTACTTTACAGTGACCGACCGGGTGGGGGGGGGTGAACATGGTCGCCTTCCACTATTCACTGGCAACTCTCTATGAATGAATAACAAAAGAATGGATACACCAGATGGACAATTTAGTAATATAATTTAATTAAGTTCAATATAAAAATCACAATCTATCTTCCCTATCAAGGCAATAGAATTATCAACACTTGTGATGTTAGAACATAAGGAACCAGTACTCACTCAAGATACTGCAGTGATGAAGCTTCCTTGTAGACACCAGATTGTCAATATCCCTCCCCTCTGATGCACAGCACTACACCCCAGACTCGTATGGACTGAGACACAGAACACAACTCTCCTCTCCCTCGATTGATTGATTGATTAAGATTAAGCCACCCAAAAGGTGGCACGGCATGAATAACCCGTAATCCTCTCCCTCTCTCATAAGGAGCTTTTACACCGTCTATCCCCAATTTTCCATTGAATGGACAGATTTGAATCTGGTAACAAGGGATAGCCTTTGAAACTACTCTAGGTGTGGTTTGGGTAATATTACCTCACCTCCCTATGAATGTCTCATAGGTCTACTCAAGTCACCTCAACAACTGTTATAATTGCATAAGGTTATGTTCATGAAAAAAAGCATGGAGGTAATTGTCAAAGTAATATTTTAGCCTGTTTTATTCCTCTTACCATATATCATCTCTTTCAGTACCTGCTTTTATGTATTTTGCTTGCAACTATCATCCTTCATGGTTTGCACATGGCCAGACTATCATTGAATATTAATCTTTGATCCACTATACCTTACACTAAATATTTCTGCTTGCATACCTCTTTCATATATGTCTCACAATGTTTTACATCTTTGCTGAATACTGTAGTTCAATTTCAGTAGCTTTAATTATATACTGTACTGTATTAATTTGTCTCATTCCATGTACACGTTTCGTCTCCACAGATTTGAGGTGGAATGATCATGCCATCACACTGTCCTTAACTTAAATCTTCAGTAATGTTTCTTCCTTGCATAATCTTTCATGAGGATCCAATAAAAAAAAAAATCACTACTGACCTAGTGCTTCACCTTCTTAGTCTTGCATTGAACCACATTTTGTGTTTATTCTATAGGGTAGAATAAAGCTAACCACTCCTCTCTCTTTGTAAATCATAATCTTATTTTTTCTAACATTTATCTTTAATGTTCTTTGTACATTGGTAAAATTCTGTATGTATATAATGGTTGCATTATAATACCAGGGTCCTACAGTCAGTTCACAACTGAAAAGTTCCAAGTTTGATTCCCTCTCCAGTAAAACAATGTTTCCTTTTACTTCATAAGGCATCACCTATTAGACCTGGAAACTGGCACTTTGGGTTTCACCACATTCCCCTTCAGAATCTGGATTTTGTTCCTACTAATCTGAATTTCAGAGGGAATATCTGACAGGTAGATTTGACCCATTGATTAAGAGGACTCCATTGTATGGAAGTGGAATTATGAAGAGTGTTGTGTATACTAACATTTTCTTAATTTAATATAAATTAATTTACAATACTTATTTTTACTCAAGCATTTCAGGAATCAAAACCAGCATTAGGTGTAAGAGGTAAAGATGGCTCGACAACGACGGCCAATGATTGGAATAGGACTGTTGCTCCTGGCCCATAAATTATATAGTGTTGGCATAAATACATTACCTCCTGTTACACTGCTTGCCATTGTTGGTCAGGTGAGATTATAATTTTATTGATTAGCAGGTTGCTTTACAAAAAAAAATATTAGCTCATGCAATTTTTTGTCACACTGTATTTTTAAAGTTAGTTACCTAAAAGATTTTATGCACAGGTTATTTTCATTTTTTTTTTTTTTTTTTTTGCTCCTTGTATGGTAGTTATGTAATATTTTCTGGTGATTGTATGCATGGTACTGTATTTATTATCTGCATCCAATTATCTGCATCAATTCCATTTTTATTTCAATGGGGACACACATCACCTGTCTTACACAGCTACATTTTTGGTATTAGATGTGGCCATCTTACATAAACATGTGTCCATATACAGGCAGCACTCAATTTGTGCAGGGACTAACTTTCCTATACATCCTGTGTACAGCTAAAACTGTACCAATTAAACTATTGAGCTGTACTAAAATGACTGGGATAGCTTCTTTTGGACCCTTGGGTTGGCAAGAGTGTTAACAGTTGAACTAGACAAGTGTGGACAAAGTTTGAATCAGAGTTGCAAATGTTGTCTAAGCAGTTGCTTGTTTTGGTGCCTTCTATCACTGGTAGTTTTCCCCTCGACTGTGTTTGATCTAAAATTCCCACCCCTATGCCTGTATTGAGGGGCCAGATACCTAGGCCTCTGGTAGGGATTTATGATTTGTTAGAGCTTGGTGTAATACCATTGTTTGGAGAACTGGAGGTTTGTAGCTCCAGGAGATATAGAGGGAATCTACCAGAAAAAGGCATCTCAGTGTCTTCAACACTGGATTTTTTTTTTTTTTTTTACAGACGTTGCTCTTCCTAGGAATTATAAATCCTCCGTGGGACCGCTATGATGTTTGCATAAGTGGAGAATCCATCCTTATTCATAAAGATTATCGTAGACTTGTATTATCTGCCATTGAACATGCTGATGATATCCACCTGTATTACAATATGGCATCGTTGATGCTTAAAGGTCGATCACTAGAGTTGAGGTAAGAATTTTTTGCTTGCTTCTCAATTTTTTAATGCTCTCTTGTCATTAATATAATTAGCATGGTTCCATTTATATACTGTATATGTAGTTCATATACCAGTAAGATATTCAGTTTTAAATCTTATCATTTCAGATATGGCTCTGTAAAATTTTGCATTCTCTTAGCAGTTTTTACAATAGCAACAAGTTTGACATATGTTGGCCTCGTTTGGGGAGCTACTGAAATTTTTGAAACTTATTCATATATGAGGCAGTGTGCCATTGGATTTTCAGGTGAGTTAAAGTTTAGCAATTTTATGATACCCTTCAGAAAATCAGTTGACCAGTCATGTGTGTAATTACCTAAATGTAGTTACAGTATGAGAGCTATGCTTGTTGTATGCTGTCTACCTAGTACTCTTTGCCATGTGATGCATTTGAAACTACTGACAATTTTGGCATCTGCTGTCTTCTCACCTAAATTGTTCAAACCATCCACAACTCTTTCTACACAGTTGTTTCCTTAGCTTAGGTCTTTTACCTATTCTTCTTGAAGTTGCAGGTTTGGAAAAGTCTTCACTATTAACTGTGTTGATTCCTGTTATTTTCTGTGTGGTGATTAAAATTCCTCTTTTTCTAGCTTTGGCACATTTAAAGCCTTCAGTCTCTGCTGCATATTCTATTAGATGGCATTTATTTACGTCGAGTTCCATCTGCCAAAGTTGCTCCATTTGCTCATTTAATTTTTATAAGTACCCAAGTGTAGTTACAGGATGAAAGCTATGCTCATGGTGTTCCATCTTCCCAGCACTCTTTGTCACATGACTCTTTGAAACTACTGCAGGTTTCGGCCTCCACCATCTTCTGACTTGTTCCAACTGTATCACTGCAAAATGAATTTTATTTTATTTATTTGGCAGCTTTGTTTAGTTAGCTTAAATCTTTGACCTATTATTATTGTATGGGCATACAAATGCTCACCTAGTTGTGCTTGCAGAGTCGAGTCTTTCGACTATCAGTAGCTCAGTTCAGCGACTTTTCATTAATTTGTCTTTTCATGTTTTACATTTAAAACTGTATCAAATTGGCTTTGACAACTTCCTCATCTAGTCCGTTTCACTCATTTATGACTCTTAGATAGAAAAAGTTATTTCCTGATATCTGTGACTCTTCTGTTAACAATATAAAATTATGTCCCCACATTCTACTGTTCCTCATTTTGAGCATTGCTTCTCTATCTACTCTGTCAATATCTCCTTAGTATCTTGTATATCATTATCCTGTCTGCCTTATTGTTTCTTGTCTCTGATGTAGTGAGGTCCAGTTTCCTCAGCCTTTCTTCATGACTCAGTCTGTTTAACCCTGGAACAAGCTAAGTTGCATATCTTTGCTGTATTGTTTCTAGTTGTTTTGTGTTTCTGTATGCAGGGGTTCCATGCTGGGGCAGCAAGCTAAAAAATGGTTCTCATTAAGGATATACTCATGATTTGTTGATATTGTAGACAATTATGTAAGTAGAATAATGTATGATTTGTACAATAATGTAGACAATTATGCAGCACTTGGAAAGGTTCTTTGTCCAAGTTTCTGAAGGACAACCAAATTTTTGGTATATGCTGTCATTGCTATTCTGCTGATTTGTGCCTTTGGTGTTAGATATCGAGTTATGTCTACTATTATTCTTTTTTCTGAAAGTTGAAAGTTGCATTCCCTTTATTACATACTGTATATGAGACCTTCCTGCTCCAATTCTTATCTTCATAATCTTCCATTTGACATGATTAAAGTCTAGTAGCCATTTCTCAGACCATTTCAAGATAAAAAAAAAAGTTACAATGTACTGTATTGCAGTCCTCAGTTCTGATTCTTCTTATTAGCTTATCATTGTCAGCAAATATTAATAAGAATGAACTTGCTTCCACTGTTAAATCTTTAACATCTATTGCATTAGGATGGGCTCTAGTGCAAACCCATAAGGTACTCTGTTTATTCTCTCTCTCCAGTTTGATATAGTAAGAGGAGAGATAAGTCTTTATCTCCTTCCTGAAAGGTATTCCTTTTCCCACTTTAATTATTAATTTTTCTCAATAATTCATTGTTGGGAGACAGGCAGCCAGTGTATATATACATGTTATACTGAAGGATCTTGATATAAGCCTATCTATTATCCATATTACCCTGCATTTATATTATTTAGTAATTTTTTAGTTAAACTTATCTTGTATTTTTTTTTTGTATCTAGGTGTACTCTTCGCATTAAAAGTTTTAACAACTCACTACGAGGGTGGTGCTTCTCATTATGTGCATGGAATTTTGGTGCCAACTAAGTATGCAGTGTGGGTAGAGCTTGTTATTATACAAGTTCTTGTGCCAAGAGCATCTTTTATTGGACACTTAGCTGGTAAGTACTGTATATTAAGACTGAACATAATTGGCATTAAAGATAGTTAATTTACACAGCTTACCCTTAATTTACATGGAAGATGCTTTCGGGAAATGGCAAGCAAGTCAAATCAACACAAATCAAATACACTAGTAATCTACTCCTGCCACAACCGGACAAGATATTTAAGTGGTGTCCACCAATAATGTAGACAATTTTCAAATAATGTGAGATTCTATAAGGTGAAGTTTGTGGTGGGTAATAGGGATGAGACGTGGGAGATGTCTGATATCTTGACAGTCACCGAGCTTGACTCGGCCAGAGCCTTTGTTCGAGGCAGCATTTTTCTTATGGTAGATTTGTTAATCTTATAAAATTGTCCAAGGAAGGGGACAGTGTTGTGGATCTTATGACTTTAAAGCAAACTTTGTAAGTTATTTAAAGTCAACATTACCTTCTATATTTTCATGTGGGTATCTTGGGATACAGGAGAGTTACAAATGTTTGTAAGGTGCTATGATGCAAGAAATTCAGAGAGTGCATTCTGTTATTGTTAAACAGATGCAATTGGGATACTCTTATGAATGGTGCAATGTAAACCATGCATTTTGAATTCATATGTGAAAATTTAGGGCCTACTAATAATTTTTCTTAAAATTTAGAAGTAATTTAATTGTATTTTTATTACTATCCAAAATACCTTACTTCCTCCTGAGAACTTCCCATCAGGTGGGGGTTTGGCCAGCACAAGTTTCTCCAGGGGCTCTATTACCACACAAGCATTTCTGAAGTCTTCCAAGCTCTCTAGCCCCTCACTTCCTACCCTTTCTTTCATATATTATTCTACTCGCTCCTCTATGATACTGATCATCTGTCTCTACCATTTGATTCCTTTATTTCCCCCTTGTACACCCTTCTCATTAAATGGTTCTCAAGCATTTTGTTAGTGTGTATTTGTAGGGGGCACCTGACAGCTGAGTGGACAGCGCTTCGGATTCGTAGTCCTGAAGTTCCGGGTTCGATCCCCGGTGGAGGCGGAGACAAATGGGCAAAATGTTTCTTTCACCCTGATGCCCCTGTTACCTAGCAGTAAATAGGCTGCTTCCTGGGGGTGGAGGCCTGGTCGAGGACCGGGCCGCAGGGACACTAAAGCCCCGAAATCATCTCAAGATAACCTCAAGATATGCCGCCTAAGTAGATTTTGTGTCGCCCATTTCACCATTCCACATTTTGTTGCCTCACTCCTTTAATTTCCTCAATGCTATACCCATCCCACATACAGTGAAAACCCATCATCTAAAGTCATTTTCCCAAATTCTTGGATTATCCAGACCTAGAACAGATGACAGCCCAGTCTGTCATTTCTGTTTTGTTTTATACATATTGTTTGTTTTTATATTTATATACAGTACATATATTTTTTGTTTGTTTTGTATTTTGTTTGGCGGGTGAGGCCAGCTTTTTAAAAGCTCTTTTTATAAGTTAGCTTTGGATGCTATTGACAGGGCCCTCCTATATATGGGGCATAAAATGTAAAGAAATGTCGTTTTCTGGGCATTTTATTCTGCCCTATTCCCCTCTTGCCTGTGGGAGATAGGGGCATTTCTGTTTGAGAGGTTCATGAATGAACTGGTTGGCCGGCAGGGACCTCGAGCAATCTGTACAGTAATCTAATTGCAGCCAGGCATATCATGGCTGCAACTAGACAGTTTACCCCATGGGTAACTAGATGGGGATGTTTACCCCATAGAAATTAATGTTTGCCCCTTTTTTCCTCAGGGTTACTAATTTCTTTCAAGTGATTGCTTAGTTTGTTGTGCTTATGCTTTCTGGCGAGTTTTTCTTGGTTTTGGGATGATCTCTGTTTCTGAAACTCCACTGACTTCAGAGGGAGCCAGATTCTGGTCCTGGCTCCCAGTAGGCTCAAGATGTATCTGTGACCTGGTGCAGTTACCTAAGGCTTACAACTGCAGTGTTGTAGCTGCAGAGTTATCGAGTTCACCAGAAAAAAAATGCTTCAATGCATTTATGCCTTATGAATTGGCCACTCAATTGCTTCCAAGTGATGCTTACAGTGGGTTTAGAGCTTAAACAAAATCTCATTCTCATTTGGATTGAGTAAGCTCTAATATTTCCTTTCCTCTATAGTCACCTGGTGTGGTTATTGAAAGGAGCACCACAATGATGAGGCATAAATGTTGAGTGGCCAGATCAGAAAGGAGCATTTCATCTAAACTCAAAAGCCTTGTTTTAACACTGAAATGTGCAGGCCCAAGGGTTTCTGGCTCATGCTTACAGGCTAAGATCTATTTTGCCACAGCTCATTTTAAACCATTCTGTGTGTTTTTTCCAGAACACCTACACCAATCATCTTACATCCAATTCTACTACAGGGTGCAAACAATAAAGGAATGATACTTTGTCTCTCCACCTTTCTCAAAATTTGAACCCGAACCCCTCTAGCAAAATGAGTGATAACCACTACAATATATTTGTTGAACACACATATCTTCACATACATATTACATGCATAGAACAATTCACGTAAGGATATGTACATCTACACAGGCCATTAAACACATACATAGTGTAATGTACAGCCAAGATTTGCTATCCTGATATATGCACAGTTTGAACAACCAAAATTTATGTACAGTATACCATGACATCTTTGGAGTCAACATGTGTGCACACACACACACACACACACACACACACACCTACATACTGTATATATGATTGCTTTTATTTTATTCACAGGTATATTGGTGGGAGTTGCTTATATTTCGGGGCCACTAAAATATCTAATTGATGGCATTTGTGGCTTGATACCAGTAATGGGACTTCGTGGATCATTTGCACCATCATATACCTACACACGGAGCACAGTTGGCTCAAATCCCTATCAAGGTAAAGATAATATATAGAAGAGTATAAATGATGAGTGTTTCTTCCCTCCTTTTATAAATGGATGCTAAATATTACATTTCTTTTGTAAACCAAAAAAAAAATTACAAAGTACAGTACAGGTAGTCTCCTATTACAACGGGTTACACCCTGAAAATTTTGTTCATGCAACATTTGTTTGAAGTGCAGAATGAGACTTTCCATAGATGCAATGCTATAAATGGGCATGCATTCCTAGATCTCCAAAAATGCTCAGAAAATCAATATTTTGGGGACATATAAAAAAAAATACAGCATGTTGCAGTATACTGTATACTTTGAATGATGGAGTTATTGTGCTCGTCAAAGTTTGCTGTTTTTGAAGAATTAAGAGGTCTAATTACATGAATAAATAAACCAAAATACATGTGTACTGCCATTTGAAATTTGTTACACGAGTAAACACCTCCCACCCTCTTTCCATCAGCAACCCAAGGATCCCACCCCACCCCCACCAACAGGGTAAACATGATCTGGTCTTGTTCAAATCATGCAAGTTTTTTGGGTTACTGAGGAGTCGTGAAAGGCGCCACTTTAACATTGTCATTTTCCCAGAAATATCACTCCCATAAAGACTCCCTGTATACACTCCCATCCCCACCCATGATACCCTCCCCCAATACTCTACAAACCCCACCCGAAACTGTCCCAATCCCTACCCGACACCCTTCCATATCCACCCACCTATCCCCACCCTCCCTCAACCAGTTCCTGGGTGGCCACTGAGGTTGAGACTGACTGACTTCACCTCACAGACTCCATGTCTTACCGAGATTGTCTAACTGAGAATGCCTGCTATACAGCAGCAATGACAGTGTAATTTTGTGAAGGAATAAACATAAGAATCATGTAGCCAATGGCTGTGGATGGCAAGTGTCAAGGAAAAGAACACAACTATTCCCCACCCTGGCACTAATTGTGCTAACACTTATATGTGAAATTACCTTGCTCTATTAGAACAGAGTGAAGAGGATTAGCTCTTTACCAATGGGATCACAGTACTGATGGCTGGAACAATGTAGGCTACAGTATTACACTAGTGGGTCATGTGGAAATAGATTTATATACTATACATCTAGTGGATGTAACACAAAAACGAGGACTTGGGAGGCTGGTTGGATGAATGAGTGTTCGTGTAATGGGTGTTGGTATAACACAGACCTCTCGTAGTAGCAATAGATGTATTGGCTTATATGCAATTTATCTTATATGAAATTAAGAGAAAGTAAATTCAATTGTGAGAAAAATGTGCAAAGCTGAGGAAAGCATTTGAATGATGAATAATTTGTGTGACTAATGACAGAATACAAAAAGATTTACAATAGTGCAGATAAAAGTTTGATTGGGCAGATGGATTGTAAAATATTGATTGAAAGAACAACTGAAGAATGTCATTTTGAATATGTTAATGAAATATTGTAGAATACACGTACAGTATATAGATACTCTATACTGTATAGGTTATGTAAGAAGGAGGGCTTAAAGTCCATAGTATGTGTAGAGACTTTCTAACTAAAGAATAAGATTAAGTGGAGACGAGTCCATTAAACCAAGTGTTTAATTGTGAAGCAGTTGGGCACAGTACTATAATAATCTTGTGATTCATAGTTTTATAAATATATGGATTTGTTGTAATTTCATGAAAAGTTAATATGTAGGTGCATAATTATCAAGATGTTTTTAAAAAGTGTTGTTCTATTAGATTGCTTTCAATACAATATAATAATGTACAGATTCAGTATAGGTAACCAGTGGTTTAGGAACTAGTCTACTTTTGACTTGATTGATATGGGGTTGTGCCATACAATATTATCACTCAAGGTACCTGGGCACATGTGGTGACATGGCATTCAGAGTGGTGAATTTCACTCTGTGTTGAGGGGTACAGGCTTGCACCTGATCAAATCTATGCAGCTGGTGAAGAGGACAAGTTGACTAGTTTATTAGTTACCAGGAAGGAATTTATAAAACAAAAATTGAAGCCAAACAAGTCCCCAGGGTCTACCTGTTGATTCCAAGGACCAATGTTCTCACAACCTGGTCTCTGACCAGGCATCCTGGTTAGTGGTCTGGTCAACCAGGTTGTTTGACGTGGCCGCTTGCAGCCTGACACACTAGTTACAGCCTGGTTGATCAGGTATCATTGGAAGGTGTTTCTCTCTTTTTGAACACAGAGGTTGGCCAGTTATGCCCCTTATGTGTAGTGGGAGAGTGTTGAAAACTCTTGACCCTTAGATGTTGTTGAGTTCTCTCTCAGCATGCCTATTGCACCTTTACTTATCAATGGAGCTATTTTGCACATCCTGCCATGGCTTATGGTCTCATGTGGTTTTATTTCTGTAAGCAGATTTCAAACAACAACTAATGATTTCCAAGACAAAGTATTTGCAGGGTGCTTAAAGAATGTAAATTTCTTAGTGAGCCCTTGTCTTGCATATTTAATAAAGCATTAAGAGTCAAGCTGAGTGCTGGAGTTGTGGAGAGTTGCAAATATGGCACTGAAGGAAATAGACCACTTGTGTAAAACTATCATCCAATTAGATCTATTGTAGGAAAATGGGTTGAATCAATTATTGCACAAGCTATCTCTTCACATCTTGAAAAAATGGATTAATCAATGATTCATAACATGATGTTACTAAGGGCCACTCATATTTAACAAATCTACTTTCATTATTCTCCAGTATATTTCAAGCAGTTTATAGTGGGAAAGATTGCAAGCTTCTATATCTTGATTTTAGCAAGATCTTTGATACTGTGCTTCACAAGAGACTCATTAAACAACCCATTCTCAAACAAAGTCCATTCTCCAGCGGTCGACCTCAGAAGTATTCATCAATTTTAACATGCTGTTCATTCAAAATGGGAATTTTCTCAAATATAAATTAATATTATTATGTATTAGCATATTGTGCATATTTAGGCATTGGTTAGGTTAGGTGTTTAGGTTCTGTTGCCGATTATTTGTATTTGTAGTACGTGGGTGAAGCATTTACAGCGTTGTGGTTTGAACAAAAGTTGTCAGCGAAGCACTTGTTCTGGAAGTGTTCAGATGTCATCAGTTGTGAGTCGTATGTAAACCGTTTTTCAATCATAAACAGGGGTTTTGGCAAGTGCATGGAATGGACCTTGGCTTTTTTATTGCAGCCCGTCTACATAAATAAAGTCAGAGGACCATGGTATTGGTTCTTTGCTTCAGGGCCCAGTTGTCTCGGGTGGTAAAGTTTAGCCAGCCTGCTG
Source organism: Procambarus clarkii (assembly GCF_040958095.1). Taxonomy (NCBI): domain Eukaryota; kingdom Metazoa; phylum Arthropoda; class Malacostraca; order Decapoda; family Cambaridae; genus Procambarus; species Procambarus clarkii. The sequence continues at coordinate 20,875,248 of NC_091225.1, forward strand.
TTTATCCATGGGTTCATGACATCCATGAATTTTTTTTTGTTTAACATTTTCTATGCCATATTTGGGCTCATTATTTTTGGTACTAAGTGTGTTTCAGCACCTCAGTACCTAGTCAATGTTCCCCAGGCACTCGTTCTGGATACGAGTGGCTTTGGGTTGGTTGACCTAGCATTGAATCCCTATGAAATTACTGCCGTCTCTACCCTGCTTCCCAAGTACTACTACTACTACTATTCCTTCTCTGAATGTAATGAAATGCCTTTCTGGTGGGTCCTTCAGATGCTATTTGTTCCTGCCTTGTCCTCTCTTTTCTGTAGTGTTTGGTGGTTGTTGCTCAAGCAGTGCATGAATAGCTGGGGTGGCTGGCTGGGACTCTTGGGTCACTAGGGGCTGCCAGTTGGAGTGGTGCTAACTGATGATTGGACCCAGACATGGAGTGTGTGCATAGTGTGCAATCGGGGTTGCAATTGTCGTACAAACATTGTTTGCTTCACACTGCATTTCTGGTCTCGTCTGGTAATTTTGTATCCCCGAACTCTCATGTGCCTTTATTAAGGAGAGGGGTCAGATTCTGGTCTCTGGTAGGTGCTCATGATTCATCAAAACCTGGTGTGGCACTCTAGGTTTGTGACTTCAAATGGGTAGCTTGTAAAGCCACTGTGGAACCCACTAGAAAGAGGCATTTCATTGCTGCTGTATTTAATTTGTACTGGTGTTATGTAATTTGATCCAAATGCAATGATAAGGCTAAGTTAAGAGCCTGTCAAGTATGCAAATTGGCTAAAGCCATGCACAATATACTGAACCAAGGCTTGTTACACTACACAAAATAACTTGACATAATATGGGTTATTAAAATTATTATTATAAATTATGATGTGTTATTATAAACTTTTAAAGTTTATTCCATCTATTTGCTTCCTTAAGTCTTTTATGCACTATTTTGTCTGCAAATTGCCCTTTTATGACATTTCATATTATAATATTCAATATTTATACCGAAATGAAAAATTATTACGTACCTCTTCAGATCATCAATAATTTTTCCAGATTCACCACCAGAATATTCAAGACAGAATTATGGGTGGAATGTTAATGGCTCTTATACACAAACAGAGCAATCTTCACAAGGGAACCAGTTCAATGAAAATGGTAAGAAAACAAGATATATTACATTAGTTGATCTTGTGATTTTCTTATGTAGGGTGGTTTAAATGTTTAAAGCAGCGTTTCTCAACCATTTTACCCTTGAAATACAATAATTTCCATGTTTCAAGGAATGTCACTGCACAAATAATATATATATATAATATATATTTATTAATCACAAAAGGTAAACATTGATAATGTTCTCAAGGAACCCCAGTTAAGAAATGCTGGTCTAAAGCATTATGCAAGCTCCCGAAGCATGTCTAGTTCAAATAATGAAGGAACCCTTCTTTACATTTTTTACTTTTGTCTATTTTTGTAATAAACTTGTTTTATGTTAATGGAATATCAAAATTACATTGCAGTAAAAAAAAATATATGGTATTGTATTACTACACATAATTCAAGTGTAGTATTGCTCATAATGCAACTACTGTATAAATTTGCAAGATTATAGGAATACAAAGTATTATAAAGAATTTTGTAATACTTTGTTTTCCTAATTATAATCATTTCTAAAGTAATCTTTATTTCAGATCAATTTCGAACGTATCCTGCACAACCTACTGTAGAAGAGCTTCGGCAGCACAGAATAAATCGATTTCTGTAATGAGTTGTCAGTGAAGACTAATAATTTTGGCAGAAGCCATTATTTCCTCTTGGACATTTTTTTCCTAAGTACTAACATAATAACATTTAAGGTCATGAAAAATATAAATTATAATGTTGTATTGAGGATTTGTTGGATTAATTTTTTCTCAAATTAATCTCGTATTGAATTGTTAATGAGTATACATACAACTACTCTACTTGTGATGGCACAAGTACAGTACTGCCATGATAGTCAGTGCTAAAGTTTATTTAGTGTATGCAAGAAGGTATATATACACTGTTTATCTGAATATTTGAGGAATTGCTAATACATTTTACTTTGTCTTTACTCTTGCGGGGGTTTCTGTTCTCTCCTCACATATGTAGTTACTAAACCACTAGACAACATTTTCATGGTGAAGGGTTACAGGTTAAAACTAAAGAAACTAGTTCAAGTAGGGTTGATTCCTTAAAAGTGATTAATTTACGAGGGCCAAGCTGAAATTACAGCCACAGACCCACTTTTGGTTAATCTCGGCTTGCAAGTTCCATAATACAAATCATGTTCAATTAGAGGTTGAATACACAAATGATACTTGACAAAGCATCTAGTTATCTATCTTTCTTAAGCATTCAAAGTTGTATCCTAAGGTATATAAAATTATAAACTAAAGGAAATGGTTTGTTTATTCTCTGTCAACATGAACATCTTATCACAGAAACAGCCGCTACAATATTTTCATATTAAGGTATAAAATGCGTGATATAACTCGACACTCATACAAAAACTTGTATACACTTTCCATGTTAAATTTTACAAAATGTATGAAATGATTAAAATGTCATGAAATATGTCATGTTGCAGAGTACCGTACACTGTATATGAAATATATGCGTTCCTCCTCAAGCCATCAATAAAGTACTATACTGTAGTACAGACTGTTCATGTAACTGGAGGAGTAAGATCCACCAATCACATTGCAATAAACATCCGACCCACAAATTTGAACATTAAAGAATTGATGTTTCAGTCTGTCCTGGGCTATAATCGAGTCGTGTAATCTAATTTTCAGTCACTATTGAGAGTTATTGTCTGCACTATACAATACTTGTATTAACAATAATATTACAACGTACTCACAAAAAAAAAATTAATTCTTAAGCTCTACTGTATTACAATAAAGATATTCCCACTGAATAAAGATATTCTCATGCTTGGAGACTAATGCTGACAATTTTAATTTTGCTGACATTAGTTTTATAGTACAGATTCTGCAAATATATTTTTTGTTTAATAATAATAATACTTTAATTGTACATACACCATAGTAGTAATACATGCCTAAAGCTTCAACTGCATACTCAACCTTTTCTTCTGTATTCGGTAAGAGTTCCGTATGGCTAACAATAAATGCATTACTTTTATTTTAGCACAAGTTCGAATAATTATAAGTCTTCGAGAACTACAAACCCTGTATTTGTATACATCACTGAATATAAAACAAGAGAAAAGCAATTAAACTTGAACCTTATGATGAAAACATAATGAGCAAAGTAACGAAAACTACCTTTAGTTTTAAAACATAATGACTTAATATGATAATACTGCCCATAAGTAGATTAAAGAGAGACTTCAAAATTGTCAGATATATACTGTACTTCGAGATTATCATCACACCACTAATAGACACCGATCAATGACTAGGGAACCTGTACAATAAGTCCTTATTAGCCTCTATGGCTGCTTGATGTAAACCACATTTTGGCCCTAGTGGATCATGTACTGTTGGGAAAGGAAAAGGACTTGAATCATCTGAACTGGACCAATTGTCTATCAGGGCCCTTAGTCATTGACCCCATAGCCTGGCACAACTCTTCTTTCCAGCCAAATTGGTTAAAAATCTGAATATACTGTACACTCAAAATGTTGGCTATACAATACACTGTTTCCAATATTGTAATTATCAAGAGAAGCACTAAGCTTTCCAATGCAGTAAAGCAAAAAAAATATCTGAAATCATTAGGGCCCAACAAATTCTGCATTTAATACTGTAAACTTACAAAGATAAATTGAATTATTATTAATTTACTCACCAATAAAAAGACAAATGCTGTACATAGTGAGATAGTGATAGGAAGCCTGTTAGGCTAACTGAGGTCCCCCTAAGCCAACTACTGATTTTGTCTAGGATGTAACCTATAACAATTGCATAAATTTAAGGTACCAATTTACTGCCAAGTGAACAGATGCATCAGGTGTAAGGAAACATGTTCAAATGTCTGTGATGAGGAATCTAGCCTGGGTTCATTTGGTTGTGAATCAGCTGCCCTACAACTTACAAATATCTGTCTTTGCATCTGCACATATTAAGCTCATCGAAGTTAATTATACAGTACAGTACTGATAAAATGGAAGAAATTTTGAAGTTTTAATTGAAAACAAATGTTAAATACTTTTGAAATCAAGCTGACAGTGGTACCAGACAGCATAAAGTAAAAGCTTCAGTCCATCCTCTCTCCCTCCCTCTTCTTTCCTTACAGAAATCAACTAACCTCTTGCAGACAGACAATTTACTAAATAATGAACAAAATAATGTACAGTATGCAGAAAATACAGTAATATTTACTTAACAAAAACTAAGAAAGGAGGGGAAAACAATGTTAGTGTTTCTGCCATAATACAGTTGAACCTCTGTACTCTAACAGCTCGCAATTCGAACACTGTGTACACGTTCAGTATTCAACCGTTTGTTCGGCACTCAATCAAACACGGATCCCAGATGAGTCAATTTCCCAGTAGCTGTCATTCAGTGCACACCACCACTAGACTTCTCTACACTTTGTGTTTTCTTGGATATTTTTGATAGTCTTAGTGTAAATAAGTCACCAAAGAAAGTTAATGATAAGTGTCAAGAAAAAAGAGAATTAACTAAAATCAGTCGAGATGAAATAAGAACTTGGCAAAATATGAAACTGGTGCCCACATGTCTGCTCCTGCTACCGAGTTTGGTATGCCTAAATCTATTTCTCTAATACAAGAAATTTTTGCAAAATAGGGGGGGGGGGGTTGCAAAGTTTTCTTGAAACTTTGCTGATAATCAAAGAATTGTAATCAGCCATTTGAGGCTGATTACTTTTCTTGAAACTTTCCCTTATCATTATCATAGCTGACAAAGCTATAATAATAATAATAAGGGATTCCACTGTCAAATAATAACATCTCTCTTCCTCTGCCATCAACTCCCCTAAGTGCAGGTAAAGTGTATGTAGTACTGTATTTGCATTTATTTAATTTATTTATTGTATTTATATATTTATTTTTGTGGTCTGCAACAGATTAATCCAATTTACATACCGGTAATTCCTTATGGGAAAAAATTGTTCGGTACTCAAACTGATCGGCACTCAACCGGCCTTCAGGAACCAATTGAGTACCGAAATTCCACTGTCATTCATGACTTAAAAATGGTACCACTGATCAGTAATCTTGGGTTTTTTGTTCAAAATTTTAATGCTTGCATTTATGTAACTAAAAATTTCTTGAACTTCATAAAACTCAAACTACAGGCATTAACAGTTTTTGTACTCTGGGGGCACGACCTCCCCACTTCCCCTGGTGGGTTTGGGCACTCCACGGGAGTGCGCGGTAATTCTGTAAAGTGTATACTCTTTTCAACTTTGTCACCTCAATTCTCGTCCTACGATATTCAATTTGGTATCAGTGTGTTCACAATAAAATTCTCTAGAGGATTAAATGCATATAAACTCCAAAAGCCTGGCTTACCACCACAACAAACAAAGTGCGAGCAAGTGACCCCAGAGCACGTAAGAGCGATAAAATGTGTACACTTTTCACTTTAGTCACCTCAATTTTCATTCTAAGTCTCATTTTGGTATCAATGGGTTCACAATAGAATTCTCTAGAGGAATACATGCATATAAAATAAAAAAAAACTGGTCACGCTCCACCCGCCAACAAGTTGAAAACGGGCCAAGTGTTACCCGCGAGGGAGTGCCCAGATGCCCACCCATTACACCCCCAATTCCCACCCACAAATGTTTAGTCTACTTTTTCCGGTTGCTAACATCGTGGAGTAAGCGGCGTTTTGGCGCACATTTTAAAACCAGTCCCCCCCAAAATTGGATAAAAACCAGATTTTTGGCAAATATTTTAACGGAGGACTCAATGCTGAGTTTTGCTTACCGAGCAAAAGTGCTAATGAACGGCAATCTCAAGATATTATTACAAGGATAAAATAATCTTTTTTAAATTCTAGTGAATTACTGAATACTGAGTCATGGCCACTAATCCAAAGGTCATCCAGAAGTAGCTCTCCGGAGTTCCGTGCAACAAAGGCATTATGAACCAACCAATTGTACCAGATAAAAAAATGATAAATTTCACTTACAGACACTTATTTATTATTATTTTTATTTTTTAAATCATTAAAAAGTGACTGAGCTGGTGGGCTTTGAAAGAAATTGTTACATGGAAATAATGAATAAGAAAAATAACAAAAGTTATTGCAAATTTATGTTGATATATACAAAGAAAATGTATATACTGTCTTTGGTTTTATGTTTTGTAAATCTATCTGTAAATTTGTAAATTATATCGTGTTTAGATAGTCCTTTTTGTAACTATGTGCACCATAGTTCAGACAGACATACTAAACAATTAGATAATAGAATTTGGTACTATTCACTTTATAGAGACCAACAAAAATTAAGCTAAAAAGCAAAAATATTCTTAGGCCTAGTATAGCGCACACGTGTAATAAACTAGGCCTCAGGTAGTGTGTATTAGGCCTAGAAAGTTCAGGTTAGTTTAGTTTGTCATTGCAACATAAATGGAAAACCTTTCTGGTTTGTCCAAATTCAATAGTACAGATTTTTACTTTACTAATTGTGTTGTACGTCAGTATATGTACTATGGTCTCATGGTTACTATAAGTACTACCAAAACAGGAGGTGGCGGCTGTACAACTCACTACTTTGGGACGAGGGGAAATGCAAGATACTTATACAAAGGAAAAATGGAAGCCCACAAAGGTTTCCAATAATATAGGTTAAGTGAGGTTCTCTTTGGATCCTACAGTAATACCAACATTTACGAAAAGAATTAAACTTTTAGTACAGATACTGTAATAAAATAAAAGATTTCAGAAGAAAATAAGAATTTGACTAACTTGTTTAAATAATCTAACTAAAATTAAGACTATCTTCCACAGCTGTTTACACAAATAACAAAACTGAAATTTCCTGAAGCATGATGAAACTGACAAATTATTTCCTGGATTAATAACTTGTGTTGCAAATGGTTATCATATGGCTTGAAATACTGCCCAATTCTCAATTCAAACAATAAACATTTGATATGTATCTTTCTAATTAATATGAACAAGTTCTAAATATCAAGGCTCATGCAAAAGTTTTAATAGCTTACACCAGGAAAAACCCACAAAAACATGAAAACGTAATAGTTGTTTAGTAATTTTGGAAGAAAATGTAGAATAGAACCAATGAAGAGCAGAGGTGCCATAGGCACAATCAGAGAACACTGTATAAACATCAGAGGTCCGCGGTTGTTCAACGTCCTCCCAGCAAGCATAAGAAATATTGCCGGAACAACCGTGGACATTTTCAAGAGGAAACTAGATTTATTCCTCCAAGGAGTGCCGGACCAACCGGGCTGTGGTGGGTATGTGGGCCTGCTGCGGGCCGCTCCAAGCAACAGCCTGGTGGACCAAACTCTCAAGTCGAGCCTGGCCTCGGGCCGGGCTTGGGGAGTAGACGAACTCCCAGAACCCCATCAACCAGGTATCAACCAGGTAACCAATTAGGGCCTTGTCAAGAACTGAGAAAAGCCGGGTCAGAGAAGCTTCCAAGATTTTGGGTAATAGTGTAACCTAACCTCATAATTTCCACTCTCTAGCTTCATATCTGAGCTTACCCGTGTGTAGTTATTTTCTTATTTTGTTTTAAAATTGTTTCACCGAGGATTACTTTATCATCTTCACACATTATTGGTAGATATATTGTTAATTATATACTGATCTGAACTACTACTGAATTCATTCATACTACTGAATTAAGTAATTATGAAAAGAAGGCACCAAGCCGGGGAGGCTATACCAAGTTAAAAAAAATCATAATACTTATTTAAATTAATTTCTTAAATTATTATCTTGTTTTTATGAATAGTTGGCACCTCTCTCTCTTCCTCCATCTTTCTTCCTACCAGGACTTTTCTACCCCGACAGTTCCGAGTTTTTGAACAGGCCCTCGGCAAGGCAAAGTTCTAAACTATTGTTTCATTTTCACTGTGGATTTTCTTGCACTTTGAAGTTGCTTGTTCTGTGACACACACACACACACTACATGTCACAACTAAAAGATAGAAGAAAAAGAGGTGATATGATCACCAGGAATTAACTGTTAAATTAATATTAACAGGAATTGATAAAATTGATAGGGAAGATTTCCCGAGACCTGGAACTTCAAGAACAAAAGGTCATAGATTTAAACTAACTAAACAAAAGATGCCAAAGAAATATAAGAAAATTCACTTTCGCAAACAGAGTGGTAGACGGTTGGAACAAGTTAGGTGAGAAGGTGGTGGAGGCCAAAACCGTCATAGTTTCAAAGCATTATATGACAGTGCTGGAAAGACGGGACACCACGAGTATAGCTCTCATCCTGTAACTACACTTAGGTAATTACTACATACAATACGAGGAACTGATGTGATGTCTGTGTTAAATGTCTTAAAATTTTGGAAGATGCCTGATAAATAGAATAATGTGCATTCAGATCTCTGCTCTTTAGATAATAGGGTAAAACCGAAGGCAGTTTTGATTTTCATGTCTTTATAATGTACTGCTGTTTATAGCCACCCAAAGAGCCAAGAGATTAATGCTTGACATTGATGACTAATATAGCATTGAATTAAGTCTAAAAACATAATGAAGGCAAGTGAGCGCTACTTATCTTTCCCTGTTGGTAAGTAAGGAATTATCAAATGAGGGCACCAAGCCTCAGATTATTTAGCATCATGTCAGAATATTACCAACAACTTGATACCAGCACTGTTGGTATTCAATATAGACCAGTTACCTTAATAATAATAATAATAATAATAATAATAATACAAATATTATAGGCAGCATCATGCAAATTAAATAGTTAGAAAAAATTCAAGCCTAGATGTCTTCAGTAAGATAAACTTTACTTTTTTCTTTTTTTTACTTTTCACTTTGCTAATCATTCTGTATATTATTTTCATCAGTGGAAATCTTTTAAAATACAGTACTATATCTTGATATAACAAATTCTCTAGAATGAACAACTTTCACTAAGAGCCGTCATTTACATTCTGCAAGATGTGGAATTAAGTTTTTAGTGATAATGAACGAACACTAATGATCTGTGTAGTATTAGAACATTTCTTCAATATACCAATACTCTATAAGTACAATATCTAGTGGACTAAATGAACTTCATGTTGTTAAATGTTTAAGATTCGCTACCTAGAACAAAAATTTCCAGGTAGCACGGGCTATGGTGAGCCCGTAGTTAAAAAAATGAACATTAATGCACTTAGTATTGGAATTAAGGGGTAAACTGTTACAACAATTTATATTCTGTACTTAGTACTGTTTTCTTATCTAAATATTGCTTACTGACATTTAGTGAACAAACAGTACTGCAAAAATTTAATTTTCTGCAACAATTAATAAAAAAATAAATTACCAGTCATTAAATGGGTGATAAAAACCCACAGGGTTATAAACCCATGGAACTCCCTAACCACCAGAGCTGTAAATGCCAACAATGTTAAATTTTAAAATTCAACTGGGAAAGATCAAGGCATGTAGGGAGGACCTTCGACAAGCTGCCGGCCTCCTGTTCTCATCGAGGCCACTACTGTTGGTGACCCTCGGGTAAATTCAGGTAAAAAAATAGTCTTTTCCAACATACCCCATTATAAATGTACAGTATATTTCACTCTTCTATAGCTTTTTTGAGTAATGCATAAAATTATTGTGTTTAACTCTGCTACAATATGAAATATACTCATCAATAAATACTTACAATATATGTATTGATTAATGTATAATGACTGCATTTATCTTTATGGCACCACACCAGTAAGGTTTGTGATGTGTTCATTCTTGACTCAACTGGGAATCCCACACTTGAATTACAGGTGGGGAACAAATGGTTGGGTACTTTTCCTTTCACCTAATCACCCAGGAGCTAGTCAACTATTGTGCTGTTGCATCCTGGGAAGGAGCAGTAGTTTGACCTTAGAGGGACCTCAGTATAGGCATAATGTTCATATGTACTGTACATAGGTTGCCTTTCACCGACAAATCATATTAGTAATGCTCAAAACATCCAAATGTTGTATTCTTAAACACAGGTAATATAATAAATGATAAATATATCCTGACCTATATACAACAGTTTGAAATCTTCCTGGAACGTCTTTTTAGAAACTATTGCTAACAATACAAGCAACATTTACCTATAAAATCAGTTTCACTGATAAAAATAATAATATACTGCTAACCTAACTGTGAATTACTTCATCCCATGTCCTTTTGTATTCACATATAAGCTTCCTTCTTTACTTTCCTGAACAATTCTCTTCATAAATAGTAATTTTCCTAAATGTGTAGCAATTTTGTTTACTTCTCTAATTAATTAAGACGATTGTCTTGTACAAGACAGTGGTATTCAAACATGATCATGTAACATTTATGTATACACTCTCCTTGCCTTGCTCTTCTATTTGGGTGCACTATTGTACATTTTAATTTGTACATCTGCCATCTTTCATTCATCCCTAATAAACGCATCCAAACTTTAGTGCTTTTAACCTTTCCAATACATCAACACCTCGTGCTTAAACTTGACTTTCACAATATATCTCCACATCTGAAGGAATTTGAATTTGTACAAAATATTAACTTCTTTAAAAAGTTTTATATTCATTAATTTTAAAATGACCGCATTATAATTACAAATTTTGACTCTTTCCCACACTTTTTTCTATCTTAATATAACTTCTAAAACACCATACCTAGAGACTATACAAGACTTACATAGACATTAAGAGAAACATCTATATTTTGTAGTGGCTGGGCTTGCTCATAATGCACACAGGCAATATGCTCTTCATTTCATGACTAAACATTTCCAAGTTAAAATTAACACCTAATCTTAATGGCTCTTGAGATATGGTTACCTAGTACAGTAATAATAAATATTTTAGGCACCCAGACTTGTAAACACTCACAAGCTTAGGTTGACATCTGTGACAAAGTGAACTTGTAAAGTAAGTACAATAACTGTTTGATAAAACAATTTATCACAAATATATACTCCAAATTTTCCCCATTCTCTGTTTCTACATTCAACACCACTAGTGTCAAAGAGCATAATTAGATGCACTTCCTTTAACATAAAATTTCTTCAATCATAGCTATACAAGATGTTCACAACATTTTCATTACAAACTTCCTGACACATACAAACTTCTATACAAAACACAGTAATTTACCTAGAATCTCAAAATTTCAATAAGCATGAAACTTTGTATTGTTTTGTGCAATGCCTCCTACAATTTCATACTTCAGTTAGCCCCATTTTCATCAATCATTTCTGAGCATCTTGAGCACATCATATTTTGAATATAAAAATATACCATATGTTATTTCATCTCAATAACACCAAACACACATTCTGACTGCACAGTAATTGATTCAATAATTTGAATCATTATAATAAAGACCAACTACCGAGACCTAGACCTAGCCTTGAAATTCATACAGGCTGCGAGCAGCCGCGTCCAACAGCCTGGTTGATCAGTCCAGCAACCAGGAGGCCTGGTCGACGACCGGGCCGCGGGGACGCTAAGCCCCGGAAGCACCTCAAGGTAACCTCAAGGTAAGGTAGCCATTTTAAATGTGAAGCGATCTTAATACTGAAATGCCAGAGAATGGAATAGTCCAATGAGACAATTTCAGGTCAGAGTCAATCCTTCAGGGGTAGTTGCAAGAAAGAGCTGACGACTACATCAATTTCAAAATGACCTGGTGCAACACAGACATTTACAGAAACATACAGTAGATACAATACTGTAATAACATTCAAAGGACACGAGCTTTTGATAATCATTAAGAATACAAAAATTATTGATAAACAGTACAGTACAGTATGTAGTAAAAATACTGTACATGAATATCAGGAGCATTTATATTCGTTCTTTTTTTGTTAAATTAATAATTTAACAAAAAATTGTTTTGTAAAATTACAAATGCAAAACAAACAATTTAAGACAAATTATGTAATTAGTGAAATTTATACTCAGCATTTTCCAACCAAATCTAAAATCATTTTAATCAAATTGGGAAGTCATTATATGATATAGTTATAAGCTAGGTTAGCATTCCTTAAATCATTAATAGTAATTAAGCAAATAATTTATTTAAAAATTTACTCTTAGCAGTGCTTCGTTTTCTTATTTTATAATAAAAATGTAAACTAAATTATACAGGCTTGTTTGTACACACACACACACTGTATATGCACTTATAAATGTGTTTAGTGTGTATAATTAAGTAATTACCCAAGTGTAGTTACAGGATGAGAGCTACGCTCATGGTGTCCCGTCTTTCCAGTACTCTGTCATATAACGCTTTGAAACTTAACGGTTTTAGCCTCCCCCACCTCACTTGTTCCAACTGTCTACCAGTGTTTGCAAAAATATAATTTTCTTTTTTTTTTGGCACTTTTTTTTCCTTTGAACATATGACACATTTAAGTTGCAGATTTAAAAAATTCTTGATTAATTTGTTGAATCTTGTTATTACAGTACAGTATACTATATTGTGAATGTAGTGATCATCTCTTTTCTAACTGTCTTCTAGCCTTACATGTTTAATGCCTCCAATCTCTCCTCATACATCATGTTTTTAAATTCCAGGGCCATTTAATATTAAGTCCTTGTACCCCTTTATGATTTGTTTGTGCTTCTCGAGATATTGGCACCACACCACTGCCACACATTTCAGTTTTGGTCTCACAAATTATATGAACATTTTCTTTAATATTTCTCCTTTCTTATACAGTACTGTATTTAAACGCAGTTTAAATACCGCATTTGATCTACCACCTAGATCTCTCCTTGCTAAATGCGGTTTAAATACCGCATTTGATCTACCACCTAAATCTCTCCTTGCTAAACGCGGTTTAAATACCGCATTTGATCTACCACCTAGATCTCTCCTTGCTAAATGCGGTTTAAATACCGCATTTGATCTACCACCTAGAGCTCTCCTTGCTAAATGCGGTTTAAATAGCGCATTTGATCTACCACCTAGATCTCTCCTTGCTAGAGGGTTTTAATATCTCTCCAGATACTGTAATTTGTTGATTGTGTGTGTGTGTGTGTGTGTGTCCTGTTCAACCCTATCCCACATTCCAATATGTGACATTTGTTTCTATTTAATTTCAAACCCAAACTTGAGAGTGCAAGCGCGCACACTAGTGCTGACAAGTTCCGCACAGGAACCGACAATAGCTGGGGCACCCAGCAAAGAGATGGGAGACCTGACCAACCCAGAGCTCCACAGAGGAGTCCAAGGTTGCTCCGTTTGCTCTATTCATGGCAAGGCACCCTCCACACGAGGCTGGCCTCTATGGAACATCCAAAGACACCAGGAAAGCAAACCTGTCAGGGCAGGAGCAACATCAATCAGCACCTGGGGAAAGGGCTGTCCTAAGCACATACAGCTCAAGATGATGTTTCCAAAGTTCACCCAAATGAGTCTTGTCAAGACATGGAAGTGAAACAAATGTTAAATATTGAAAACTTACACAAATAAATGAGCCTCCTCAGGACAAAGAATGTCCAAAGGATGATCAACACTTACCTAGAAAACCCATGACTCAGAGAGATGGTGACTCAAAAGCACGTCAGACATGCACAACACCAGACAGAGGACTGAGTATTGTTGACATGGGGGAGCTGGCAGCTCCCATGGTGCTGCCACCTGGCAGTGGCCAGTTGTAACTAGGGGTATGACCTAACTACTGGCCATTTGCCTAGTTCACTGCTGCATTGTTTGTTTACTTTCTGTGAATCTTACAGATGTCAGTTTTGATTCACTTTCATCCTGGAGTTTGTTTCTTCAGTGAGGGTGATTATGAATTCCCTGCTTTAGGTGCAGGGAAAGGAGGGGGGTCAGGTTTTGATCTCTGGTTGCTGGCTGGTTAAGTACTCCTAAGGCTGATGTGATTTATGTGTAATTACCTCTAAGTGTCGTTACAGGATGAGAGCTACATTCGTGGTGTACCATCTACCCAGCACTTTTCATCATATAACAGTCTGAAACTACTAGATCTATCTCAGTGCAGCTAGCACTGAGATCAGATCAGGACCAAAGAGCAGCAGCTTGGGACCAAACGGCCGTAGCTCAAACCACCCCCCCCCCCACCCACAAGCACAAATAGATGAGTACTACATACCATTGTGGAGGTAAGTAATTATCAAAAGAAAGCAATAAGATCAGAAAGATATAACACTGTGTTACATAATATTCAACAGTTCCTAAATATCTTTCAGGATGACAATATAAGAGCAGAAGACATGACTCGAAATGATTTCAAAGGAATCAGATACCCCGAAAATTTTCCCAAGAAAAATATAATTCAAAGGAGCAAAGGGAATGCAAAATCGCCAAGATTTCCAATCAATCTGAAAATCAGAACATTCTATGAGGAGGCACTAGACTGTTTGTAGAACCTATGCTGCTCTGACAATAAGGTACAGTATAAGTCTCTCCATTACATTCAGTGCATGTGAGTTAATTGTGTGTGGCTAATACACAATCTAGCCAGAGATATTTCCCACTTTATTTCAGTGATGGGGGAAAAGGTTCCAGGGATTGGTCACAATTGATAGTATATAATTTGTTATTCACAACAGCTAACCATCTATCCTGCCAAATGTCACTGGGCATGTTATGAATCGCAGGGTAGAGATCTGAGTACTGTAATTAATTTTTGGAAGATAAGACAGCTTGGAATAGTTTCTTTAGCAGCAGCGATTGCGAGATTAGAGTCAACACCAATGCGTTTACTGAACTATGGGGAACCGAGATCAACTCTTTATGCCCCTGTCTGCTAGCCGTTTATACCTGGCACTCTAATTACCCCACTCGATATTAATATTTTCATCGTACTTTTTAAAAGTTGTGGATGGAACTGGCTTCAACAAACTCTTCACTTAATTCAATCTACTTTCTTTCTACCTATACATGGAACAAATATTTCCTTGCATCTCTTCCACTCGACTGCATACCCAGCTTCCACCAATGTCCCCTTGTCTTACCTCTTTTTTTTCTTTTTTATTTAAGTATGCTTCCTTTATCCACTTTATCCATTCCCTTCAAGATCTTGTATGTAGTTAACATATCCTCTCTAAGTTTGTGAGGCCAAGGCCTTTCAATTCTGTACTGCACTAATCTAATTGCAAGCCTCTAAACTTTTTCACATTTCTGTTTATGCTTTGCAAGGTATGGGTTCCATGCTGGAGCTGCATACTCGAGTAATGGTCTTACATGGGTAGTGTGTATAGACTTAAAAGCCGTCTCATTTATATTAAATGATGTTCTTATGTTTACCAGCTTCCCATATGTTAATGATGCTATCCTGTTCACACAAGTTTCTGGTGTTAGTGTTGGGGTTGTGTGTACTTCCAAGTTCTTCTCTTATTGTTTCTTGTAACTGCCTTCCCCATATAGGTCTCTTGTCTCTCTCATCTATTTTCATTACTTTGCATTTACTTGGATTGAATTGCAGCAGTCATTTATCTGCCCACTTCTGAAGTTTAGGTGCCTCTCCTTGCAGCACCAACTTTCCTCTTCAGTTCTTACTCTCCTCATTAGCTTTGCATCATCAGCAAACATTGACATGTACGAGCTCACCGTCATTGGAAACCCAACAAAATTTTACTGTTTATTTATCTGACAAAGATGTGGAAGTCAATGTTTGATCACCATGGAATATGAAGGGTTAAAATACTCCAGGGCCATGAGAGTACTGCAAGAGTCAACTTTGATAACAGAAAATTGTTGACACACGAAAAGTAGCCATCTCAGAGCATACAAAATCAGAGTTTTACAGGAAAAAATACTCTAGAAAAAAAAAGGCTGCATATCAGCATTTTTCAATCTGTCCATAAATAGAGCAGTAGCCCAAGTTAAATCCTTTCACACAATTTTTAGTGAGCATGTGGCCTGGTTAAGCTTACTGTACTCAATACATAACAAAGCATGTGTCTATACTGATTTGTATACACAGTATTATGTATTGTTTCATGTTTTTATTTTGCCTAGGCCACTTTGATTAATTGCTGCCATCCAATTCATAAATTTTTAATTCATACTAGTGGTCTTCCTGCCACCCCTTCAAGTGTGCTCCAACTTTCACAATAGTTCTATGTTAACCTTCATCAATTTTTTTTTCTTTTCTATGTATGAACAGATGCAGTCTGCCTCAACCATCAATGCCTGACTGGAGCACTATCTATTTTCAATGCTCTGCAGTCATGTTTATACTTCTTGAATGCTCCATGGCTCTTTGTATTTCTCCAACCAATGTTTTATCACAGAAACCTCAAAGAATACAATATATATGCCAAACAATATATCTTTTTTCAGTGCTGTACCTCTCAATTTATTTCCAAAGGTTACATAGTTTTCCATAGTCTAGGACATGATCCCTGTTAGGCTTATTGAGGTCCCCCTAGGCCAACTGACCTTCCCCAGGGGGCAACCCACAACAGTTTCCTAACTCTTGGCCATCTACTGCTAGGAGAACAGAGGCATTGACTAAAAGGAAAATTTATCCCAAACACTTCTGTCATGCTGCAGGAATTGAACCTGGGACCCTGGTTGACACCCCACTACAGTAATTCACTGAGAGTCATTATTAGCAACCGAGTTGTTGGGAAGCACGATTAAACTGTTAAGACTTATCATTTTAATGTAGTGTATATGCCCTATTTTACCAAGGATAGGTGGAGTACACAGAATATCTTTAATAGAATAAGTACCAAGATGCCACCTAATAATAGTCATACTCCTCAATAGCTTAACAACCAGTAATAGTTCTGTGTATGACTGCATATACCATTGTGGTGAATGTGAATGCCCTATTTGAAATGACAGACTAAGACCATGAAAAGAGAGAAAGGTATGTATACTAGTGTATACAGTACTTAATAAGGAGACAAAAAAAATGTACGTACAGCATGTTAACTTAAGACTGACACTAGGGAAATGCAAGTTTTCGATACTTTAAAAAGATCCCACTAAAGTGATGATGTTAGGAATCACTATTTATAGCAATTAGAATATATATAATTTACTTTAAATATATAACCCTTTAGTCATCTAGTACATTTTTTTAGAAATATATGTCAACATTATACCTAGCCAGGGATGCTGCAATATAATGTAACGTCCTGATTCTGTTACTCTAGAGAAAGTTTGAAACACTGCAGAAATGAGACTGAGATAAACAAGGCATGTGTGTGTGTGTGTGTGTGTGTGTTAAGAGTCTCAGATACTCCCCTAGTTGGAACCCACATGGTCTATCCAAAATTCACATTGCCTGCTCTTGTTAACTTCGTCCTCCTCCATGACAGTATTCACAGCAGTGAATCTAACTCAAGTCACCACTGTAGGACCAGCTCCGTATGAAACAAAATTAAATGTGCAGAACCCTTAACAGCTCCTGCAAGTGGTAATCAAAATACACATAATGCTAACTATCATTTCAAAATCTAAGTTGCTACTGCTACCACTAGGTGGCATCACCTGTTATCACAAATATGACAGAGGAGCTGAAAATCCTTAATTTCTGCCTGGCATCCTCCCATCACTATCCTAAGTGCTGCAGTGACAAAAAAGATTTCTAGCTAGTCTTTAATTGAGAAATTGACAGCACAGGAGAGTTCCTATGTTTTATGGTTCACTTACTGGAGTAGACATTGAACTACTGTTATCAGCTATGGCTGTGTTTCAGGGTCATCTTCCCTGGTGCTGTTTAGGTAAACCTTCAACCCCAGAGATACATTTTTGAAGCTGAATGAAGAAGTTGCATTCTAAGTCTGCTTTGGAAGGGCTGCATTCTGGGTTTGTCTTGTCACCTGCTTCGATGGTCATTGATGGTTTGCTTAAGTTATTCATTTTCAGCCTTTGTGTTGTGGTATCAGATTTGATCATGATCCCTCTTGCTTGCAGGCACGAAAGCATTGAACCTTTCTCAGTTTATTTGGATGCACAAACTGTTGATGTCCATTCCCTTTTCCACCTTTCCTTTTCATGAGGCAGTGGTGCTGAGGGTGATGATCTTCACTGCTGAGTTTTCTAGCAGCTTTCCTAAGTATATCGGCAGAAATCAACTCCGTCCATGTCCTATGGGAAGCATGGTCAACTTTGAGTTTCTCTATCTCCAGGTTAGGATAGTGGTTCCGGTGCACTGGTTGCTGGTAAGAGTTCCGTTGTCTGCAGCTGTTTTATGGGTAGTATCAATTGTTCACACCATAATAGAAGATTTCAGTGAGGCTTGTTTCCATGGTTCTTGTCTTTTCTTTTTTTTTGGAGACATCCAGTGATGTTTTAGTGGAAGGATGACTGCACACTTTTCAGGAGGCTTGGAGCAGGGATGTTGGGGCTTCTCAAGTTTGCATCTGTGAGTCTCTTGGACTGGATTGCCTCCTTTCCTCCATGAGTGTCCCCGAGGACCCTTTGCAAAGATGTGTGTCACATGTCGACAATAGCCTGGTGCTGGTGGATGACACAAGTTTGGGTGGGCCATATGAGTTCTGGCTCAGTAGACATCTGAGAGATAACTCAAAGAAATGTTGTACTATGCTCAACACCATATTTCTTAACGTTTCTCTCGGTTCTTTTAGTCAGATGACCTGCCTGGACTTTCTCCAGCTTTCTTAGGTGGTTAATGTAGGTGTATGTATGTGTACTAAATACTGTACAATATACCTAAATACAGTATAATCATCATGTAATTTCCAATTTTCTTAAGTCCTACTAAAAAGCTCAAGTATGAAAATGACTATATAAAATACAGAAATGTATTTTTAATGAATACATTCATGATAAATATCTGATGAATATCAAACATTTTATCTAGATGCCCTAATTGACTATATCAGCTTTGATTTTCTGGTACTTTGTATTTATTAATGAATTTACATATGTACAGTAAAATTTGAATAATAATAATAATAATAATAAAAATATATGTACAATAGTATAAAAATACCACATGAACATCTGCAGCTAATGAAAATCTATTACGGTTCATATTATTTGAGCCAAAATTATTGCCAAGTCTTTAAATTTCAAAACAATGACTTCTGAGTTATAAGGAACAGAATAAATTTTTTAGGAGGTAGAAACTTAAAATGTGATATAATTTAAGTACAGTAATCAAACATTTAATTCATATCTTTATAATAAATAAAAGTTCAAATTTTATTCAATGAATTATTATACAATCTAATTTCAAGAATGTTATTATTTCTATTAATTGCGAAACTTTCCTTTGTTTGAAAGATGTACTGATGCATTAATTGATGCAGATCTGCATTAAGGCAGATGTACTGCCTTAATGTCAAATTAAACTCTTTCTAATACAGTTTGTTTTAAATTGAATAAAAAAAAAGGCTTACCAGCTGCTCTCAGACATATATACAAGCCAGATTCATTGCTCTGAAGGAAAGACTGTGTGCACACCAAAACATGATGGCAAGACTCCATTTTAAGAAATACAAAAGAAAATATATGCCCTGACAAGAAAGTAAATGAAATAGGCAATATAAAACATACAAATTCTATAAATGGTATGCAGCACAAAATTTTTTGTCCAATACTAAAATGACAAAATTCAAGTTCACTAACCACTGCACTGTGCAGAGCACCTTAAGGCAACCGATCTGGGGTGCGCAGAGCGCCACATGGTGTTAATACGTATAGGGAGTGATTCAAAACTCCCGCAGCTACACGAGGCTCACATCCTGTGCCTCAGGACGCCAGTAAACAGACACCATATTGAAAAAAATTGTCAGCATCCGTGCTGGCTGTGAGAGCTTTAGTACTGACAGAGCGACCAAGGCTGGTGCATGCAGGAGCTGCACACAGCACCACTGTGCAGCTTGGGGGCCACAGCACCACTTAGTAATAATGAATAAAATAGGTAACTAATTATTTTACATTGATAGTGTTATAGATGATCCTGACTGTGATAAAAGATTATGTACAGTGTTTAGATATCAGTGAACACAATGTTAGTTACGATATTCACAGCCCGAGGTAGACACACAGCACCCAGCCATTGTTTCCTGCATCTACATATCATGAAACGACCATGTTCCTTCACAATATAACCTTGTGGAAATGGATTCATATTCTCAATTTTTGTGATAGAAATGTGGTAATAACAGCAGTTTTGTAGCTGGTCATAGCAAAATATGTAGAATATTGGAGGCATTCATTGTCTTGCATCATGACTGGTGGCATCGTCTGCTCGTATCACATGGCTCCATGCTGTATTTTGATTTCATCACCATACCTACCAGAACTGCTTATTAGTTTGTAATGGTACATATAAATGTTGATTGTGGTATATAATGTGCATATATAGCATAATAACAGCAAGAACACTGTTTGGTTGATCTAAAAATATAATGTATGTGTCACTGTGTATGAGGCAAATATTTTTGAGATGTCCCCAACCTGTCCTCTTAAAAAGAACGTCGCTTTTGGCCGTTTGCCTGTATGGCCAAATATGGACGTAATTTGAAAATGAAAAAAAAATGAATATAAATTTGGGATTTTTTTTTCAACAACTAGTAAGTTAAGGGTCCTCTGATAGGTTAGGTGGGCAGGAAATTCTCATAAAGTTTCAAAACGGTATGAAAAAACGTTAATGGAAAATATCCTCTTCTAAGATTACCGAGTAAGCCGGACGACTCAAACAGAAAATGGAACAGTACGTCACTTTTGTGAGTCAATTTCATTTCAAATTACAGTACGTCCAAATTTGGCCATAGTGTGCATACGAGCTAAAAGTGACGTTATTTTTAAGAGGATGGGTTGATGTCCCACATATTTAACTATATAAATTCCACAATTTACACACTATTGAATAATATTACTGCAAAAAACTTGACATGAAACCATTCACAGACACTGAAATAATTATGTAAAAATGTATTTGCAGCAGCCCCTGCCACACTCAGCTATCGGCCACTAGCCTGACTTTGCAGTGTTATTCTGTGTATATAAACTCTCAACACATGATCTTTGTGGTTCATAATGGTGCACAAAAATGTCAATAGTTATATATATAAAACATGTGTATATAATGCAATAACAGTAAAAACACTGATTGATTGATCTTAGAACATAGTATACGTGTCACCATATACAAGCTCCATAATTTTTAGTAAAGCGATATTCAACACATTTAACTGTATATAAATTCCACAATATTACACACTTCTGAATAATATTACAGCAAAAAAGAACAGAGAAGAAGTAAGTAATTATCAAAAGAAGGCACCAAACCGGGAAGGCTATGTAGCACCATCAAATACGCAAAATAATCAGAGGGCGCTAAATATCACCAAGGATGCCAATACGAGAACAAAAAGGGATAAGGCGAACGATATCAAAAGTATCCGAGTCACCAAGAATTCTATCGAGGGACAGGTGACCGCGAGGGGCGGTCGGAAAGCAAGACACACGCTCGTCCTGGAAGTCAGGACATTCAAGAAGGACATGCACGACCGTAAGAGGGACAAGAACAGAGAAGAAACGAATGAGACATATTGATATAATTATGAAAAATTATATTCACGGTAACTGCCCCCCCACAGGGTGGCAGGATAACTGCCCCAGGACGTCTACTCACTCGGTGCGCATAAATTGCTCAACTTCTCCGCTTCATCAAGGCTAAAGTATGTCACATACAATTTTTGTTTTCCGTGATTAGAGACCGCATTTTAACAAGAAGATAAAATAATTTTTTGGTAATAAATTTTTTTTCGACACACCACAGTGGCGTCATATTTTAATGCAGCGCAGTGCAGTGGTTAAGTAAACTTTCCATAAATAGAAAGATCATATACTGTACCTGTACATGTATTGTATTCACACAGATATTCAAGGAGATGTGAATAAATTGTAAGTCTTAGGACAGTTTGGTTTGAATGGTGAGCAATACTGTAACATAATAAAAAGGGATACAAGTCTGAATAAGATAAGATTATATAAGAAAATTCTGAAGACAATTTTAAGTTTTTGTCATAAAGCAGTAAATATACAAAATGTTCTGAAGAAAGAAAGAAAGAAATAAAGCAAAAGCTTAATAGATTTGGTGACCTATGTTAATAAATTCTTGAAAAAGTCTTAAATATAAGTCGATATATAAATAAATAGGTACTGAATATATAAAATTTGAACTCCTCAACTGTAAGTACTAAAGTTTTCCCAAACAAAATACCTTTAGTAGACAAAAAAAAAAAAAAAAAAGCTACAAAAATCAAACCTTTTCACTGTTTAAAAGGTTAGCAAATTTTAACAATAGAAAGTAAATGCAAAAGGTACTTCAACTACTTTTACAAAAATATACCAAAAATACAAATTTAATTTATTGTTTCTTTTGATTTATCTAAGTTTAACTATCACTATAAAAGTCACAAAAAACCAGCAGTGAATGTAATGAAATGCCTCTTTCTGTTTGAGTCCCAGTGGCTCCCTGAAGCTATCTTGTTGAGATGGCTCCCAACTACTAGGTCACATCACCCCATGGAGTTGTGTTTGGCCTCCTGGGAACCAGGGGCCAGATTCACGAAAGCACTTAGGCAATGCACTTACGAACGTATACATCTTTCCTCAATCTTTGACGGCATTGGTTACATTTATTAAACAGTTTACAAGCATGAAAACTTCCCATTCAACTGTTGTTATTGTTATAAACAGCCTCCTGGTGCTTCCGAGCTCATTAACTGTTTAATAATTGGAAACAAAGCCATCAAAGATTGAGAAAAGACGTACAGGTTCGTAAGTGTTTCCTGTAAGTGCATTTCGTGAATCTGGCCCCAGAGCCAGAACTTGCCCCCCCCCCCCATCACAGAGATGCTTAGACCAGGTGACATTCCACCATCCTTGGGAAAGCATCCAGAAAATCAGCAGACCAATTCAGACCACTGCTGGGTTCGGAGAGACCTAAGCTTTGTCTGAGGAGTGAAGCTCCTCAACCCTACAACCACAAGCAAGTGTCAAAAAGAAAATCATCTTAGAAAAGATATCATGGACCAAAGGGAAACTGTAAACCAAGGAGAAGAAAGAAAGGCAAGGAAACGGCAAGAGACCAGGCTCTGATGGTGCATGACCAGGCCAGAGGTGAAACAATGTGTGAGACAGCTTCTGAAATGGCACCAAAGTAGTACTGACACTCAACATAAGCAAAAGCAGTCCACCAGTGCGAATGATAAGAGATGACAGTATTAGGCATAAGATGCCAGTTGGCAAACAACCAAGAAAGGAATGAAAATACCTGAAGAGACAGAAGAATAACGATGATGGGAAAGGTAATGGCAAAACGAGAGCCAAGACGCCTCATACTGCCACTGGGAAGATGAACATAGGTAAGACACCATCAAAACAGCCACCCATTTGTCATATAGATGGTGATAAAGATGCGTGAATGAATGACTAGACACAAAAAGGTGAGAAGTTTCAACCAGAGAGGTATGTCACTTGGCCAATCTTCTGAAAGAGGTAGTGTTGTGAAAAAATGCCTGGGTTTGGACACTGTGCAAGTAGCAACTGAAATCAAGGCTGAGATGATCACTAAAGACAAGACAAGCCAACTCTGGAATATCCAACCAAGCACAGAACCATGAACACTCAAGGCGGGCAAAATGAACTCACAAGGTGGAAGCTGCCTGATAAGCTTGTACTTTATCAGGTAGGTCAGAGAGATGAGACACGTGGGAAAACAAACCCCAAAGGACTCGCAGTGTCGCTGACTCAACAGGCAGCATGGGGGAGGCAGAAAGAATGATCGTTGTTCTGTGGCGCAGGTGACAAACAGCCTTCAAACTCGCACAAGGCAGGAGCATGTCTGGAGGGGATATCCTTAGGCCTCACCAACACCTGCAGGAAATTACTAGGGGACCAAAGCACTGACAAAACAGGACACCCAGGCTCTGGGGATGCTTTCTGGGAATTATGCAAGTAGACCAACACAGTCCAGGTAATGTCCCTGTGAAGGCTAACCTCAGCATGCAGAGTAAAACAAGTGTGTTAACCTCCTGTAATGCCTCAATCAGCCAAAATATTCATCACAACACAGGGTCTAGACAGAGGGATAAAAGATTCCTGACACATCCAAGGTCAGGCATCTAAAGAGCAAATGCACAAACACACCAAAGAAGAAACCTCTGACCGTGCTAGGGAACACACAGGAAAGGAAGCCCTGAGCACATGCACTCTATGACCCAGGTGCACACAGTACAACACAAACTGGACAGAAAACATGCCCGTGAAACTAACTTAAATGTGTAAACAGCACCAAGTAAATTGCCCCGGCAGGACAAAGTCCAAGGACTGGCCAGCACTTAGATTAGAAGCAGAGGAACCCCACATGGCTTTGTTAATGATCTTGAACCCTAGAGAGGACAACTTACAACTAATCATGTCTGTATCAGTGCCAAAACTGGCTTAGGAGAACTGGAGAAGACAAGATGTGCCAGTCACCCCCTCCCACCCCACACACACATCCTTCAACTGGCAGGGGTACAGTGCAGAGGAGTTCGTCCTACTTTCATGAGATTCGATCATTTGTTTACATTGTTTGGGGGTTTGGCAATTTAAAGGCTTTGAACCCAGCATTGGTTTGCCAATTTTCTGGATGAATTCATGATGGGGGTGATAGAGCATCGCATGCTCTCTACACCTTTGTGAGGGGGGGCTGGAGGGTGTCAGGTCAGGTTCTGGCTCAAGTTCACAACAGGCTAAACAGAACTTCACAGCTGATGTGACCCAGGAGTTGGAAGCCATCTCCATGTGAAAAATTCAGGGAATCACAAGGGAATCCCTCAGAAAAAAATTCAATTATCAGTGTATGTTGTTGTTAACCAAAGATATAAATAATAAAAAATAATCTTATATAAAATATTTTTAATGTCTTTATATATAAGGAAAAATATAATAGCTTGTTTCTTTGAATAATAATACTAAAACATAGAAATTGTCTTTCCAAAGCCTAATCACAAATAATCAACGGTAATTTTGTATTTAAAATGCAAACTCCAGGAGTGTTTATGGTGTGTTTGGTTGACAGTAGTACTAGCTGCTGCAGACCTCAAAGTGGTGTGTTTGGTTGACAGCAGTACTAGCTGCTGCAGACCTCAAAGTGGTGTGTTTGGTTGACAGTAGTACTAGCTGCTGCAGACCTCAAAGTGGTGTGTTTGGTTGACAGTAGTACTAGCTGCTGCAGACCTCAAAGTGGTGTGTTTGGTTGACAGTAGTACTAGCTGACACAGACCTCAGAGTGGTGTGTTTGGTTGACAGCAGTACTAGCTGCTGCAGACCTCAAAGTGGTGTGTTTGGTTGACAGTAGTACTAGCTGCTGCAGACCTCAAAGTGGTGTGTTTGGTTGACAGTAGTACTAGCTGACACAGACCTCAAAGTGGTGTGTTTGGTTGACAGTAGTACTAGCTGCTGCAGACCTCAAAGTGGTGTGTTTGGTTGACAGTAGTACTAGCTGCTGCAGACCTCAAAGTGGTGTGTTTGGTTGACAGCAGTACTAGCTGACACAGACCTCAGAGTGGTGTGTTTGGTTGACAGCAGTACTAGCTGACACAGACCTCAGAGTGGTGTGTTTGGTTGACAGTAGTACTAGCTGACACAGACCTCAGAGTGGTGTGTTTGGTTGACAGCAGTACTAGCTGACACAGACCTCAGAGTGGTGTGTTTGGTTGACAGCAGTACTAGCTGACACAGACCTCAGAGTGGTGTGTTTGGTTGACAGCAGTACTAGCTGACACAGACCTCAGAGGTGTGTATCTGGTTGACTGTAGTATTAGTTGCTACAGACCTCATGAGCAGATTCTGCTTATGAAAGTGTAGGACTCTAACATGTCAAAAAAAACTATGGAATGAGTAATATATAAAAATGGTCTATAACATCACACAAGTTTTGATTTCACATCATTCTGTAAAGAAGCATCTACTTTCTTAGTTTGCTGCTGCTCTTCACCATTTCCTGATTTTTCTTCTGTAAGATGCTGAGTGTTTACAATTGAGCTTGTTGTAAGTTGATTAGGACTAGCAGTGGCCTTCTGGTACTTTGCAATTACCTGTAAGCACTCAAATGTGTTAAATTCAGTTAATTGTTTTAATTTATAGAAATGATATTAACTTTCCTAATAAATAAATGTGTCTATGTGGACCAAACCACACACTAGAAAGTGAAGGGACGACAATGTTTTGGTCCGTCCTGGACCATTCTCAAGTCGATTGTGGTCCAGGACAGACCGAAACGTCATCGTCCCTTCACTTTCTAGTGTGTGGTTTGGTCAACATATTTCAGCCACGTTATTGTGACTCCTCGTCTGCAAATGTACCTATATTATATACACATTTTCTTCAAACATTCATTACTTTAACTGTTAAACTATTCCAACAAAAGCATAGTATCAGTGGATACTATGGTAATATACAATAACTGTTATTGTAAATTATTAAATTATTACATAATACTGGGAACTGAATAGACTGTCCTTATCTTAGAATGTACATATATGATTTTATGCCATCAAATGATAGGAACAGAAGTCCTTTTGTAAAATAATGTATCTAATGACTAGATGATTTCAAGAAGGGCCAAACAGTGGCTCCATGTTACCTAGTTATACTTACCAAGTTGTGCTTGCAGGGGTTGAGCTTTGACTCTTTGGTCATGCCTCTCAACTGTCAATCAACTGATGTAAAATCCTGAGCCTATTGGGCTCTATCATATCTACATTTGAAACTGTGTATGGAGTCAGCCTCCACCACATCACTTCCTAATGCATTCCATCTGTTAACTACTTTGACACTGAAAAAATTCTTTCTAATGTCCCTGTGGCTCATTTGAGTACTAAGCTGCCACATGTGTCCATTTGTTCATGTCCCACCCATGGTAAATAGCTTGCTTTTGTCCACCCTGTCAATTCCTCTGAGAATTTTGTAGGTGGTGATCATGTCTCCTCTAACTCTTCTGTCTTCCGGGGAGAAAAGACTTAATTCCCGTAGTCTTTCCTTGTAACTCATACCTCTCAGCTCTGGGACTAATCTAGTGGCATATCTCTGAATCTTCTCTAAATTTGTCTTAAAAATGGAGACTGCTTATAAGATAACCATACTCAAGTTGACTTCCAAGGCTGTCCAGAACACAGTCACTTTTCATATTTTATTTTATTATTTTATATATATATATTATATATATATATATATATATATATATATATATATATATATATATATATATATATATATATATATATATATATATATATATATATATATATATATATATATATATTTTATTAAATATGACCGAAAAAGTAAGATTAATAATTCTAACACGAATTTTCTCAATCTTTCGTACATTATGCTTCACTGTTGGAGGTAAATCAAAAATCACTTCTCCAAAATTCATTTTTTTTTTTTTTTTTTTTTTTTTTTTTTTCCATTAAGGAACATATAATCTCTTCCCATAACCAAACCATCGCCAGAGAAATCCTAGTAAACAACACAGAAATCATCGATAGATACAGCGATAGCAGGCGGCTAGACGTTTGCGAGGCACTACACATCAAGAAGTCAACACCAGCAATCAACAGCCAATTATTGCACAACTATATTCTACCCACCTCAAGACTCCGCTCCAATATAGAAGCATCAAGAAATATGGACCAATAGGCTTTCTACAAACACTTCTATTCAATATCCATTGTTTCGTGTTCTGTCTTGTGTTGATACTTTTAATACCCTATTAATATCCTCTAATGCCACATCATCCTTCCCACCTTACTCAAATGTAATGCCACATCACCCTTCCCACCTCACTCAAATGTAGATATAAAATCAGGGAAACGCAAGTTCTAATCAGTTGTGTATTTGTGAAGTCTTTGAAAATGTAATAAGTTTTACGAAACGCGCCCGTGTCGCGTCAGACTAGAAATAAAAATGAATTTTGGAGAAGTGATTTTTGATTTACCTCCAACAGTGAAGCATAATGTACGAAAGATTGAGAAAATTCGTGTTAGAATTATTAATCTTACTTTTTCGGTCATATTTAATAAAATATGTCTACAGGAAAGACTGCTACCAAAATATACTAATATATATATATATATATATATATATATATATATATATATATATATATATATATATATATATATATATATATAATATATTTATTTATTTTACCAACTGTTTATCCTCATTAAATGAAATCATTAGGAAAACAGGGCTTCATAATGTCATTCATATAGTTTAAGTAAAATTGGAGACTTGAGCATCATTCCACTTAAACAGTTTTTCAGCATTTAGGTAGCTCCTGTTGTTTAACAATACAGTACTACAGTACTAATACAAATAGATAATCAGTAAAAATGAACTTACCCCATCAGGGATACTCTTGGTATCAGGTGGCAGTGGGGGTGGAAAAGGATCCAAGTGATTGATCCCATATGGTCGAAGATGGTAGAGAAAGTATTCCAGTTCATACATTTTGTTAGGTGGTACGTAATGAAAGGAAACTGCTGTGTCGGAGCAGCAGTCTAAACCCTGAAAAGAGAAGATGGCTCTCAAAGTTTTGCATTACATTCATTTTTAATATTGTATACTGTACATCCAAAATTTGCACACCTGCAAATACAGCACACCTGATCTTGACTTGTGTTCATAAAATTGTGTACTCAGCCTAGAGAATAACTACTATTGAATGGAGTGTCATATAGCTTCAGGATGGTGCTATGGCAAGTGAGATAAAAGGAAAGAAAAAGTGAGAAATGAGAGTATGAAATGCTCCTCTCAGGATATGACCTTCAGATGCTCTCTTGACCAGCTTCCGTATCATCTACCCAAAACTCGGTAACCCACCAGGCTCTTGATACTTTCCATCCCACATGCCACTGATCTTTGTATGTGATTCTTCTGTCACATATCTTGGAAAGGGAGCAATCAAGGATGGGAACAGGAGCATCTGAGGGGCATGCTCAGAAAGAAGTGTTTTAATATGCTCAATTCTCTGTTTCTGAGTTAACGTCTCCACAGATGCTCCGATAGCCAATTACCCACAGCAGGCTGACCGATGAGTGACCATGGGAAAGTGAGATCTGGCTCTTTATGCCCTGCTTCCTAATCTTTTATACCTGGCATACCAATCACCCATCTTAATATTAACGTTTATCATATTTCTTTTTAAAAGTTGTGGATGGCGTTGGCTTCAATTACCTCTTCCTTCAGTGCATTCTATTTTTCTACTGCCCATATAGAGAACAAAAACTTCCTTACATCTCATCGACTTGATTGCATATCCAGCTTCCATCGATGTCCCGTTGTCCTACCTCTTTTTTAATTTAAATAGGTTACCTTAGGTTACCTTTATCCACTTTATCTACTGACACATCACACAGACAGTAGCCACAAACACCAGCCACTGACACACACATCACATGGACAGTAGTCACAGACACTACCCACGGACACCAAGATTGTATACATAGTTATCATATCCGCTCTGCAAAAATGCCAGAGAGCAAAGGTACAAGACAAACTAGAGCAGAATCTTCCAGACCCAACAAGTCTTACCAGAGGCAAAATGTTGAGCGTTGCCCCAGAGTTACTCAATGGTGCCATAACCAAGCCATGTCTGATAGGTACCAAGCTGTGAAGATCTGGTTAACTCTCCAGAATCCATAGCCCTGATGTCTGAGCTGGATAAGGATAATAGTAATGCAGCTAGTGTGGAACATATATTTCCTTTAATCATCGACACAAGGATACACACTAAGCTGACTAACACTCATCTCAAAAGCTGGAAGAGGCCAGCATTGGAGCAGAAAACCAGAGAGCAGAGGTTAAGAAATAGAGAAGGAGAGTGTGAGACACTCATTATCAAGACATACTAGTGCAACATTACCATAAAACACAGCATGATGGATAGCAGGCCAGACAAACCATTCCAGAACAAGGAGAGGACCCATGGTTAAAGGCAGGCATCTCATAACCCAGCAGAAAGGCCTGATCACCACAATCAAACACCAGAATTGCCAAATGATGAAGAATGACATGGAGTGTGTTGATCCAAATATCACTGGTCAGTGCAAGAAGCCAAAATGCTTTGAAGTGATGTCCTCCAAGAATGGCAACACCCAGTAATAAGAAAACAAAAATTTCAGGATTGCATTCAATGACCAACCACAGGTGACACAGGTTCCAAAAGTCAACCTAATAGATGTGTGTTTAGCAGAAGGCTTCACACATCAAGAAATAACAGAGCTTTGAATATAATGAAATGTCTCTTTCTAGGCATAATATCTCAGTAGCTTTTTGGGGGGCTTGCTGCACTGGCACCACAGGGCTATCCTCCAACTTCAGGCTCCTAAGTCTTCCTCAGCTCACTAGGAGAGAGAATCGATATCTTGTCCCCCACATCAAAGAGGCAAGGAAGCATGTGAGGATCAAAGACTAATCCAGAATGCCAAAAAGCATTACAAAATCCACATCTCTATAAAAAAAATTTGTAAAGCCAAGTAACCCATACGACTATTCAAACAAGCAAAATATACTTCAGGTCATTCAGCATCCCAGCTGCCCCCTTCACTCGTGAGCCACGTTTTTCACCACCAGGAGGCCTGGTCGATGACCAGGCCACGGGGACGCTAAGCCCCGGAAGCACCTCAAGGTAAGGTAATCAACTACATGGGAAAGGATAAGGTGGTAACAGACCACCACCTGAAATGTTATGTCCCTTGGCTAGCAAGCAAAAGCAATGAATGGTAGCCCAGATCAACCATTCATTGAATTAGGACAGGACATTGCCTCCCCAAGAGTCGAAACTCCCGAAGAACCATGTGAGTAAGCCGAGAAAACATTATGGGGGCCAGGTTGAGCCCGAGAGATGATAGGATGCGACTCCAATCCAAAACTCCAGCCAATCCCAGAATCCCAGATGGATTGGTACGTGCCAATAGGTGTCTTTAAAATCTAGAAAAAGGGGTCAAAGCTGGCTTGATGACATGACGAACCACAAGCACAGAGGTCATCTGGAATAATACTGTACAGTACTGGACAACGGATGCGAGCACTGACCTTCGAAGTAGAAGATGAACAGGGGCTTGGGAATGATATTCTTCAGCTATGTAACAAAGCAAAGTATCTGGGGACAATCCAGAGATCACCTCGGTCAACTATTTATCACCAAAGATAACTAATCTGCCTGTGAGTATTTTTTACAATTTTTGCATATTACTTGCATGAAAAGTATGACGCTGTAGTTATGTTTGTTATATTTTCACCCTGATATTGATCGATCATGTATGCACATTTCCATATTTCACATTTCTATTTAAGTTGAAAAATATGCAAGTAATGTATAATCATAATTATAATTTATAATTATAATCCAAAAACTAGCTGGAAAAAAAATATGGTATAAACATTTTAAGTGTCAATGAGGGGGATCTTGAATTACCTAGAATGTTTATGGTTGGGTATGCATCGATGGTTTGGAACATTAAAGAGTTAATTAATTTACCAATATTACTTAATATGGCATATTTATGAGGTTCTGTCACATTTTGCTGTCAAATTATTAGATTATCTTGAGGTTATCTTGAGATGATTTCGGGGCTTTAGTGTTCCCGCGGCCCGGTCCTCGACCAGGCCTCCACCCCCAGAAAGCAGCCCGTGACAGCTGACTAACTCCCAGGTATCTATTTACTGCTAGGTAACAGGGGCATCAGGGTGAAAGAAACTCTGCCAATTGTTTCTTGCCAGTGCTTGGGATCGAACCCGGGACCACAAGATCAGGCGACCAGTGTTCTGTCCGCTCAGCCACCGCCGCCCTTAATGTGCCAATTAAGACTACAGTTAAAAGCGGTCAATTAAGACCGTCCTTAATGTGCCGATTATGTGCAAATTACCAAGCAGCAGAACATGATAATTCTATGTAAAGGAGATGCTTCCTGTCTTCTTATCTTGAGGTTATCTTGAGATGATTTCGGGGTTTAGAGTCCCCGTGGCCCAGTCGTCGACCAGGCCTCCTTTTTGTTATACATTTCCAGGAAGCACCCTGTAGCAGCTATTTAACTCCCAGGTACCTATTTACTGCTAGGTGAACAGACACATCAGGGTGAAAGAAATTCTGCCCATGTGTTTTCACCTCCACCGGGGATCGAACCCGGAACCCTAGGACTATGAATCCCGAGCACTGTCAACTCAGCTGTCAGGCCCCTACAAAGCAACGCTTTGCTTTGACAAAGCTAATTAACTAAGATTTCAGTGGGTTTGGCGTAATTTTGAAATAGAAATATATAGAAGAGAACTAATATGTTTACATAAGAAAGGTGAGCAAAAGTACAAACAGTAGATGATTAAATATGTTGAGATGTTCTTTGACCATATAAACAAGGAATACGAAAGTATGATATATCCAGTTTAAGAAGTGCATGGAAGGTTTTAACATTAGCTAATATGCTGTATTGGATTACATTAAATTTGAACAATATTTGTACAGAGTTTGTACTTACAACTTTGGATGGATAATATATCCAATCCCAGTACCAGTTTTTAGGGCCAATATGACCAGGAACCAAATGGTGCTCAGGAACAAAAGGGAAGAAACGACCACGTCCCATGTTATCTCTAGAGTCCCCAGCTTGCACACCAATATTCTGCATACATTTACCTGCAAGTTAGCCAAATTAAAAATAATGCTATGTCACAACCCCCAAAAAGTACTGCCTTAGTTCCAAAATATGAGAAGTAACACCTGCAATCACATCTGTATAGTGTATCAGGGAAGGGGGATAAGCAGAATGTATGTAAATGCCAGTATCTTTCTTGGTCTTGTGTGTTTCTTTACATTTAGTTATAAATTTCGAATCCATATGTGCACTGGTCTGCTCTAAGTGAAGTGTGTCTAGTTCTTAAACTGAGCTGGTTTGTGAGGCCCCTCATTAGTAGATCTACCATCAGAAGCTAATTAAAAGATGTTATCGCAAGCATCACTCTTATACTGTACTGCACAATCTGTGAGCAAAACATGCATACATTATAATATTAACTGTTTGGCATGCTATCATGGGCATCCTTACCAATCTAATATTCATACCTAATATATAATACAGTTGTTTAAGTGACCTCTTAATGAAGAGTTAGTATTACTGTTTGGTATACAATGCAATGAATGCCTTATTATACATTATTAAAATATAAAGTGATGACTTGGGCTGTCAAGCCTGAGATTATTATATAAATTATAAATAAAAAGTTTTATATGTTTGATCACTAAAGACAAGACTGGCCAACTCTGGAATATCCAACCAAGCACAGAACCACGAACACTCAAGGCGGGCAAAATGTGTGTTCTGAGTTAACTTAAACTGTCCTGAGTGTCCTGAGTTAACTTAAAACTACTGCTAGATGGTAGGAGAGTTATTTATGCAATTTATGAGTTATCTCAGTTATGTTACTCTCAGAACACAAAGCCTAATAAAAAGGGATGATCCATACAATAATTTAATTTATACTGAACTGTGCTCAACATTTTGTCTACATTTTCTCTAATAACTAAAACTGCATCAAATACTTGAATAAACACAAGTGTAGACAGAAGAATGATTGCTTAACAAATCCACAAGGGCTGTGCCGAGGATTCAAACCTGCATCTGGGAGCATCCTAGACACTGCCTTAATCGACTGAGCTACAACAGGGTTAAAAGAGTTGAAACCGAAGTTCTACTGAACTTACTGGATCCCGCAGCCTCTCCGAGGCACAAACCAGGGTTTTACACAACTCCCCCCCTGCACTCGAGCTATGTCAATAGGCCGTTCGTTGTCTGGGATGCTCCCGGACGCAGGTTCGAATCCTCGTCACGGCCCTTGTGGATTTGTTCATTTGATGCATCACGTTAGGGTGATCTCTGTGTGTAAAGAATGATTGCTTATTGCCTATTGCTATCATTTCCTTGTTCATTCAAGACAAGTACACCAACCAGCTGGTGTCTCTGGGCAGAGATGCTCCTTGTTAAGACTGGTCAATGAGAGCCAAAGACGATTCATCGCTGGTTGATACAAGTACTAGTACTACGTATGTACGTGCGTGCATGTTTGCAAGCACAACCTGACAACTTCCTCGGGAAAGAGGAGGGGCAAAAATGGAGAAGTGGCCACAAGAGCAAGAGACCATCCATGCTGAATTTAAACAATGGTCCAGCACAGTGGACCATTGTCCGGTGGTGGCGCCGGTGGCTGTGTGGATAGCACGCTGGACACGTGATCCTGTGGCCCGGATTCGATTCCCGGTGCCGGCGAGAAACAATGGGCAGTTTCTTTCACCCTGATGCCCTTGTTACCTAGCAGTAAATAGGTACCTGGGAGTTAGTCAGCTGTCACGGGCTGCTTCCTGGGTGTGTGTGTGAAAAAATAGTAGTTAGTAACAGTTGATTGACAGTTGAGAGGCGGGCCGAAAGAGCAGAGCTCAACCCCCGCAAGCACAACTAGGTGAATACAGCTTGCCGACATGTGAGGCAGGCCAAATATAATGCCCCCATCACCTCTAGAAGAAGAGGGGCGAGCATCTTGAACAAGGCCACCTGGGCCAGAACTGCAGCCCACAAGATTTCCACACCTGGAGAGGACCCCAGTGCAGCCATGTCCTTACAGAGTTGCCCAGCAAGCCCTTCCACAAGGACTCAGAAATACTGCAGACTGGTACAAATGTGCTCTATGGCAATTCTCAATAAGAGCCATGGAAAGTGTAGGCAGCTGCATGTGGAGCTGTCACTTGCCAACATCCTCGGGAAGAGCCAGAGCAAACAAAAAGGACTGAAGTGGGGCAAATTGAGCCCTGCTCAGAAACACCTGAAAGATGAACCTCACCTCTCACCAGCGAAGAGCATGGGAATGACAGAATCCTAGACAAAATTACAAAGAAATATGAGTGTTGTCAGCCTGTAAGGTTGAGCCCGTGACCTCAAGCTGTAACCAAAGAGAGATGGACCCAAACTCAAAGAGGCAGGGTACATCACAGAAAAGAGGCACTAAAGTGAATCTGCACGAACCACCGAAGGTGAAGCCTTGGAGGACGGAAACCTCCAGAAGAACAAATCTGATGCACCTAGCAGCACCCAGAAACAAACCCAAAGGAGGGGGGAGGGTTGCAGCTGAACAATCAACTTACACATGGCAGGAGTGGGATAAGAAAAATGATCCCCCTGCAACATAAGACCCTCCGCAGAGGGAACCAAGAACAGCTGACAGGCACCCAAGGGTACTCCTCGGGGTCCCCATTAACCCAGGAAGCCTGCTACTGTAGCCAGCAGAAGAACCGAAGTCCCTGCCAACACCTGAGACAGGAAGATGTTCTCCCAAGGACAAAGCTTGGGGTCAGGAACTGGTTGTAAAGACAAACACCCTGAAACCCTAGAAGGACTGGCAGGCTTAAGTACCTCTGCAATTTGGGCTTAAAACTTGAAACAGAAGCTATTAATAGGTATGGCAAAGATTACACAGTTAAAAACACATCTTTGAGAAATGCACTTTTAACTGCAGTTCAGTATTTTAGTATGATAACTATCAAATGTTGTAAATGCTGTTTGTCAAATCACATTAAAACTGAGACAGTTTTCAGGTGCCCAAAATGTTTAAGACCTATATGAACAGCTCATCAAATAAAAGAAATGGATTTTTTCTTTAATAATTTGTAAAATATGCACCACATACCTATTTCAACATCTTCTGCCCCAGCATGGTCTTGTCGACACTTCTTCGGGTTAGGTATCGCTTCCTCGACAAATTTTCTCAGAGCTTCCCGACTTAACACATATCCTGCACCTGAGGGCAAAAATGTTCATCAACCAATAATAAGAACCAGAATGATTAAAATAATAATAGTAATGCAAACAAATGCTCTGGACATGTTTGACAACATTTAGGCATAAAAACAAGCATTATCACATTCACAAGTACTGTACATTACAAATGAGACCTATGGAAACATTTGGTTTATGGGATGACAATATGTGTGCCTATTCACATAAAAGTTTAAAGAAGCACTATAGAAAGAGCCAGCTCAGAATGTTGCCAAACATCACAGCAACTCCAAGCAGGAAGGTAGGGTTCCCAGCAGGACTAACAAGATGGTGCCTCTCAGCTCCCATTTACAGAACTGGCTCACTCTGTAGCAAAGCATTTGATCATAAAGCCCGAACAATGCAATCCCTACCTCCGCTCATGTATTCCTGTTGGGCATGGAGTATTGGCACAAATTTATCGATGAACCTAGTAATCGGTGCCATTTGATTTAGGAATGCTAAAAAGGAAGAGAGAGACTTGTATCAACAGATGACATGTGTGGACCTTTTATGCATGTCTAACTAGTCCATCCTTAGACTAGACCTATACTGTATTAACTTCACAGATAAATTTTGTTATGAAATGCATGAGCACAGCTGGATAATTTACATTAAATTACCTTTTAATTATCATCATGTGATATGTATACAAGATAATTAAGGATTATCTTTATAATGGTATTATACATACACATAATTTAAACCCTACATAACTAAAATAAAAAAGGAGAGTAACCATACACACATGTCAACTTTCGGTACAATGTATATTGTGAAATGATGTTAAGAATGCTGGATATACAAAACAAAGAAAACAACTAATTTGTTTAAAATATTTTAAAAGTGTATGGCAGGATGATAACGAACACTGACGTAAAACAAACATAATTATGAACAAAGTCAAGCTGATCAAGTTATACTTTATGAATACTAGCACACCCTTGCAGCCAACCAAACGTTGGTATAAGCTGCATTGATGCTTACATAAATAGAACATGGTCAATGTCTTGTGTAGCTTTTCCCCACTCAACAGCATAAATGCCTAAGCAGAATTTTATATAACACAAATGTCATAAATCAAGCACTGAATATAATGAAAGATCTTTTATTGGTGGAGCCCTCAGCAGCTTCCCAAGCTAAGCACTGATCCAGCCAAGCTTCAGAAAGATGCACTAGGCATTCAAAACTCACTCTTGCCTACCAGGAGCCAGGACAACAATCTGGCCTTTTCTATGAAGTGAAGGGAGCGTTAGGATCTGAGCTCAATCCATAACGAGAAAAATTCAAACCAGAAAACATAAGCCTAACAAAACAAATAACTCCACGAAGAAAATTAGGTACTTAAAGGTATCAAGACAAATGCTTATTTCCAAGGTATAAACATCCTGACAGAAATGAAGCAGGAAATGAGAACACAAAAACCTGCAGTGAAGCAGAACAGATACCAATCCTGGGCCCAGGAATGCACCCATAAATAGGGGTCTTTTACTCATAATGGCTTAGTGCTTGTGCCCTAAGGAGCATCACTTTCTCTGTATGAGTGCTTGACTTTAGGCATTATCTGGCCAGCATATATCTGATAATGGAAATTTAATAATTTCCTGTGAAATCTATTCTAGTGTCTTCCTGCTGGACTGTGCATGATCATAATATGAAGGACATAGTTGGATCTTACTTTACAAGGCAGCCAAATGATTCTTTTATCAAGAAAACTTATTTTCTCAGAGAAAAGTTTTACATGTACAATCTGCATAAGGCCTTATTCATTGTACTTGCTTTCTAGCCTAAGCCCTGTAATACTAGTGTTTGGTGACAACAAACACACAGTATAGTAACTAAATATATCTCTGATATGATAGGTTATAGAGGTTGGTGATGAATAGTATGTCAACATTGTGACAGGTTGAGCCATAGTATATACTCTTGAATAATGGTAGAAGTAGAGGTGGCGGCGTCTGGTTATGCAATTCATCATATCTCCAAAGTGTTGTTGTTCTGAACCATTTATGGAGTGAGACTGTTTGCAGCTGTGGCCTTATATTCCTGCCCACCTGACTATTTCTAGTTACAGGCTGCTCATAATTTGGTTGCTGGGAACTGCTTGGCTTCTGTTGGATGTTCTTAATAGTTTGTGGAATGCCTGGGATGACGTTGCAGTGGTAAGGTGGGGTTGCTGCAGATTATCATTAGTAGTACACGGAATTTCCTTGGAAAATGTACTAATGCAATTAGCGTATTTGGGAATAATGAGAGCCGTTAAATGTTTGCCATAGAAATTCTTGTAATGTGGAACAGCTGCCATAATATTTCTAATACAGTATGGTGACTACAGCCCATAGCTAGCCAGCCAGTGTGATCCTTCAGAACAGGG
Source organism: Procambarus clarkii (assembly GCF_040958095.1). Taxonomy (NCBI): domain Eukaryota; kingdom Metazoa; phylum Arthropoda; class Malacostraca; order Decapoda; family Cambaridae; genus Procambarus; species Procambarus clarkii. The sequence continues at coordinate 20,913,602 of NC_091225.1, forward strand.
GCCCGATTCACGAAGCAGTTACGCAAGTACTTACGAACGTGTACATCTTTCCTCAATCTTTGACGGCTTTGATTACATTTATTAAACAGTTTAAAAGCATGAAAACTTCGCAATCAACTGTTGTTATTGTTATAAACAGTCACCTAGTGCTTCAGGAGCTCATTAACTGTTTAATAATTGTAAACAAAGCCACCAAAGATTGAGAAAAGATGTTTAGGTTCGTAAGTGCTTGCATAACGGCTTCGTGAATCTAGCCCCAGGTCAGGTGTAGTTCTAAAGACCAAATTTGTAGAATACCTCAAGGACGTATTATATTTCTTTTCACCCTTATTCTCTTTGTCTATACATGTGATCAGTGGAAATCATGGAAGACAATAGGTTCTAAAATGATGTCAATTACAAAAGAAGAAATGAAAGTTAATGAAATAGTTGATATATAATCGGTATCAACATATACAGTACATATGATCTTGAAAATAAATTGATGAGACAAATCTGCATAATGCGGCTGGTTGTGGCCTATATTAAGATTATATTATGTTACATTTTAGTTTAGGTTACAAATTTAGATTACTTTTAATTATAATCCGCTAGCAATGAAATAATAACAATATAGGTAAGCCAAATTCAATTTGAAAAGCAAAAACTTATGTAATTAATTATTGGCTTAAGTGAAATGTAATCACGACTCAAATATAAGATTGTCAAAGTAGCACTTCCCAGTCTGGGTTTGAAGTTGAATGGTGACCAAATTCAAGTAAGTGCTATAACAAGTTAATCTTATGAACTTTCCAGTACTGATATGAAATTAATCTAAAGGGATAATGGTTAAAACAGCTGAATTTATAGCAACTTCCTAATAGCATGTGACATTGACAGACAAAAATAAAAGTGACCGACTTAATGCTAAGCTGAAGTGATCATAACTATTCAAAATCTTAAAGGAGCAGCGGGAAAGCAACACAGTTCACGAAAGTGTTAACATACTGAGAAGCCCTCATCTTGTGTAAACATACATATTAATGTTGACCAGACTACACACTAGAAGGTGAAGGGACGATGACGTTTCGGTTTGTCCTGGACCATTCACAATCGACTTGAGAATGGTCCAGGACGGACCGAAACGTCGTCGTCCCTTCACCTTCTAGTGTGTGGTCTGGTCAACATACTTTAGCCACGTTATTGTGACTCATCGCCTGCATACATATTAATAATTACAAGACTGATAAACTTTTATTTAAAGTCCATGCTTTGCCATATTGGGTGCACTGAGTGAGGTTTGTGTTCATGCATAATACTATGGTACAAGCACACTGATTTAGCATTACTATACAGGCATTGCAATGCTAGAATGCTAATAGCAGTATGAAATAATTTCAAAGCAGTGTGCTCTTTGATGCCAATAACATCAAAATAATTCCTGTAATGTTACAGTACTGTACAATATAATAATAAAACTACAAAATTGGAAGCTGTTCTGCCATCATATGGTAATAACCCTCTGAGAAAATAATTGAGGGAGAAAACTGGTTTTGCCAGGGTGATGGAAATACTGATATAATAGTGATGCTTCATCAACACATACGACCAAACTGCTAATTGGCCTCATAATAAATTATGCTACTCCTATGCTGCTGTACAAAGAAAATATAACATTGCTCAACAAAGTATTAGGTTATGACACGCTGCTGAAGGTTAAACCCGGTTCACAAATCACTAACTGGACTTTTCACATTTATTCGTGATCTTGTCAACTTATTTTGTAATCTAAATCAAGTGATCAACTCTGACAACTTGGGGACTAAACAGCAGTAGGGCTTTTGCTCCTTTAAAGTTCAAATAAATGTGTGGAACCTTCAACCCATTATATGAAAATGAACTTTATGTACAGAGACTCCATAACATGATACATATTGATTTTGAGTGTGGCCCTGTAATTTCTGAGGTGGACATACTGGCAAAGATTTAACCCTTCAACTGTGCATCCAGGGAGGTGTTAAAGTGGCCCACTTTATTCAAAAGTCCCGCCAATTATAGGGGCAACATCAATCAACACTAGAGATCTCAATTGATAGGTTGCCGCATTGAAAAAATCCCAAGTGCCTTAGTTTTCTTCCTGGGCCTTAGCAATATGATGCAGACCATGTCTGATGCATCATCATCCAATAACTTAAATGCACAAGGTGACTATGCTAATCATGCCATTGATGCTACGCAAAATTGAAAGGGCTTTGATGGAATTAGAAGCTTATATTTATAAAGTGGAAGATATAACAAGCAGCTAACTTGAATATTATCCCTCAGAATATGAAATGTCCTGCTTAAATTGTAAGGGAAGAGAGAGAGACCGAGAAGTGAGTGTGTGGGTGATGACTGAGGGTGATGACTGATGTGATGCTGCACTGAGGGTGATGACTGATGTGATGCTGCACTGAGGGTGATGACTGATGTGATGCTGCACTGAGGGTGATGACTGATGTGATGCTGCACTGAGGGTGATGACTGATGTAATGCTGCAGTAATGATATGTACACTTCCAGTCGTCAACTGGAACATATTTGCTGCAACAATATCCATAAAGATAACATAAGACAATAAGAACATAAGAATACTGGAAACTGTAAAAGGCTTTTTGGCCCATATGATGCAGCTCCTATTCATATCCAACGTAAGATTATAGGAATAAAGGAAATTGCACCAGGTCTATTGACTGATCTGGCACAGCTCTTATTTAATGTGATCTTGTTGCTAGTCTGATCATGCAAAATGTGACAATATGTTAGTGTTCATGGCATAAGATAGTGGTATAGGTCAGTTGGTGTTTGTGATGAAAACAAAAACATTTTTGTTGTCAACTGAAGCTAATTTGCTTTCACAAAGCTGCTAAATATGATGAAAATATAATATTGTGATCTCATGTTTGTAGTACTGTATGTGAATATGGGTGTTTGTGATGCAAGTACTCCAGTGAATACCATGTATGATGCATCATATTTATCTGACAGCTCAGGGTTGGCAAACCTGGATTCATAAACTCAGCTGTGGTAAAGATGTGCAGTCGCTAAGACCAGTAAATTTGGGATGATGAACAGTATGCTCTCACTTGGGTCGGTAAACCCTGGATGGGGAATGGAGGGCGTCACCGATCCTCAATAATCCCAGGATGAGGAATAAATGACGTGTCAACAGCCAAAAACTAAAAATTGCAGAGTTTACCAGTCCAAGGTTTATTGCACCTCTGCATCAGCACGCCATAGCCATCTAGGGTTTACCGACCCAGGTGAGGTAACAGTTCCCCATCTGGAATTTACTGACCTTGGCAAACTGCACATTGAAGCCATAGCTGAGTTTACCAGCCCAGATTTACTAACACTGGTTTGCCCACTTAGGTTCACAGAGCCTTGGCATTGACACACCATGGCCATCTGAAGTTCACTGACCCAGGTGTAGGCATTTTCTTTCCCCATCAACATGCCTTGTCGACCTTGATGACTGTATGTATATATATAACTAGGAGCAAAGGAGGGATTCCAATCACATATGGACGTACTTCCATGAAGTTAAGTTAGAAATTAGTGGCTGTCTGGATCACCGTGAGCCAATTGCCAACTAGACAATAATTGTAAATACAATGCTATATCATTCATAAAAACTTGATAAAATTCTATGGAAGGAATGGCATGTATGCTTGGGATGGGGTTAATTTATCTAGAGCTGGGGTTATTGTCTTTGGCAATTCATTAGAATCTCTGATTGGAGGGTTTGTTTGGGTTTAAACTAAGTTGATAATGGTATGGGAATGAATTTGGGGAAAGGGGGCAATGGAGCCATGTGATGGTGAGAAGGGGGAGGGAGTTTGGGTGAGGGGAGCAGGAATGGGGACAGATCTCAACATAACAATATCTTAAGGTGTATTACACAAATACTGTAGTCAGATGTTAGAACTATTTAAATGCTCTTGTCTGCACAGAAACACTAGACGCTATAGCAGTAACTGAAATGTAGATGAAAAGTAGGGTGGTAGGAAAGAGACCATGGGACCGTTTGGGAAGCCACCAAGGGACTGCTAGGAAAGCAACCAAGGGACTGCTAGGAAAGCAACCAAGGGACTGCTAGGAAAGCAACCAAGGGACTGCTAGGAAAGCAACCAAGGGACTGCTAGGAAAGCAACCAAGGGACTGCACGGGCAGCAACCAAGGGACTGCTAGGGAAGCAACCAAGGGACTGCTAGGGAAGCAACCAAAAGACCTCTTGGGGAGCAACCAAGGAATCGCACAGGGGGGCAACCAAGGGACTGTTAGGGAAGCAACAAAGGACTGCTATGGAAGCAATCAAGGGGCTTCTTAGGGGAGCAACCAAGGGATTGCTAGGGAAGCAACCAAGGGACTTCTTAGGGGAGCAACCAAGGGACTGTTTGGGGAAGCAACCAAGTACCACTCAGGTAGTAACCACAGGACTGCTCGGGGTACAACCAAGGGATCAAAGTAACAGTTCAATATTTTGAATACCCTATTTAAAAAAAGTGACTTTAAATCAAGTAAATGTAGTAAGTGCAAAGCAGTTTGTGAAAAAGGAGAATGTTTGTATGTGTTAACTCATGAAAAGCACTGCATGTACACTTAGTAATGAATGATATAGTGAAAGGACAGATGTAATTTAGTATATCTTCAACACACTATCTTCTTTAGGTCTTCCCACTCTATGAAGAGACCAACAGGTTAATCATAGTGGTAGACAAAACAAGGCACAATATACAAGCTTGTTTCCGACAAATGCAAAATTGTAAGAGAATGTATAGCAATATACTGTGACAAAACTGTATACTGCCAAGATTTCAACCACAATTAAAAGTTTGAAAAGATCAAAATGAGATAAATTAATGTTAAATTGCTGACAGATTTAAAATACTGCACATTTAAATGGCATGAATTAGAAATACAAATCTGTATGTGTGCAGAGCATAATGTTGAGCAGCTTTCATATAAATCCTGATCTCTATGAAGAGACCAACAGGTTAATCATAGTGGTAGACAAAACAAGGCACAATATACAAGCTTGTTTCCGACAAATGCAAAATTGTAAGAGAATGTATAGCAATATACTGTGACAAAACTGTATACTGCCAAGATTTCAACCACAATTAAAAGTTTGAAAAGATCAAAATGAGATAAATTAATGTTAAATTGCTGACAGATTTAAAATACTGCACATTTAAATGGCATGAATTAGAAATACAAATCTGTATGTGTGCAGAGCATAATGTTGAGCAGCTTTCATATAAATCCTGATAAATTTTTAGTAGCTTTCATATAAAAGAATGGCCTTGAATGGAAAAAATAAGTGGTGTACTACCAGCTCAAGAGCTTTTAAACAAAGAGTAATGTACAAATCCACAAGGGCAGTGACGAGGATTCGAACCTGCGTCTGGGAGCATCCCAGACACTGCTGGGACACTGTATAATGCAGTGTCTGGGATGCTCCCAGACGCAGGTTCGAATCCTCGTCACTGCCCTTGTGGATTTGTTCATTTGATGCATCACGTTAGTGTGATCTCTGTGTGTAAAGAATAATGTACCTCGCATTTGTCGAAATATCACCTTTACTAACCAAAATTTAGATACCAAATAATTAGGATGCTATTTCTTGCTTTAATATTTAAGTTGCAATTGATCTTCGGAAAGGCAGAAATTATCTTTCCAATTTTTGCCTATCCAAAGTGTGAGCAGGAAGAAGTACTGTATAATGTAAGTGGTGACAAATATGGTCAGAAATTTCTGCATGTTACATCCTGTTGTAAAGTGGGAAAAAGCTGAACAAATACAGGTGCTTAATAAATGCCATGATATATATCTATGATTGCTCTCCTTACTATTCATGTCTACATCCAGAAAACTCATATTCTGGCAAGAGTTCAGCATGACAGCTTGACAGGATGCAAGGCAAGCGGGTACATGAACATGTCATGTTTTCTTTTGATTTTATATCTGCTATTGCGAAGATTATCATTATTATTATTTAGAAAATGAAACAAAAATGCAATATAAAATTATGACAGGTGGAATTAGAAATAATTGACCAATTTTTTCAACTTTCGTATGAGTTTTCAGGATTTTTAAACATTCAACATTTTAAAACAAGCATTTTTACAAATACTGTACACAGGTAAATCAATAAAGAGAATGAACTTAAAATTAAAAAGTTCTAATGATATATTTCTAACTGTCAATCTGATAATTTGCAAAACTTTAAAATAACACTAAGTAAAAGCCACACAGTGTTTGCAAATTATGTAAGAAATGCAAATGTCCAGCAAACAATAAATTTAAAATTCAGCCATAAAAAGAATCACAGTCTAAGAATTTTTAAGCAATGTAGTGCACTTCAACATAAATCTAATGGTGTATTAAACAAGCTTTACAACCAACAATTTAATTATACCTCCACTCATATATCCTTGTTTGACGTATTTTTTGAAACGGCATCCAAACCATATAGGATCATCTGCATTGTAAGGGCTCAGCATATACCGAAGGTTTTCAACGATAACATACCTAAAAAGATGTTAAAATATCACATATCTGCTTAAAGAGGAGTTTATTTATCAACTATCTACTTTAAAAATACTGTACAATACTTTAATTTATGACGTTATTAAAGCATCAATTCACGTGCAAATTCCTTGTTACAAGCAAATACTGTGAAGTAAAACTGCAAAAATATTTACGTAGCCCTATAACATTTAGTCAAATACAGTGCAGAATAACAAAAGGAAATGAGATGAAATACTGACGTGTCATCATCAGCCTTCAAGAACCAGTCTGCATCATTATAATGGTTATTATACACATAGATGAAGGCTGCCTTGGTCTTTTCCCACAAGTGATCACGTCCTTCACCAACTTTCAATGCCACAGCTCCAAGCTCCTTGTCTGTTTTTATATCAGAGACATATTAGTACATGGCAATATAGAATGTAAACAAAAAATAGTGTCTAGACACTTTTGGTTTCGATAACGCTAAAACACTTTATCCGAACTTTGACAGTAAATGTTCTAATGATGCTAAAATATGTCATTCATCTTGAAAATCTGGAAATCAATTTTAATCATTACTTTTTTGGTTCTTTTTTTTTTTATCTGGAGCACAAAGTGTGCCTAGCTTATCAGGCAACCTGTTCTCGCACTTACAGTCAATATTGACTTATTAAATAAGTGCATATGTGACATACTAATTTACTGTGAATATTTTAGTTTACCTTGAAAAGCTTCATAGAAAACACTGACCTTACCTAACCTTCTTAGTATGTTAGGATAAGCATCTTATTGCTTCGTAATTACAATTGTTACTTAACCTATTATAGGTATAGGTTAAGTAACAATTGTAATTACAAAGCAATAAGATGCTTATCTTAACATACTAAGAAGGTTACGTAAGGTCGGTGTTTTCTATGAAGCTTTTCAAGGTAAACGAAAATAGTCACAATAAATTAGTATGTCACATATGCACGTATTTAATAAGTCAATGTTGACTATACGAAAGTGCAAGAACGGGTTGTATCAGGAGACCAACCAATGTATCAGGGGACCATCAAAAGATCACCTCAACCGACGATCATGTACCTATCACGCAAGATGGTAACTGCTCTTCTTGTGACTATTTTCACAATGCTTTATAAATTACCTGCCAAAAAATAATACGAGTTGTGTTTTTCTTTATACTGTACAGTGATATGGACCGATCGTGTACACACATTTCTATATTTTGTATTTTTATGTTGAAAAATCCATGAGGAATGTTGAAAAGAATGTGAGGAATGTTGAAATGTTCATAAACATTCATATATTTAGCACTTTCACTCATGATCCATTATAAAAAAAATTACTTTACAACTATACTCAAGCAAATTAATTTGAGAAAAATTTCACACCAAATTAATTGAATCTGAAAGCTGACCGAGAAAACCTAAAATAGGCATAAACATCATTGAGTGGGGGTCTTGAGTGGGAGGTTTCATTGAGTGGGGTCTTGAGATGCCCAGAATGCCTATGGTCCAGCCCGTCCTCCTAAAGTTTCTCAACGTTAAGAAAATGGTCCATTTAAAGTGTCTTCTCCTAACCTACCAGAGGACCCAAAACAGAAAACGGGACAGTACGCCACTTTCACGAGCCGCTTCCACTTTCTAGTACGACAATTTTTGGCCTTATGTAACGCATACGAGCGAAAAGTGACGTACTTTGTAAGACGACATTGTATGGTCGGGCATGCACCAACAGGTTGGAATGTTAAAAGTGTTAATATTACAGTGATCAATTATCTGCTAAACAATTTTTAACAAGATGTTAAAAATACCCATCAACAGGATGGTTAGTCATACAGGGCCAAGTTATCAGTAGCCTGCACTGGCTAATTTTGGGTGCATTATAAGGATACCCTCAAGTCGAGCCTGGCCTCAGGCTGGGCTCGGGGAATAGTAAAACTCCCAGAACCCTTTTCAGGTATGCTTCAGGTAAGAACACAAGTTAATAAAGTAATTGCCAAGCTCAAAGTGCCATGTGCCAGAGGGGGTGGGGGGGGGGAGGAAATTGAAGAGGGTGGGGGAGAATTAATAACTGGGCATTCAGTGGCCAGAAAGAAGCACATGACATTATTAGATGATTGAGTATGTTACCATTTTCAGTAATTACCTAAGTGTACTTACTTAAGGTAAGGGTAGTTACAGGATGAGAGCTATGTTCACGGTGTCCCATCTTACCAGCACTCTTTGTCATATAATGATTTAAAACTACTGACAGTTTTGGCCTCTACTATCTTCTCACCTAACTTGTTCCAACCGTCTACTAATCTGTTTGCGAGAATTTTCTAATACTGCTTTGGCAGCTTTGTTTAGTTAGCTTAAATCTATGACCTTGTGTTCTTGAAGTTCCAGGTCTCAAGAATTCTTCTGTAACAATTTTCTAAATTCTTGTTACTATTTTGTGCTTAGTGATCATATCGCCTCTTTTTCTTCTATCTTCTAGCTTTGGCATATTTAATGCCTCTAACTTCTCCTCATAGCTCTTGTCTTTCAGTTCCAGAAGCCATTTTGTTGCATGACTTTGCACCTTTTCTTGTTTGTTGATGTGCATCTTAAGATATGGGCACCATACAACCTCTGCATATTCCAACTTTGATCTCACACAGGTTGTGAACAATTTCTTTAGTATTTTGCCATCCATGTACAGTATTTCAAAGCACTTCTAAAACTGGAAATTGTAGCATAGGCTGCTCTCACAATTTTCTTTATGTAATCCTAAGGTGACAGTTTTCTGACTAGAACTACCCCTAGATCTCTCTCCTTATCAGAATTCTTTAAAGTTTTTTCACTTCATTTGTAGGTTGTGTGTGCATATTTTCTCCTATTCCACATTCCATATGGCATTTATTCACATTAAATTCCATCTGTCAAGTGTTGCTCCTTACAATTATTTTGTTCAGGTCTTCTTGAGGGCATGACAATTGTCTAAGTTTCTTACTTTTCCTAGTATCTTGGCATCATCAGCAAACATGTTCGTACAATTCTGTATTCCTTCTGGTAGATTGTTTATGTAGGCAATGAACATTTCTGGTGCAAGAGCTGAATAATGTGGTACTCCACTAGTGACATTTCTCCAGTCTGATATATTGCCTCTGAATACTGCCCTCATTTCTGTCATTTTTTTCATCCATGTTAGAGCCTCCTTATCATTCCTCCAGTATGTTCGTTTCCAGAACAACCTCTTTTGTGGGACTTTATAGACAGCCTTTTTTTTTAGGTCCAGATAAATGCAATCAACCCAACCATCTCTTTCCTGTAAAAGCTATGTGGCTCTATCACAGAAACTAAGTAGATTTGTTACACAGGATCTTCCTGATCAAAACCCATACTGTCTCTGTTATTATATCATTTCTTCCCAGGTATTCTATCCATTAGGATTTACTGTAATTATTTTGTCCAATGTTTTGACTACTACTCTTGCCAATGACATAAGTCTATAATTAAAAGAGTCTTCCTTGTTGCCACTTTTCTAGACTGGAACTATGTGAGCTTTTTCCATATATCTGCCAAGACTCCTGTACACAGACGACTGAAAATCAGTTGAAGTGTAATGCTTCAGGTGCACATTCTCTCAGAACCCATGGTGAAACTCCACCTAGGCTTTGGTCTTACTTAACTCCTTAAGCATTTTTTTCCAACTTTGTCTCTAGATACCTTTATGTGCTCTATGTTGTTCTCTCTAATTCTTATTGTGTCTGGTTCTCTGAACATTTTATTTTGAACAAACATACTTAAGAATTGTGCATTTAGTGTTTCACACATTTCCTTTTCATAATCTGTGAATTCTTTCCCATTTTCAATCTCTGAATATTATCCTTTACCTGAAATTTGCTTTTAATGAATTTATAGAATAGGCCTGGTTCTGTTTCACATTTGTCTACTATACCTTTCTCAAACTCTCTTTCTGCCTTTCTTCTCACTGCCGTGTAGTTGTTTCTTATTTCTTTGTATTGCTGGTGCTGTATGTTCGACGGATTGGCCTCTTCTTACATATATGTACACATGTTCTTGTAATGCACAACATATAGATTTAGAATGCATAACCAATATTTGACACAACTGCAAAATAATACATTTCAATATAACATAAAAGCTTGCAACACACTAACAGAGCACCTCCTTTCCTAGGACTAAAGAGGAATTATGTTTTGCTTAAAGATGATACAATGGAATCATTCTTTCCAATGCAAAAAATTTCATTAGATCTGTAAACAAGGATATGATGCTTACAAGGCAATATATTACAAACCTTCTTCACTACTTATGAAGACCAGCTTGTTGCACCGCCGTGCCCATGTGGCTTTAATGTGACGTGCTTTCTTCTCATGGTTGCTTGGGTTTGTCATCACCCAACAGAGAACACGAACTTTAGTTTTGAGATGTTCTGCTTCCACAGCCTCACCTGATGAAAGTAAATACAAAATAAATAAATAATTGAGGGGCATCTCAAACGTCTACCACATGAATTGAAAACATTTGACTATCTTAATACCCTATCCAATATAAAATGAATACAAATACAGTATAGTGTTGCATCATCATCACTATCTCATTTCCCACTTTCAGTGTGGGGGAGGCAGAGCCCTGCTCTGCTCTCAGCACCTGTGAGGAGGCCAGATTCTGGCGCTGATCCCCAACAGTCCTAACAGAACTACAGTACCAGTATCTGCGGCTGATATGACATTTTATGCGGCTGGAGGAAGCCACAAGAGGACTCCCTCCAGAAAAATTCAATATTTAAAGTAAACCTATTTTTAATGTAAATTTTTTCTTAGCTTCACAACAAGCCCAACATGAAGTTTCTACCTCAAATAGAAGCAAAGTTGTAAATTTTTTTATTGAACATGTAGGCAAAAATTTTGCATATTTTATTACACTGGCAACCCTGCTGTATGAATATCATGTATCACGGAGGGCTTAAATTTTGCCTGTAAATGTTACTTTATGTCCTTTAACATCCTACCAAATTTCATGTAAATCTGAGATGGTCGTGTTAGGAGTTGTGATGATTTAGCATGGAATGGCCCTAAAATATTCCCAGAGAACCAGAGGCCAAATTTGGTTCCCTTCAAGGAAGTACAAGGAGTAGGGGATTCATGACCAACCTCACTGAGGATTCAAACCCCCAAAAAGCAAGCAATGTAAAACAGACAACAGCACGGTCAAGAAAGTAAACAAACAATTCAGCAAAACACTTGGAAAGCAATTCCCCAGTGATTAGGTCATACACCCTAACTACTGACCCCTGCACCATCAGCACAATGGGAGTTGTTGGATCCTCTGGTCATCAACCCTCAGTCATTCGCCTGATGTCTGCCACATCAGATCACTCCATCAGTCACCAGGTCTTCAGGTCCAGGAATGTTTTAGGCAAGTGTTGGCCATCCTTTGGACTCTATCCTGTGGGGTCCCATCTACTTGTGGACCATTCTAATCTTTGGTAGTTGCTTCATGTGCCTGTTTTACAAGCCTCACTTGGTCCTATTGTATTTGTATATCTTTCTCTCTATTTGACTCTTGCAGGATTTCACCTCCCAGATGGTACCTTGTGTTCAGCCTCCTGCTCCCTTTGCCTAATTTCATTACGTTACACTTTCCTGAGTCAAACTTTTGTAGCCACTTTCTAGACCATTCCTCCAGTTTGTCCAGGTCATCCTGTAGTCTCTCTCTCTCTATCTTCATCTGTCTTGATTCTTCTCAATTTTTGCATCATAAGCAAACATTGAGAGGAATTAGTCTATACCCTCTGGAAGATCATTTACATATATTAGATACAGGATGAATCCAAGTACAGAGCCTTGTGGAACTCCACTGGTGACATCTCGCCACTTTGATATCTTCCCCCCTCACAATTACTCGCTGTTTCCTGTTGCTTAGATATTCCCTTATCCACTGGAGCACCTTACCTTTTACTTCTGCCTACTGCTCCAACTTTTGTAGCAGCCTTTTATGGGGTACTGTATCAAAGAGGCCATGTACCCATCTCTGCTGGTTGAGTGCGTACCCGGTTTTTCACAGGGTAGTCTCATAAGGCAGGAAGTATCTGCTCTCCTGGCGTTGGGGTAGTTTTACCTAAAAGGTTTGTGTCCTCTTGGACCTGGATCATTTTCCCATTTTTTTAGACTGTGCCTCCTAGTCTGTGCACTGCTGGCGTGTTCTGAAGTTGGGTTTTTAATACTACTGTCTTCTTTTTTATCAGATACTGTACTTGATAGCTAGGACATGTTTCCAAGGCGTGGATTTTGTGCACATATCCAATACTGTATTCCCATCTGGAAAACAAATCTCCCCTTCCCTCACTTGCAGATTAAACCCCTGGACTGCTCATCTCTATGGATTCTATTCTCTTTTTTTGTGGCTGGCAGTGGGTTTTCCATAAGTAGATTATTATCCTTCTTGTAGTCAGAGCTTCTGAACAATGCGGGGATTGACTATTGGTGCATTTCAGAAAATGGTGTCGAGTGAAGGGAAGTGCTTTCGTCCGTGCCAAAATTTGGGACATTCCTGCTACCAACTTTTCTGTTCCATTTTCTTCGAGCGTTCTGGTGTGCTCTGATCTCGCATGAAATGTCATTTATATATTACTTTTGGCTGAATGCAATATTATGAAATCAAAACATATGAATACAGTTAACATAAATCCTATAAATTATTAATTTAAGTGTGAGGAAAACCAATCGACAATGAATACATAAAATAGGTGTGTATGTGATAGCAATGCTTGGAATCTATATAATACTGAACAACTATACAGTATATACCTGCATGGTGAAGTTCATGGCTGGAATGCATTGCCACATCACCCAATGGTCCAGCAATATTCTCCAGATCATCATGGCTATGTGCATGGTTTTCTATGCTCTGAGGGGGACTGAAGAGTAATTTTTTTAGAATGTTTAACAACACCACAATAAAGAGTAAAACTAAAATAATTTATAAGTTTATTAAATTTCAGAATTTGTGATTGTATATATTAATTTATTTTTGTTAGCTTTCTGCAATTCATAACTTACAAAAATCAATGTGTGTATAAACCAAAAATTTGACGACAATTGCAATAACTTTTTTGAACCCACGATGTTAAGTGCCTTAAAATACAATAATTCTTAACTTAGTTTCTGAATAGATTCCTCCTTACTTTTTACCCTTTGATTGCAAATGCCAATAAACACTTGATTCTACTATGCAGTTTCTAATTACTTGTAGGATGCAGCTAACTTGCATATTTCTAGACCTTACTAACTCACAATCCACATTTAAATATTAAATATCTTAATTCTCATACAGCAGTAATGTGTAAACTCTGTTATTGCTTAAAGCTTTTAATTCATAGAGAAATGTTTGAAAAGTACTCCTTTATACAGGTTACTAGTGTGCACTGCAACATTTCAGTTTATCCAGTACAGGCCAAGTTCATATTCCATAAATTTTTGTTAAGGATCTTATGGAAATCTTCATTAAGCTCATTCCAAGACCAGGATACATATTTCATTTAAATAAATTAAGTACAGTGGTCTCAGAATGAAAATACCTTGTGTGATCTTTTTCAACCCAGGCCCAAAACTCTTTCTTTAGACTAAGTTTTTCTATAAAATTCAGTGGAAATTCAATGTATTGTGCAGTAAATTAATATTTAATGAAAACCATGCAGGATAAGATTTGTTTTCATTCCACCAAGTCAGGCTACCCCTGACGATGACTGGAGAACAGCTCCAGTATATACCAAACATGGAACACACAGAATAGGGCAATGAACCTCCACGAACAAAGAAAATGATGAAGGCCAACATACATATCCTGGAGCAGGGCAAAGCAAGAAGCCAGAATCAACCATCCTAAAAGACATGCTGACACAGCAAAAAAACAGCTCCCCAAATGCCACAGGAGCAGTTGGGTATCAAAAAAAAAAATCACACCAATTTCCCACAGAAAGAGGTAAAGCTCACAAGCCAGAGCGAGATTGGGGCTCCAGTACCAAAAAAGAAGCCCCGAACCACAGAAGGAATCTTAGGCAAGACTGCCTGCTCAAGTGCCGAGGACAGATGAAATGTTGGAAACCTGTACAAAAAGAGCAAAATCAGGAAACCAGCCAGCACCCAGAGGCATATGATGACTAAACCACATGTCCAAGATACGTCATCATTTCTCCATCTTCTGATATGTGGTTTAGTCATCATATTCTTCAGCCACATTATTGGGACTCATTGTCTGCACCCAGAAACCCACATGGGGAGCGAGGAGCCAAACAGGGAACCAAACACCCTGCAAGAGCAGGCTTGGTAAGCAAGTTCAAAGCTGAACCACGCCAGAGACCAGCTAGGACTCTCCAGATCCAAGAATTAAAATTAAACCAGTAACACTGATCATAGAAAACACCCACCTTGAACAAACACTAAACCCAGTTTTGGGAAAAATGCAAAATGCACCAAAGTGATGTGCAGCAAATCTATTACACACATACCCATGAACCCCAAAGTAAAACCCAGTCTATCCCAACTTCAGAGCCTTACTGATGAGTTAATGACTCATGCATTACTCAGAAGCAGACCCTCTGAAAGGAAGCAATTACAAAGGAACAGAAAATCCGAATTCTCAAGGGAAGTTAAACCTGACTGAACGGAGGCAACCATTAGTGTGTGCCTCGGGAAGTTTATCCTAAACACATGCAGCTCGAGGCAAACAGGTAACTCAAAGTCCACTCAGCCGTGAGGTATATAAAACAAATCACACAGATGAAGATACTGTAATACCATAATTGAAACACAAGCACAGGCCCTTGCAGAACAAGAGTTTAAAAAGATAGCTAGCTCTTACCTGGATGAAAAAATCTTGACCTGAAAGGAGGAATATAGAGTCACACCAAGCACATGACTAAATATGGTATTGCTGATGGGTCCCTGAGCTGCTGGGGCCATCACCTGGCAGTGGGACGATGTAACTAGTGGTTTTAATGACCCATTGTGTTCCTAGTTGTCAGTTTTGCTTATATTTTCCATACAGTTGTATGTTTTGGTACACTCAATGTTTCTGGTAGATTGTCCTCTTAGGTTATGGTGATTTAGTATCCTCTGCTCTCTGTGGCTCTATTAAGTAAATCAGATTTTGTCTAGTCTCTGGTAGGCCTGTTTGACACCAAAGGGCCTGATATAACGTAATATGTGTAGGATTATCCAGAAAGCTAGCTCCAGGGAGCCACCTAGGTTCTCCCTACAGAAAACTCCATCACAACAGGTTGTAATGCCACCCGTAAATGAGAACGAGTTCAGATCCAAAACAACAAATGGTTACAATTCCAAAGGAGACTCCAAAGAAAGCTCTGATGACTGAGATGTGTAGAGATCTGGCAGTAAATCTCCTGAGGGGCAAAACCAAGCCATAACCCCCAAGACCCAGGAACGTACTTAGGGATGGGGCGAACGCTGTACGCTGAAAATAGACAGGAATGGGAGACAAAAGTTAACCACCTGAAACACACCACAAAATTTGTGGGACAACTGAGCAGGAAAGCCCTGAGACCAGCATGAAAATCCTGGTGGGAACAGCCCTACCTGCTGCAGTCACTAAGCTATCCACCTCCAAAACCTGAAGGCACAAAACCCAAAGTTGTACAGTCTCTCAACCGGCAAGACGGGTTGGGAAGCTGCAAGACAACACTGAACCATAGCCAAAGCAACACATCAAGGGCAAGAGCAAGTGCCCCCTATCAGCCTGGAACTCAACACCTACAAAACAAGGCAAAGGCATGCAAACAAGGCCAAAGCCTACTGAGCAGTCTGAAAAGAAAATGGGAAGAAGCCCTCAGATTAAACAACACAGGCACAGGTACCTTGCAATGATTTTGGGGCTCAACATCCCCATGGCCTGGTACTCGACCAGGTCTCCTGGTCTGGTAAACAGGCACCCACAAGGGCAAGCTGAGAGCGGCCCATCATACAACACATCCCAGCCTTCAGAAAACATCAAGTAAACATCTCTTTGCTGCAATGGGTACTTGCTGCCAAGACCTTTACAAAAACAAGCAGGCATATCAAGTGCAGAGGAAATGTGTCTGCAAGTCGCACACCTGACCATTACTCAATTAGCCTGAAGAGGGAAGGCTTTCAATGTCACAGAAAAAGGAAGAATCCCTTCACAACCCAAGCACACACCCAGTCAAAGCATGAGGCACCAAAACACCCAAGAATCAGGACTGAGCACTATACAATACTACAAATATACATGAACACAACTATATCAACTTCCCAACATCTCACTGTGGAGAGAGGAAGTCTCATAAGACCTGGAAGGAAAAAGGACTCTAAGAGGAAACAATATGCAAGGAAAGAACCCCAACTCCTCAGAGCAGGTATCTCTGGAGGAGCAGGAAAAACATAGGGCATCTAACAGGGAAGGTAACCCTGGCCACAGGTGGAGTGAAAAAGAATACATGGAACATGCAATGTGGATGGAAATAAACACAACCAAGAAACATATTATAAATAGGGACCTTTTGTCCCAGAGATTACCACCCCTTAAATTAAATAAAACAGTTCATAGGGTCCCAGGTAAAGCAATACACTCTCTGCTGCAGAGTTCCACCAACGTTTTACCCAACCCAGTTCAGCAATACTGGATCACATACCCACATGATCCTATAATTTTGCATTGACATCTACATACAGTACATACAAGAAAATCTGTCTGTCCAAGGTTAGAGATTAAAGGCTTGGGTTTAGCCTCACTCAACTTTGTAGGGTGACTTGTGGGTTAAAGGAGACTGTTACGGGCGAGTTGCAGTCAGCTTCCATTGTTTACCTCATGAAGTATAAACAAAATTTTTGGAGTCCAGTTTTTCATAACAATGCCATGCAAAATGTATGTTCTGATGACAATTTATAATTTGGAGGCTCCCAACACTTAAATGGAGCATTATTTTAGATCAATGACCAGGTCTACCCAGACACCTCTGACTACTATTACAGATATTGATGTGCAAAATGCACATTCTGATGGCAGATTTGAATTCTGGGGCCAGCCAAAACTTAGGTGGTGCAACCTATTTGGGTTTGATTTGACTAGATAACCCAGGCATTGCCTTTTGTGAGACAGAAACTGGAATATGCAGCAGTTGTATGGTGCCCATATCTCAAAGAAGCACATCAACGAACTGGGTAAGGTGTAAAGACATGGAGTACTACTAAATGGCTTCTGGAAATGAAAAACAAGAACTAAGAGGTGTTAAATTTGCCAAAGCTGAAAGATAGAAGAAAAAGAGGAAATATAGTTACTACATATAAAATATTAACAGGAATTGACAGAGAAATTCTTGAAAACTGCAACTTCAAGATTCAAGCAAAGGAAGCAGAGATGCTGCTAAAATATTAGAAAGTTCACTTTTGCAAACAGTAATTACTTGAGAGTAATTACCTAAGCGAAGCTACAGGATGAGAACTATGTTCATGGTGTCCCATCTTCCCAGCACTCTGTCATATAACTCTTTGAAATTACTGACAGTTTTGGCCTCCACCACCTTCTCACATAACTTGTTCCAACCGTCTACCACTCTGCTTGCGAAAGTGAATGTTCTTATATTTCTCCGGCTGCTTTGTTTCGTTAGTTTAAATCTATGACATCTTGTTCTTGAAGTTCCATGTCTCAGGAATTCTTCCTTATCAATTTTATCGATTCCCATTACTATATTGTACGTAGTTATCATATTGTCTTTTTTCTTCTATCTTTTAGTTTTGGTATATTTAATGCCTCTAACCTCTCCTCGTAAACAAATCCATAAGGGCCGTGACGAGGATTCGAACCTACATTCGAGATCTTCTCGTAGCTCTTGTCCTTCAGTTCTGGAAGCCACTTGGTGGCATGTCTTTGCACCTTTTCCAGTTTGTTGATGTGCTTCTTAAGATATGGGCACCACACAACTGCTGCATATTTCAGCTTTGGCCTCACAAAACCAAAGGCGTGAACACTCACGACTCACTCTTTAGTATTTCTCCATCCATGTATTAAAAGCCTTCTTGCAGTTCTATTCCCTGTGTAACTTCCTCCATCTGTACCGGTAGTAGGGAGCCGGTCAGCCGAGCGGACAGCACCCTGGACTTGTGATCCTGTGGTCCTGGGGTCGATCCCGGGCGCCGGTGAGAAACAATGGGCAGAGTTTCTTTCACCCTATGCCCCTGTTACCTAGCAGTAAAATAGGTACCTGGGTGTTAGTCAGCTGTCACGGGCTGCTTCCTGGGGGTGGAGGCCTGGTCGAGGACCGGGCCGCGGGGACACTAAAGCCCCGAAATCATCTCAAGATAACCTGTGCTGATAAAAGCTGTTTTTCCTGTTGGATCACTAACCCCTCAAAACCTAGTAATTTGCTACTGAAATGGTCATACTTTCTCACAATTTGCTGTTTGCTACATGAGAGTTTGCTATAATATCTAATTTTGCCAACTTGTTGTGTAGACTGCTTATGTCAATGCTTTCTTCATTGAAACCACCAAACTCTAGCTCTGTTTTGTTTTTCTTCTTGCCGGCGGCCATCTTGAATTTCGTCACCTGCACTGTTAACACTGGGGCAACTTTTTCTCATCCAATTATTTCATTTCCCCTTGCACATTCGTGTTATGTCGCCTATTTTTTAAAAGCACCAGACCTTTATGTTCCTTGGGACACCACTCACTGTCATCAACCTGTTCTACAATACTTAGGAATTTTGAAATATTCTGGAGCTACACTGATGCAGGTGTTGACACAAAGGGTGTCACCTTTCACCTCCTATCTTTCAGTGGTAGATAGTTGGCACAAGTGAGAAGGTGGTGAGTGTTAAAAAATAAAAGTCAGTAGCTTCAAAGCATTATATGACAAGAGTGCTGGGAAGATGGGATACCACGAGCATAGCAATCACCCCATAACTACACTTATTAAACACAAATACTTTCTCTCTTTGATATTCATTTATTGTTGCCTGATATTCCTTCTAATTTAAAAATATGCTTTTCATAAACACCTATAATAAAACTTTATAAATGGAACTAAATACAGTGGAACCTCGGTCTACGAATACACCAGAGTACAAATTTTTCAGAGTATGATGTCAATTGTGTCGTAAAATTTGACCCAGTGAATGACGTTTGCTTCGGAGTATGACCTGTTTGTTGATACTCCACTTGTATGGGTCAGACGTGTTTGGATTCCGCAGGCTGCGGGGTGAGGCTCGCTCAGTTTAACAGTGTATCACGCCTAGTGACGGCAACACTTTACTTTTTTTGTGAAGAATTTCATTGTTTTTCCTGTTTTTTTGGGGGGGTTTATGAACAGAAAAGTTCTTATTATATATCATGCCATGAGTCCCAAGAAAGACAATGATAAAATTCAACCTAAGAAAATAGTTGTGAGGATGATGATAGAGGAAAAAAAAAATATAATTCATAAACATGAACACGGTATGCATATGGTTGATTTGGCTAGGAAAATATATTCAGTATGGGAAGAACTGCAAAGTTTTGCTGAAGAGGTTCACCCTGAGCTGTAGCAAGCCATTGTGTTACCCATTTTAATGACAATGTAATAATCACTACAGCCAAGTGTTAAAATGTAAGGAATATAGACAGATTCTTAGTAAGACAAACAAGCAGTGAGCCACAACCAGACCCTAGTGGTATGCCTACAAAAGTAGGAGAGAAAGTACCCCAGAAATGTCATCAGTGCCTGATGTTATAAAGGAAAGGGATTCCTCTTCCAAATACTAACACCTCCTCTCCTCAGCGTCTTCCATATGCCAACGAGTTCTCAATAAAGGTAAAGTACAGTAAAAAATATGAGTAGTATTCTATATAAAATGTATTTTTAAGTTAATATTTTTGGGTGTGTGGAACGGATAATTTCAATTTACATTATTAGTTATGGAAAAATTTGTTTCTGTATACAATCCATCTCTTGGAATGGATCAAATTCGTAGACTGAGGTTCCATTGTATAAGTAATTCAGTAAAAAATATAAACAGTAATTATAAATAATAGTATGGTTACAAATTATGGCAATAAGGTAGCTAGTACTGTATTCAAAATTTGTTACTGTGCAACCCAGTGGTAAGTATTTCATGACCCCATACTTTGGAGAACCCTGCTCTACAGTACTGTACTCGCACTAGGTAAGTAAAGTAGGTAACTGGCTGGAACCCCATGTGGTTTGGGCTACCATCTGATAGCAGTTGGGTACATCAAAGTTAGAGCTGCTTGAAAAGAACAATAATCATTTACTTTGCTGGCCTCAGAATTTATTTACTTGATGGGATACCTAGTGGTACCAAGGGCTTACTCTCCCCCTTCTCCCATTTACCCGATCAGTCTATGACACACACACACACACACTGCCAATGTGTACTCTTGAAAAGTTGAATGAAACTAGCCCCGAGCATCTGGCCTTCAACTTTTGACACACAGGCAGACAAACATTCTCCTTAATATCATAGATATACAGTGGCGCCTCGATTAACGAACTTAATCCGTTCCGGCACTGAGCTCGTCATGTGAAACGCTCGTCTTGCAAAACAACAACATTGTCGTCAGAGGTGTCCAAGAACCAGTGGGAATGCTAGGAAGCACCACGTGGTTTGCTCGTTAATCCAGACCAATTTTCTGCAAGTGGCTCGCTTGTTACTTGAAATGCTTGTAACTGGAGTCGCTAGTCACTCGAGGTTCCACTGTAGTGCAGTACAGTAGTTTATTTTACTTTGCTCATTTTTCTGGTGGGTTGTTCTTGGTTTTGGGTTGACCTCTGATCCTCAATATTCCCTCACCTTGTATAGAGTGCCAGATTCTGGTCCTGGCTCCTGGTAGATCAGTGTGGGGGTCTTGGAGGTCTGGTGCAAATCTCAAGGTTTTGCTTCACAAGAATTACAAGGGAGGCCACTCAGAAAAAGTTGTTTTCTGAGCAGCATACTTGCATGCTCCTGTTCTTTCCCTTTTATTCTTGTTTTTCCTGTATTTTCTATGCTGTTAATAACATCTTAGCATTCCAATGATGATACAGCGTCTTATCCATACTTGGACAGTACGTAAATGTTCTGAGGATGCTAAAAGGCATCATCCATCTTGAAATTCTCAAAAATATTTATATTTTTTTAGCATAGTGTGGGCATAGCTTATCAGGGAGCCAACCAAAGAATCAGGAGACCATTCACAGACAACCTCGGCCAACTATCTAGCCCTCAAGATCATAATTAATCTGCCTGTGAGAATTTTCACTATGCTGTACAATTTACCTGTTGGAGAAGTATGAGTTGTTTATTTTCTTTTTACACAAACAGATTATTTGTACACATTTCCAAATTTTTTACTTTTATTTATGTTGAAAAATAAATGAGGAATATTGAGAAATATACTGTATTAGGAATGTTGAAACGTTAAACAAAAAAAAATTATATATTCAGCCCCAATACACAAATTGTATTATCAAATCTTACTTTATTTTATTTTGCATGTATACTCTAACAAATTCATTTGCAAATATTTTGACACCATATTTAGAGTAATAACCCTGAAACGAACCAAGAAACACATTTAAAAAAGTATAAACATTTTAAGTGTCAAAGAGCGGGGTACTGAGATGCCAAGAACGTTTGCAGTCGGAAAGGTGCCACCGAGTCGGAACATCAAAGTGTTCATATAAAGTATAACATTAAGAGACCATGTCAGTAAAATCTGTTAATGTGTCAGTGGTACTACCTGATGGCAGTCTGTAGTAGCAGCCAGGTGAGCCAAACTGGCAATTTGAAAGAGCTCTACTTTGTGCTCCATGTGATGCAAGGTAGACCTTACAAGGGCTGAATTAAATGCTCTACAATGTGTCTCCTGCGGGGATGTTTGAAAAGACCTCTTCTGCGTTAGTGTGGAATGTTGACCTGCCTTGAATGTGAATGATACTGTCCAATGGACCAGCAGGACCTTGACTACCTAAACAAACAACCAAATATCCTGCTCAAAAAAAAAAAAAAAGAGCATTTCAAGTACATGTACTGTAATGCATTGTACATTAAAAACCTGATTTTTAAAACTTATATCTAAATATACAGTCTGTATTTACATAGTTTTATACATAAATCATGTTAAATAAAACACAAAACAATAATGAGCAAATAAAACCATATCGAGAATGTTTAGCAGTCATTCTGGTGCTAGAATTGTAAAATGTCTTACAATCATGCATCCCATCCATACTGGATTTTAAATTCTCTATTATAAAGCCTGTGAAGTTTTGGTCTCAGCCCTCACACACACACACAAAAAAATGCAACAGATTTGAAGAAAGCAGCAACAAGGGAAAATAATAAATATATATAGGTAATTATTATCTGGTTCCTAAACACAATAGCAATATACCAATTATTATGGAAAAGGAAAAGCAGTAGCACTAAAGCTATGAGCTCTATAATGTCTTCTGTGCAGTACCATCACCATTTGTATTTTACAAGCCCACCATCTACCTTGTATCATTGTTAACAATCTACACAATACTATCAAGTCATGCTTTACTTCTAGAGAACTTACACTAAGGTCTATGAGTGTTCTGTAACTTTTCTAGTTAATGTAATATACAAAGTTACTACACTGAAAATGTTGGAGAATATATCAAGTCAAGCAGCTAAGGAAATGAGCAACTAGTTTAACAAGTATTATACACAATCCTTCACCACAAATTACAATTTTAACTCCTCATTAATAGTTTAAATATTATATACTGTACTTTGCATACTAAATGGAGTACAGTACATGTCAATTTGCATGCAAACTCAACAAATTTCATCACTGTCATACATTTAATAATAATGTTTGTGGCTAGAAATCAACCGTTTTATCCCAACCACCAAATTTAATGCACAAAAATGCAAACTAATTATGGGTAGCAAATTGCAAAGTATTTCAACGTTATTAGGTTCTGCTTATTAGGTTCTTGAGTCAATTTAATATCTGGAGACAATATTATCATTAGAACACTTATTACTCAAATGCAAACACATTTGACTTCAAGAAATTAAAATAAACTTTGCAATTTGCATCCCGTGTAAACCATCACCTGTTAGTGCCCTTTACCTAATGCCCTCTATGTAGCGAGGGTGCACAGTTACAGTGCTATTTAAGAGATAGAAGGAGAAGAAACCGCAGAACATTCCCGTTCCTAAGGTTAGAATGAAGCTGCGGCTTATGCCCATTGTGACTCCTGCAAATAGAATAGGTGCATGTCAGTAATTACGTCATTCACTAATTGTTTGTTTTTTTACAGGAGAGGAAATAGATACCACATTAAAAGACCGATATTAAATAATTAGATAAGCAACTGCTTTATGAATAACTAATAACAATAGCAGCCTTTGTCTCTTGATATTTACTGTAGCATAGGATTGGGGTTGCCAAGAATTAATCAGTGCATCTGTATCTCATGTCAAGCATTCAGAGATAAACTGAAAAAAGTAATACAGTATTGTATATGAAAGCAGCGTATGTTAAAAAGATGCATCCATTTCTTTTAATGGTTCATCAAGGCTGTTTACATATAGTCTCCTAAGTCAACTGCCCTTCGATAGAAAAGATGTAGAAGAACCACAATTAATAAATGAAAATAATTTTGAATAAAGCCAATTGCAGCCATGAGCTAGTGCACAAGGTGTCACACTTGTATGTGTTGTGGTGCTGTTGCAGGTGACATCAATGATTTAGCTGGCAAACATTCAGAAAAATTATTTGCAAATCAAAAGTCAAACATTAGTTTATAAGACTACTGTAAACTGTAGCATTATTCCTTAATCCATATGAACTCCTTGCATTATAGAATCTGTCTTTTCAGGAAACAAATACTGTATTGTGTTTAAACTGAAATATTCTGTACACCGTTGGTGCCATTTATGTTAATACAGTATTAAATATCTTCAATAACAATTAGATACAAATTTATCATTTAGGGTGACTGAGGGAGGTATTGTCACTTCCTTAAACAATACTATATTGTATACCTTAAAAGTAATTAAGAAATTATTTTCAAAAACAAGCTTATTCCTTGTGTGTGTCTGCGATAAAGTCATGAATTGCATTATGTAAGAGTACATCAAATTCCATGGCTCTTATGAGTTCATGCAAAAATTCATTATGTGCAAGTACTGCAATGTGCATCTGAAACCCAAAATGGTAAAATAAATTACATGCTCTTATTTCTAATACTTATTTTACTGTATTTATTTGATCAAATGAACACTGATACATAGGGAAAATTCAAGCATTAACTGCAATGAAATTCTCCTTTCTAGTAGCTCCCCAAGGTAAGTGATGGTCCAGACTTTAGGTTCATGTTTGTTCCCAAAGTTCCTTTCACCCCGTAAAGAGGGCCAAATTCTGGTCCTGGCTCCTAGTGTGAGATAATACGCAGAGGCCTGGTGTTTTCTCACCGAGGCTTTGCTGGACCAACGCTTCACACAGAGAGCCACTGAACCACTCAAAATGTCTTAAACAATGCAAAAAGAAGGCAGCAGCCGAAAAAATGTTAATGTAAATACATTATGTGCAATTTCACCAGCAGCCATAGTGTGGTGCAAACAGCCCCATATCCCATGCAATGTGTGAAGATTGAGCCTATCTTCCAAAGTTTATCTCCATGGTGGTTCAATGTACACATGGGTGAGGTCACGAGGTTAAAGTAAAGAATACTTAACCCCTGCACTACTCACCATTTAAATATGACAAGCCCATGGTGCTCACAAAAGCAATTGTTCTGAAATTTGTTCTTTTCTTTTGATATTGTTAATTAGCATCCATGAAGCACAAAAATCCAAGTAAAACCTGTCTACCTCTTGTAGTTTAGCTGTAGGGGCCTAGCAAAGTTGTGACTTTTTGGCAGAAATGAAGCGAGTTGCTGCATGGAAATAACTTTGTTGATATATTTTCATTGTTTCTCACTTATATACAGTTTTTTTTTTTTTTGTTCTAACAAGTTATATGGGTATGTTAAAGTTGTTCATTATGTATAAATTTGAAAATATACATACATACAGATATATGTGTATATCACTACAATCACATTACATGGTACTGTACATCTTTCTGCAGCAATATTTTTCATACATCCCATTACTTCTCAATGGCTTCTTGACAGTTTCACTTAACCATACTATTCCTCTCCTTCCTTCCTTCCTCCAACTTACAGAACACATTTTGCATTCAAATTCTCAAACATTTCTCTTTATGTCACCAAATATTTTGCCTATTCCTTCATCAACGTCCTTACATTTAGACACTTGCTAAATTCCCATGGTTGGAAAACCTATGTCTTTCTTCCCTAAATTTTTCACAGCTGTGCATAATAATCTGACCCACACACACACAATGTCTCCCACTATCCCTGCATCTTTCAAACTACTTTTAAATTTTCTTCCTATATGCATATATTCAAATTCATTTGCTACATCCCACCAAACACACACCGAAACTACGACGTTGGTGCAACGTTCCAACAAGTTTTAACACTTCCTAACCAGTTATAACAACCAATGTAACAAGTTGTAACAACGTTCTAATACGTCATAAACACGTTAAGCCAAGATGTAACAACTTTATTACAAGTTGTAACAAGCGGAAAATAGAGACAGTTTCGGTTTGTGTTTCCAGGGATTGCATCCCCCTACCCTTTTCCTTAAAATTCACCTTTCTATGACCAATGCTTGAAGAACATATTTGGCAGGAACAAACCCCTCTCTGAACACCCTTCACTGTTAACAGTTTATATGGTAATGATTCATAATACTTACTGCGAAATATAACCCCCATATCTAATGTTTAAAGTGTCACAGATGCATCGGCAACACAGTGTAGACCAGAACCTTACTAAGAAGCCTGACACTGTGAGAGGAATCACATTAATGTTGCCAACTTTGGAATAAAAATTAATATCTGAATATTGTAGGACCAAATAATAAATAGCCATTTTTTTTATCGTATAAATAAAATAAATATACAAAATTTTAAATCATAAAAATATGACAAATGCAGAATATAAATTTTAGAAAACAAAAAAAATTTACCCAAGTTATACATTAGCCATAGAAAGAACCTTATCTTATCATATCAGCAAAACCTGAAAAAGCTTATCTTCAGCTGCACAACACACAATGCATGGCATACTGTATAATACATACAATACTCAACTTCAGTAACTAACTCCTAAATAATAAGTACTGTACTCTAGTCATTGTTAATGCATTGTTAATGCAATTATTGCAAGTATTCATCGTGAGAGAGTGGAACTGCTTGAGGAATGAGCCGTTGATAAGAAAAACAAGGGAATGTCATCGATACAAATCAAACGAGAAAGAGGCAAGAAAATTGAGGTACTATACAGTATGAGAATAAAATGTACAATACTATGATGATATTAAACAGAAAACTCAGGCAAATGGGGGAGAACAATTTAAGAAACTTATCAAATAACAGGAAGCTCTTTAAGAAAGAAATAAGAAAATGCAGGACAGACGAGAGATTGGTAAATGGATAAAGGGCAACTTTAAAAATAAACAGGGGAGAATGTTAAATGGTGACAAGGAAATTTAAAATATGTGGAAAGAACACTTTATAAGTCTTATTGAGTGCAAGTGGTGAAAAAGGTGCTTATGTGTACATGATTGGATTTAAGTGAGAAAAGTGACATAATAATACACCATCTGATAAATCTATAGAAGATGTTGTAATAGATTCAGCTACATGGAACAAGTTCCAAGTAGCACGGGCTATGGTGAGCCCGTATCTCACCTGGCACAGGAGCGGCGCAAGTAGTATGGGCTATGGTGAGCCCGTAGTGGTCTTACCTGGCACAGGAGCGGTGCCCATCTAGTTGCCGTTGGACCAAATGGTTGTCTATAGAAGAGTTGAGTATATTACAATGGGAGGAAAGCAGCAGATCTTGATATATATGCAGACATTATCAAAAGTTACTTTCTCATTGTCAAGGAGAGAAAGCCTGTTTGGCTCATCAAAGTCCCTCCTAAGGATTGGTCAATGACTACCCATTCACAGGATGCAACCTACAACAGCTATCTCCGAGGTATCTATTTACTGCTAGATTAATAGAGGAATCAGGTATAGGGAAATGAAGCCAAATGTCCTGCCCTACCAGGGAATCAAACTAGTAATTATCTAAATCTAGTTATAAAATGAAAGCTACGTTCATGGTGTCCCGTTTTCCAGCACTCTGTCTTAAAACACTTTGAAACTACATGTACTGACGGTTTTGGCCTCCACTAACTTTTCGCTTAACTTGTTCCAACCATCTACCATTCTGTTTGCAGAAGTGCACTTTCTAATGTTCTTTCACGAGCTTTGTTTAGTTTGCTTCCTGCTCTTTAAGTTCCAGGTCTCAAAAATTCTTCTTTTTCAATTTTGTCAATTCATATTATTTTTTGTATATATAGAGATCATATCGCCTCTTTCTTATATCTTCTAGCTTTAGCATATTTAATGCCTCTTAACATAGTTCATGTCTTTCAGTTCCGGAAGCCACTCAGTTGCATGTGTTTGCACCTTTTCCAGTTTACTGATGTGCTTCTTGAGATATAGGCACCATACAACCTCTGCATACTCCAACTTTGGTGTCACAGGTCATGAACAATTTCTTTAGTATTTTGCCATACATGTACAAAAGCAATTTAAAAGCAATTCTGAAATTGGAAAGTGAAACACAGGTTCTTCACACAATGTTCTTCAAGTGGTCCTCATGGAAGTTTTCTATCTAGAACCACCCCTAGTTCTCTTTCTTCATCAAAATTTTTTAAATTTTTTCACATAATTTGTAGGATGTATTTAGCCTATTTTATCCTATTCCACATTCCATAATAAAGCAGTTATTCACATTAAATTCCATTTGCAGAGTGTTGCTCCATACAATTATTTTGTCCAGGTCTTGAAGGGCATGAATGGCATGATAATGTCTAAGTTTCTTATCTTTCCTTGTATCTTAGCATCTTTAGCAAACATGTTCGTATAATTCTGTATTCTTTCCGGTAGATCGCCTACGTAGATAATGAACATTACTGGTGCAAGAACTGAACCTTGTGGTACTCCATTAGTGACATTTGCCCAGTCAGCCCAGTGTGGTACGGTACATTGCCTCTGATTACTGCTTTCATTTTTCTCTGTTAGAACATTTTTTCATCCATGTTAGAAGCCTACTTGTCACTCCTCCAGCATGTTTCAGTTTCCAGAACAACCTCTTATGTAGGACTGTGTCAGAAGCCCTTTTTAGGTCTAGATAAATGCAGTCAACCCACCCATCTCTTTCTTGTAAAATCTCTGTGGCTCTGTCATAAAAAGTAAGTACAGAACATTTGTTACACAGCATCTTCCTGAAAGAAAACCATACTCTCTGTTATTATATAATTTATCTCCAGATGTTCCACCCATTCAGTTTTAATTACTTTTCCAATATTTTAACTACTAAACTACTACACTTGTCAATGATACAGATCCAAAATTAAGAGGGTCTTCTCTGATGCCATTTTTGCAGACTTGAACTATGTTAGCCTTTTTTCCATATACTGTACTGTATCTGCCAAAAGACAGAGATGACTGAAAAATCAATTGAAGTGGAATGCCAAGCTCAGGTGTGCATTCTCTCAGATCCCAAGGTGAAACTCCATCTGGGCCAACTGCTTAGCTCCTTGAGCATTATTTCCACTTCATCACTAAACATCTGTTATGTGCTCTATGTTGTTCTCTGAAAATTTAATTTAGCACACACACTTTGGGACTCTTCATTTAGTGTTTGACACATTTCCTTTTCATTCTCCATGAATCTGTTTCCCATTCTCAACTACTGATCCTCTCCAAGATGCAATCTCACAACAGTTGACTAACTCCTGGCTATATATCTACTGCTAGGTGAACAGAGGCATTAGGTTACAGGAAACGTGCCCAACCATTTCTGTCCCACCCATGATTCGAACCCAGGATTCCAAATTGTGAGTCAAAAGTGAGCCTAATTGTACTACAGAGACTCTAAACATGTCCAAATGTATCACCCTGTCCACAAATGGAATTGAACTCTTTTCAAATTGGTTGTGAGCTGACTGCACTAACCACAGGACTATAAATCTGTTTTTGAAAACCCATTATATTATCAGATCTACTTTACACTATCCATACTTATAAAAATCTGAAAAAAGCATGAATATGCAAATTGATAGTCTACATACCTTGTAACTCAGAGGGCGTCTTCCCCAGTTGCCAGAAAATAGGCCTTCATTACCTATAAGAACAAGCACAATTTCAATAACTAAACATTGTCAATGGCAATAATTCTAGTCGAGCGAGTATAAAAAGAACATTGTAGTAACTCCTTTGTTATACAGATACAATAACTCCTCATAATTCAAATTTTTGTTATCTGAATTTCATTAATATTGTTTGTATACCTTATTTCTTCTCGGTGAAATATGTCAAACGAAACATTTGTACTGTATGGAGCAAGTAACCAAGTCAGTAGACTGACAAATGTCACAGCTTGTGTGCTACTTGGCTACAAGCATATCTGCAGTTTGACTTGTATGGGGAATCTAGATGATATAATTACCTAAGTGCAAATTCTATCCCAACCTTGGTAGGGTCAAGCTAAACCTGCTTCCGACATCAGGGGGTGAAATTCGTTTTGGTGCTTATCAAGCCCACACACAAGGGAACTAATTAATACCTACCTTATATGACTACACACCTTGCACCATGCTGGGTGCCAAGGCATGAATGTAGCAGTATGGAGGCGAGTGGTGTGCCAGGTCTTTTGATCTTATATGCAAATATCCCTTAAGAGAATTCTATTGCGAACAATTTGATACCAAAATGAACGACATAGCACGAAAATTGAGGTGGGGAAAAGTGAAAAGAATATAAACACTTTTCCCGGCCCAGTTGCACACTGGGCCAGGCAAAGTGTTAAAAATAAAATAAAGAAATCAAGGATCAATAATGGCCTTCAAGGTCCTGCAAAAATAAACCTTGAGAAATGCAATGTTCAATTTACCAGTGAAATTGGGAGACAGTGGGAGGTAATATACAATAAATGGTTACCATTTAGTGAACTTATTGGGGATAAATTAAAAAGTACATTACTTAATAATAGATCACCCTAAATTGAAAATGTTGTCATGGAACATTAATGGTTTAAGAAACAAGAGTTATGGATGTTCATTGTTCTATAATGGGAAATTATATTGATGTTGTGGCCCTCCAGGCCAGAACATCACTGGTCCTTCATAGTCATTGGGGACCTTAATGCTCGGCACACTAGCCTTGGGACAATGGGAAGTATTACTGCTAATGGGGTCAAGTAGTTAGTTTCTACAAGATCATCTCTTGGGAAACAATGAACCAACTCACATCAGGGGAGGACGGCTTGACTATGCCTGCATTTTAAACTTTCTAGGGATTATGGGGGAAGTCTTGGGTCATTTGGGAACGACTTAGTGATCACTTTGCCTTGGATGTTGAATTGCCATTGGGAAAATACAAATCTAATTCCAAAGAAAAAGATTATATATTCATTAATAAAGACATGAAAAATTAATTTATTCAAAATACTGTATATAAGATTGGTATTAACAATACACACCTTTCTGCATTGATAGCTTTTACAAGGACACAGTCGAGAACATAAAGAAATTAGTACAGAGGAAAATAACGGGGGGAAGGGGAAGCCAGACACACGGACCTAAGAAATTTAAATATTCTAATGATCAGCAAGTCAAGGTATGAGAGAGAATGATACAGAGCACACATAGAGACTAGTTAAAAAATGGAATGAGGCAAGAAGAGAAAAGTACAATGTTGGCAGTGGCTAGGGAATTCAATCAGGTAAGGAAGGAGGCATGGAACACATACTGGCATGAGTTTGTTCCATCCATTGGTAAAGCTAGAAACCTTAAAGACATGGGGAGAAGTAAACAAATTCAGGGGTTGCAAGACCAGTCATAGCACACCCAGATCCAGGAAAGGTTGACAAAGAACTAGTAGAAAAGTAGGCTAGTTCTGGTACTATGGAGTCCTTATGCAGACAATGGGTCACAATAACGTGGCTGAAGATATCATGACCAAACCACACAACAGAAGATGAGGACGTTTCGGTCTGTCCTGGACCACTATCAAGTTGATTGTGATGGGAGGGAGTGATTGATTGATGAAGATTAAGCCACTCAAGAGGTGGTACGGGCATGAATAGCCTGTAAGTGATGGATGTGAGGGGAGGCATGGGGCATAAGTAAGGCAAGAGTGAGCTGAGGAGCAGGTGAGACAAGGTAATTTCTAGGAGGCAAGAGCAACGTGAAAAGGTAAGAACAAGAAGAAAAAGGGTATGGCTGGGATGGGTGAAATAATAGGGGGATGGAAGAAAGGGAACGTAAGAGTAAGAGGAAAAAGAATGAGAAAAAAAGAGGGGGGGGAGATAAGTTTATGTCGGGTCACATTTGTTAGAAACATGTGAGTATGCATTTGAGTATGTATTGTGAAAGCGAAGTCAATAGCAAAGAAGCCAGGACTAAGGTTCATGTTGGGTAGGTTGTGTATCAGAGCCTATTCAGATACACAACATACAGTATGTTGTGTATGGAGACCTTATCCTTAGACACAAGAAACACCATTGATTCCTGGTAAAATATTAGAAATGGAGTAACTTTATGTGCATTAAATACAGGGTCAGTAACATGCACTTAGATAACTTACACTGAACTATTGGATGCTATTAAAAGTGGCACCTCTACTGCTCCAGGAGAGGATGGAGTATCATATGACATTCTTAATTATTTATCAGGTATGAAACCTAGTCCCTTACTTGAGTTGTTCAAGTTATAGTGAGGGAAAGTTACCAAGAACATGGAAGGAGGTTGTCATCTTTCCTATATCCAAGTCAAATGGATGTTACAGGCCTGTATCCTTAACATTTTGCTTTTGTAAAATGATGGAATGGATCATGTTAAATAGGCTATTCTACCTTGTAGGAGATATGTCCAATAACCTTTTTGGTTTTATAAAGAGCAAAAGTACTGCAGACTGTCTCAAAGTGTTCATAAAGTGCTCATCTAATGTGGATGACAATTGTAGAGTATTTGTTGATCTGCAAGAGTATCAGAATACACAATTGCATTCTTTTTATCTTGTATCCATACAGTAGACAATTCCAGAGCTTGACTTCCACAATATTACAATATTTAAGTTACAATCGGGCCAATTTTTCAGTCAATTATTAAACTAGCCTCAAGAAAGCACTTGTGACACCATCGCAGATCATACACTATTGTTGCAAATTCAGTAGCAAAATGTTTTAAAGACTTTTTGATATGTCAAAACACAATATACACGGGACTAGCGTATGACTCGTCCAGTACCTCACACCCACGTAGAGAAACACGACTGCTACGGCCTTAAAATGAGCCTTGCAAACAGCACCTACCATCAACAAGAAGAAAGTGAGACAAGAATGATAAGGTATCAACACAGATGATATTTAGTGTCAGGAAACGAACTGTTCTCACTCCTCCCACACCACCACTCACGCCTCCTCTCCCATTATCCCCGCCCGGTTCACCTCTCTGCGCGTGGTTTAATGAACCAGCATTACCTGTAGCACATCTCAGTGGCGTTTTAAGTGGGAAATATCGGGAGTGCGAGGGGGGAGGAGCGCCCTGCACCGTGGCCAAGAGGTCGCCCCGCGGCCACAACACATCTGTTTATCGAGCTAGGGAATAGGAACTCAAGATGCTTTACATTTTTTGAAAGAGCAACCCCATATCTATTTTAGAGCGTGTCATCAACTGAGATAAATATATATCAGTTTATTAATAGCTAATTAGCTATATTGATGCAATCTGTTGTGTATATATAGAGCAATTGTATAAAATAATAGTGTGCTTGTAGTCCACTTCAAGCACAAGCCATCTCCCTTTATTTTTTACGAGGGGATAAGGGTATATTATTAACTATACAAAAATTGTTTTGCAAATTAATTAATTTATTCTGCCTCAGATAATTACAAGAAAGTTGCCATGAGTGATATATATAAAAAACAATGTAGATGCAAAAATGATGTAATCTTGCGAAATAATCTGACGGAAACGCTATGCGTGTTAGTACTCACCTAGTTGTGCTGCGGGGGTTGAGCTTTGGCTCTTTCCTGTGCCTACTGGGCTCTTATCATATTTATTTATTATTTATTTATTTATTTATTTATTTATTTATTTATTTATTTATTTATTTATATACAAGAAGGTACATTGGGTTTATTTGAGTGTTTAGTTCATTTATTATGCACCCAATACCCATCTTGTGGGCATGAGAGTACATAGCATTGATGTTTTTACATTCTTGTAAAACCCTAACACGCATAGTGGCTACATTTGAAACTGTATTCACCTACTTGTACTTGCGGGGGTTGAGCTCTGGCTCTTTCGGCCCGCCTCTCAACTGTCAATCATTTTTTTCCACACACACCCAAGAAGCAGGCCGTAGCAGCTAACTGCCAGGTATACCTATTTACTGGTAGGTGGTCAGGGTGAAAGAAACTCTGCCCATTTGTTTCTGCTATCACCGGTCCGACTACGAATCCCGAGCGCTGTCTACAAAGCCACCAGGCCCCTGGTGGCTGAGAGTATGGAGTCAGTCTCCACCACTTCACTGCCTAATGCATTCCATCTGTTAACTACTTTAGACACTGAAAAAGTTATTTCTAACGTCCCTGTGGCTCATTTGGGTACTCAGTTTCCACCTGTGTCCCCTTGTTCGTCTTCCACCCGTGTTAAAGTTTATCTTTATCTACCCTATCAATTCCTCTGAACACAGTGGCTTTGCAAGAATGTATGAACACCAATGTTATGTACTTGCACAAACCTATTGTACCTTATTTTATATAAATAAATAAATAAAAATACTGTAAATAAATCATCCTAATATACAATTAATTAGTAGATTACATTAAATGAAGTTGACGAGGCCCATTACCTTAAGAAAGCTACTTATGATGCAAGCTTGAACGTCTTTTTTTCTAATTAACAAGCTCAATAATAATAATAATAATAATAATATTATTATTATTATTATTATTTAAAAATATACAAAAGAGTATTATACTGAGGTTTAATAATGGCTTCAAGGTATGTACAGGTCCCAGTACGATAACCATTTACCTGAATTTACCTGATGGCCACTAACACTAGTGGCCTCGTGGAGGACATGAAGCCGGCGGCTTCTCAAAGGTCCCCTCATTTGCCTTTATATTTTCCAGCTGTTCTCACAACAAGGTCAATTTTCGAATAGCTGCAGCGGTACATCACCTGTATGTATAAACTATAAAGGTCCACATTCTACACAACACAATACCTGCCTAATTAGGATAAAAGTACTAAAGTGTCTATGCAACGAACAGTCTTAAACTCACTTTTACGATCTCAACACCCCAGCCATTCCTAACATAAGAACAAACCAAATGTTACACTGGTGCTCTACGAAACTAACACAAAATACAGCACAATCAAAACAACAACACTCTTGTACCAAGAGGTCGGCCATCTTGGCGCGCGGATTGAACGCTCCTGGCTGGACGTTCTTTCCACACCTTACCTGGAACTCATCTTTGAATTCAGCTGGCTTCTTTGGGCCAGTGTGTGCTCACTGCAGCTACCCAGGGGTTCACAGGACCGGGGGAGGCCGGAGCCTCCGTAATGGACGCCTCCCCGAGCGGGGGTGCCATGGATGTTGACAGCAAGTCCCAGAGAGGAAAACGTCTGCTGGAAAATGAGTCGGCTGATGCTGCCCCAGAGCGAGATGCTAAGAGGATGTCTTCCCCTTCAGAAGACCTTAGTCTTGTGGTACCCCGTTCCTCGTTTGTGGTAGTCCTAATCCAGTCAGAATCAGGTCAGTGCGTCTTTGCAAATCCTCGTACCTTAGGTGCAGCAATCGAGGCTTCCACATTGTGGCCACATTGCCTGCCTGAGACCATACGTACCCTGGGTAGGGGTGCAGCACTGAAGCTACATATCAGAAAGGAGGCTCTATCACACATCTGTGTATCCGACATTATTAAGTTGGGGGACTGGCCTGTCAGGTGCCGACAGGTATTGTCACAGGAGGAGGAGTCTCGAGCCCGGTATGGGAAGATTGGCCCAATTGACCAGAGTGTAGATGTGGATGACATCCAGGCCGCTCTGCACGTGTTAGGGGGTGCATCAGCGAGATTATTGGAAGTTACCAGGATTCGCGGAGCAGCAGGGCCGACATCCATGGTCCGTGTAAAGTTCGATGGGCACCTCCCTGACCGAGTGGCACTACACAGGACCTCGTATCAGGTTCAGCCCTACAATTTCCCTGTGTTACGATGACAGTTTCCGTGGTGTAGTGGTAAGACACTCGCCTGGCGTTCCGCGAGCGCTATGTCATGGGTTCGTATCCTGGCCGGGGAGGATTTACTGGGCGCAATTCCTTAACTGTAGCCTCTGTTTAACGCAACAGTAAAATGTGTACTTGGATGAAAAAACGATTCTTCGCGGCAGGGGATCGTATTCCAGGGACCATAGGATTAAGGACTTGCCCGAAACGCTGCGCGTACTAGTGGCTGTACAAGAATGTAACAACTCTTGTATATATCTCAAAAAAAAAAAAAAAAAAAAAAATCTATTGGGCCAGTCGCCTGACCTGCCGTAATGCAGCACGTTGTGCAAACTGCGGCAAAACAGGCCATTCAGACAGAGATAACGGTGGGTGCTCTGCTGCACCTCGCTGCTTTTTATGCCATGGCCATCATAAGGTTACGTCTAAGAGTTGCCCTGTATATCTTGAGGCCCTCCAGTTGGACATCGATCATAAAACCTCGACATGAGCTGTTCCAGAAGTTGCGCACCCTCAATCAGCCTATCGCTTCTCGCCTCCAGGTTCCCCCTAGTCGGGTCTCTTCACAAGTAGGAACTAGCAGACGCTCTTGCCTGTCCCAGTCACATGCCTCATACGCCCAGGTTGCTAATCGATTTTCCCTCCTGGGTAGCCTTGACACTGACGGAAACTCATCCACGGATACAGACATGAACGCTCAGTCTCGGCCGGAGCCTAGCACTCGTCACCCTCCTGCCTCTCCTCAAAGAAGCCAACACCGGCGTCGTCGACACACCCATCGATCAAGAGGTACTGCTCCAACAGAGTCCTGATGATCCTCTGGTCCCCCAGGCACTTTCCCAAGGGATTGTGACACCGGAGGAACACGAGGCCCAGAGTGAGGCTCCCTCCCACCAGTCGCAGACGCCGTCAAGAGAGTTCGCGAGCCGACCACCGCTTCCATCAGGCAGAGAGAAGCATAGATCAACATCCTCTGGACTGGAAGTCATTGATACCACACATTTTACTTACTTTGTATGAGGGTTTTATGGCTTTTTCTAGTGGTTTCCCCTTTGGAGACGTCTGTGCACTGGTGGTCAAAAAGTTAGCTGTTGTATTTCAGGGATAATGGCGCCCCATCCTGAGAATACTGTGGTGTTTTGGAATGCCCGCTCCCTTTTAAGAAAACGCAATTTCTACGCAATTTTGATTCCACCCCGCGTCCATGGACTCGTCATCATTCTCGACTCCTCGACACTGCCATCACTCGTCTCCGGATTGGGCACACTTGCCTGGCCGCACATCTCCATCGTCTACGGCTGGTAGATTCCCCATACTGCCAGTGGTGTCCGACCCAGGAGGATACAGTGGAGCACCTTCTTCTTCACTGCCCTCGATTTCATAGCGCTCGCGTCAGACTACAGAGTGCTGTTCGTAGGCTGAATATTCCCCGCCTCGCAGTTCCCGTTCTCCTTGACGGGGCAGGTGCGAGAGATGAAGACGTTCGTCATGACATCCTTCGCCATACCTTCCGCTTCATCCGTCATGTCCGTGGCCTGAAGAGACTGTAAAATTTGTGGCCTAAGGAGATTGTAGGGTCTATGGCCTGAAGAGACTATAGGGACCCCATCCCTCCGCTATTTCCCGGTATCGGGCAGCCGTGGCGCATCCGATCCCACGATCGTCGTCGCCCCTAAATCAACACAACTCTTGTACCAACCCCACAACCACCAGCTCACAACTCACAAGAGTTCTTACATTCTTGTACAGCCACTGGCATGCATAGCGTTTCGGGCAGGTCCTTAATCCATTTTTTTTCCCGGAACACGATCCGCCAAATCAATTAACAACAGGTACCCATTCATTGTTGGGTGAACAGAGGCTACAGTTAAGGATTGGCACCCGGTCAATCCTCCCGGGCCAGGATACGAACCCAGGCCAAAGCGCTCGCGAAGCGCCGGGTGAGTGCTTTACCACTATACCACGAGGGACTGTTAAACACAACTGTTTTTGCACGTCACAGTCCAAATAACCACACATCTAGCACAAGGTCATAATTGACTCTTCTAAAAATCGTTTCTCACAATATACTTCTAATTATCAACATTCCCACTATCACTCTTAGGACGAATCACAACTTACCCTACCGTTCAAATTCCCCAGACTCGTATCCTCCTAACAATCTATCCTCCATAGTCTCCCCTGAACTAACACATAACGCGCGTCTCCAACCACCACAGAAAACGCATAGGACACGCTCACAGCTAACCCCGTACTAATGTAAACTCAGCAAGGTCATGCCCTACCCAGTCACCCAGAATATGCACAAACACCTGTCACCCCCTTGCGCTACCACTCCTCTGCCAACCACATAACATAAACACTCATGTAGATAGAGGGAGCCACGCCCTTATCGGAAATAATTATTATATTATTATTAACTACAGCAAAAATGTTGTGGTTATTCTAGCCATTTTTAGAAAATCAGGAAAAGTTTGTGAGTTCAAGTGATATGCTGCAGAGCAATTCTATGACCGGAGGTAAAGACCTTGACACTTTTTTTTTTTTAATTAAGGCTGGCATCTCAGAAAGTGTACCTGATTAAGTTTTAAGTGACGGGATTGTCATTAACATCTGAGGAATCAGCAGGGGATAGGTACATACTCAGGATAGCTGCCTGTGAAGTAGTCATTAATAATTGTTTTGGATGCTAGATTTTCATTTGCAAAGGAAGTAAGTAATTATCAAAAGAAGGCGTCAAACCGGGAAGGCGGCTATGTAGCACCACCAAATAAGTGGGATAATCATAGGGCGCAAAAATCCCTAAGGATGCCAATATGAGAACAGAAACGCATAAGGCAAACGATATCAAAAGTATCTGATTCACCAAGAATTTTATCGAGGGACAAGTGATGGCCAGAAAGCAAGACACACACTTGTTCTGGAAGTCAGGACATTCAACAAGGATATGTATGACTGTAAGAGGGGCAAGGCAGTTTGGACAATAAGGAGCAGGGCGGCGCTTCATTGTCAGTGAGTTAAGTGTTTATGGCCAATATGCAACCTTGCCAGAGCTGTTTCCCACCGCCAGTTACGGTGGTAGGAGGAAGGCCACAGGGACACACTACTCTTAAGAGTACACAGTTTGTTACCAGTAACAGAAGACCAACAATCCTGCCAACAGGCAAGGATGGAGGAATGAATAACTGGGTAAAAGTCGGAAAAAGAAATACCTTTACGGGAGATGGGACAAGTGCGGATAGCTTCCTTAGTATTGACCAAGCATATTGGTGTATCAACTGTGAATAATTCCATTTCTCCTACTCTACCCATATACAATGGTGTTCCACAGGGCAGCATACTTGGCCCTCTCCTCTTTCTCATCTACATTAATGACCTTCCAAATGCCTCACAACGCCTCAAGCCAATCTTATTTGCTGATGAAACAACCTTCATTTTCTCCAGTTCTGACCCTCTTGGTCTAAATGTCACAGTGAATACTGAACTCAAGAAAGTCCATCTTTGGCTAACTGCTAACAAACTCACCCTTAACATTGACAAAACTTTCTATATTTTGTTTGGTAATAAATCCTCAAATGAAATTAATTTAAGAATAAACAATATCCAAATTAGTAACAAAGTTGATGGTAAATTCCTTAGTATCCTCATCTCGATAACAAACTGAATTTCCAGGGACACATTCTAAATAGCAAAAAAAGTTTCTAAAATTGTTGGCATTCTTTCTAAGATCAGATATTTTGTACCTCGCCCTGCCCTGGTGACGCTCTATTATTCTCTCATCTATCCTTACCTCAACTATGGTATTTGTGCTTGGGGTTCTACTACCCAAAATCACTTACGTTCTCTAATTACTCAACACAAAGCTGCAATAAGAACAATATCTATCTCTGGCCCCAGACATCACTCGGTACCCATACTCAAATCTCTAAATAAGTTAGATATTAAATCACTGCACATCCTCTCATGTGTACTCAATATATTCAAAACTCTGAACTGTAATGTCAATCATGACCTTAAAAGCTTCTTAGAAGGTTGTAACAGAACCCATGGGCACCACACCAGAAACAAATACCTATTTGATATCCCAAGAGTACACTTAATCTAACTAGAAATGCTCTACAAATCAAAGGACCCATAATATGGAATGACCTTCCCAATCATGTCAAAGACTGTACCTCTCTCAACCAGTTTAAGATAAAAACTAAAAAACTACCTAAAAAACTCCATGTAACCTACCTTACCCCTAAATGTCAACCCATGTCTTACTATTGTAATCATTGCTGTTTGTTGACCAACTTGTATAATTGCTATTCTCTGCCTTGTTCCCCCTTTTTTATTTTTTATTTTTTCAACACAATTTTTACTTTAAGCTCAGTTACTATTAAGTTTTAATCTAAGTGTTTTTCCTCCCCTCACCTTGCCCGAAACGCTATGCGTACTAATGACTTTAGGTATTGTATGTACTATCTCTATCTTTAAATCTAACATTGTGTAACTCAATGTATGTACCTTTACCTGAATAAAAAATCTAAATCTAAATCTTAGTTGCCCGAAACGCTATGCGTGCTAGTGGCTTTACAAGAATGTAAAATCAACTTCATTTCTATGTTCTCTCTTAACCTCCAATGTACCTTCTTGTATATAAATAAATAAATAAATAAATAAATAAATAAATAAATAAATAAATAAACAAATTAGCGGTAGTATCTGCATGCTCATTTAAAGAGACTCCAATATGGCTGGTAACCCAACAAAACTCCACTGTCTTAAATCTACTGGAGATTAGAAACAGCCAATGTTGAATCTCGACTACAACTGGATGGACTGGATTAAAGGACT
The DNA here is from genome assembly GCF_040958095.1 of Procambarus clarkii. Taxonomy (NCBI): domain Eukaryota; kingdom Metazoa; phylum Arthropoda; class Malacostraca; order Decapoda; family Cambaridae; genus Procambarus; species Procambarus clarkii. The sequence continues at coordinate 20,954,390 of NC_091225.1, forward strand.
CCAGAGCCATGAGGGCACTGCTAGAGTCAACTACAACCACAAAGGAGGATTGACAGCGAGAAAGCAGTAGACGAAGAGCACAGAGAATAGCATCTTCTGCCATGAAGATGCTAGTCTCCGAAGGCAGGTGAATACGAGGAGAAATATTGGTAACACTAACTGAAAGAGAATTTTGCAGGCGAGACAACCAGACAGAAAGAGGGAGGTGGTGAAGGGGAACAGGAACTACAGAAGGGGTAAAAGTCAAAGCACAACATAGGCGAAGTGAGGGTATTGTAAGGACCGCGCAAGGTAGCGAAGACAGTAGCGATCACGGCGGTCCTGGAGAGACGGGAAGCCAGGGTCAACATACAAGCTGAGGGTAGAAGTCGAACGAAAGGCATCAAAACTGAGGCGCTACCCAGTATGGTGCAAATCATCAAGACGTCAAAGAGTAGAAGGAGTAGCAGACGAGTAAGCAGGGCAACCATAATCGAGTTTAGACAGTACAAGAGAGAAATGTAAAGAAATGAGCGTGCGCCTATCCGCTCCCCAAGAAGTATGGGACAAAACCTTAAGTAGGTTAAGGGCTGTAGGTAACCCGGAGGTAAGAAATATGGGGTGACCGAGACAAATGAGTGTCAAAGATTAACCCCAAAAGCTTAGCGGAATCTTTGTACATAAGGGGATGACCATAAAGTGACAAAGAGGGACAAAGAACAGCTTGCTTCTGAGTAAAAGTCATGGCACAAGTCTTAGTTGCAGAGAACTTGAAGCCGACTAAAGAGCCTAAAACTGTACTCCCTTGAGCGCAGGCGGGAGAGGTACATAATAATTTACACGTGGAAAATATTAGAGGGGCTGGTCCCAAACCTGCACACAGAAATAACATCACATGAGACCAGAAGACATGGCAGGATGTGCAGAATACCCCCGTTGAAAAACAGAGGTGCAATTGGTACTCTGAGACTGTGCAGATATTATTTACTGCCCAAATCCATTCAATAAACCATCCATATTACTGAGGATGTTTAAAATTTCTCAATCTTTATTCTCTAGAGTGCAGGAAAGAGCAATATAGTGTGTTTTTTCTTTGCAACAGTGCCAAAGGGACCCCCAGTAGAATCCCAGGGGGTCCCCAAACTCACCGTTGGTCCCCCGAGTGCATTGAAGTAGAGTGGAGAGTTGAGTTTCCTATTAGCCTCCTGTTCCACCACTAGTAGTCCCTCTAGATGTTAGCATGGTCATAACTCAAAGTACTGGGGTACTGGGATCTCCATCCAATGATACAGTAACTCTCCTTCACACAAATGGGGAATTACTGAACAGCCACCGTAACTTGGGGAGGCTACGTACCTCTATTGACTTCTTTGGTACCTTACCATTACTCTTTAAATGGGCATCACATTAGCAATGCCACAATGGGTCTCGGCAACACTCCAGAATATAGTCAGTTGTCCGATGATGACAAACTCCATCTGAGTAATAATCCACTGCTTCAAACATTACCGAAATGCTTTGCATAATAGTGGTTTCAGTAGTATGCGTAACTTCTGTCCCTAAAATTATACATTACTCTTATGTTAATTGTACACACATGCTTTAGAATAAACACTGATTGATTGATGGATTGACATAACCCAGAATACCAAGTCAATAGCCTCTCCCCAAATGTGCTCCCACAGTGTAAATGTAAACCACCTCTAAGTCAAATCAAGCAATCATTACTGGCAGAGAGGAACACAGAAACCCACTGCTCATAAAAACACGTTTAATGAAAAATTGAATAGTCACACACTATGATAATGGCCTCACAAAACTTAAAGCATATTCAGTTGCAGTTGGCTGCAGCAGCAACTGGATAAAAGCAGAATAATTTATGTTACTTTAACACTGTTCCTGGAGGTCAATAATCAGCTGACAAAACTTAAATCACTAACAAAACTCACTAAGGCTTGTCAAATATCAACAAAATAACTCTTGAGCAAAATATGTATGTGAATACTGTAAATGCAGTAGACCAGTAATCTCTCATTAGCATTCTAGTTTCACATGACTAAAATACATAATAATAATAATAATAATAATAATTTATTTAGGAACAGTACATACATAGTTGCAGAGTTACAGTACAAACATTCTGTTAGATTTAAAGATAGAGGTAGTACATACAATACCTAAAGCCACTAGTACGCATAGCGTTTCGGGCAAGGCATGTCTTTCAGACATGTAATATCATAAAGTAAAGTACAGTACTCTCACTTGTCCATAGTGCATAAATGTACATAAATGAAGCACAATAATAATAATAAATATTACACAATAACTCAAGGTGAGAGGGGAAGATGTCTAGCCAACTAAGCTACCATTTAAAAGTTCGATGTCGCCGTGACCACAGGCTGCATGTCTTTCTTGTTCTCACACGTCACACACATTGGCGTGAAATTCCTGGCATCGCATTGTCACTCCTCACTCCTTCTGGCAATTTCCTGCCACTACCATGTTCCTGTGATTTTCTCTTGATTTTGATATTTTCTCTCTTCACAACTTTCACCTACTACCACAGCAGGGAAATCATGACACCATATAGCTTCTGGGCTATCACTTCAATTTCTCCTTCCACTGGAGACCTAGTGGCCCTACAGCATAAGCTACCACTTAATGCTCTGTAAATAAAATCATTGGAGTACCAGTGCCTCACTTTACCTGCACTTCACTTCACTCCTCACCTTCTTGTAAACCATTTGAAATAATGTCACTGGAGACACGGGTCTTCACACTGCTTAACACTGCTCTCCTTAATTACTTATAACCAATCCTTCACAGATTGGGACTGTCCACTCTATGCTAGGTTAGAGTTAATAGGCAACTTGCGATGAGTTCACACTTGCATCACACTGCTGCACCACTTTGCACTGGACATCTCTTCACAGTCTGGATGTAAAACAAGTGGACCCAAATCACCAGCATCCCTCGAGTTGCACCTGGATACTTCAACTCAGCAATCCGCCCCTGGCATAGTATTGACTCTTAAAATGCCCTGCTTCTCTTCTTAAAGCTTTAACTCTGCTGCTAAATATTCTAATTCAAACCCTAGACTCTTTATTTTCTGTCTGGATTTCTAATTCAACATATTTTTGTCCAGTGTACTAGGGATATGTCATATGAATTTATTGTGCAGCCCAGGAATTAAGGGTGTGAGCAGTGCATTATAAAATTAGTATGCAGGCACCCAGTGTGACCTTTATAATGAAAATCCCAACAGCCCTATCCACAAAGTTCACAAAGGAGTCGAACACCCTTGCGCTGCTAAAGGCGAGGCACCTTCCTCAGGAAGCTAAAAGCGAGACACCTCCCTCAGAAGCTAAAGGCAAGGCATCTCCCTCAGGAAGCTAAAGGCGAGGCACCTTCCTCAGGAAGCTAAAAGCGAGACACCTCCCTCAGAAGCTAAAGGCAAGGCACCTCCCTCAGGAAGCTAAAGGCGAGGCACCTCCCTCAGGAAGCTAAAGGCGAGGCACCTCCCTCAGGAAGCCAGCCTCTCAGAGAAAGCCACCTGAACCCACCAGGAAAGAGAGCCCCTGCTAGCAGAAGCAACACCAATGAACACCTAGAAATAGTCACACGAGACACAAGCAGTCCAAGCGAACAGCTAATTCAAATACACACAAATGAGGTATTAATATACATGCACAAGAAGCAGTGAGAAGTGTAACTGTGATGCACTGTGCCAGGCAAAAATGGCTGATAATCATGGCTAGAGGATCGAGGAGCTGGAGCTTGGTGTGCCATCACCTGGTGGTATGTAGGTGGAACTAATCAGAGAACAGTTTCACAACTGGGTGGTTCATTCAGTTTGGGGGTCTCCTTTTCTCATTTTCTATGTTCTGTTTACCCTTGCTGATTGTCTGTTTTGTTTTGCAGACCTTTCTGATGTTTTTTTCTTGGATAGTGACCGAGCATCCTTTGCTCTTTACAAATATACAGATTTTAGGCCAGGCCAGGTTTTGGCCCCTCATCCCTAGCAGGCTTACATTGACTCACAAGGGCCTGGTGTGGATAGAACTGAGTGGAGCTATGTTGGTAGCTAATGATAAAGAGCCTCCTTAGGAGCCTTCTATGAAAATATTAATTTTTTTATGTTTTTATGAATATTAAGCAACTCATTCTTAAGCAAATTTTTCTTCTAATATATTTAATAAATATGGAAGAATAGAATCTAATACATTCAAACCATGGCTTGAAGCTTTTACTCCTTCATTAGTGACATGTAGTAATTTACCTTCCTGAAGCCACTTAGTTTTTTCATTAAATATTTCCAACAAAGTAATTTGTGGCATAAACACATTCCATCTTTCTTGAGTGATTCCTTCACTTGTTCTTAGTCCCGAAGCAACGTACTCACTAACTACATCTAGTGACGTCTGACTCGTAATCTTCCGTACCCCAGCTCCTTTAAGTTTAACTTCTCTTAACCAGTTTACTGGATCTGCAGCATTAACTCTTGCTTCACGAATAATGCAATTATTAGAGCATTGTTCAGGAAGGCCATTTTTACTTGCTTCATAAATTCTTGAATTATGTAATTTGGTTTCATGCATCAGACAATTATTTTCTTTAATATATTTTGGAATGATTCGGCTATGAGCTCCAGGACCAATTCCAATATACTGTAAGCCCTGCCAATATGATTTGTTGTGAACACTTTCAGCTGAGCACCCATGAGCAAAATTGGAGATTTCATACCTCCTAAACCCTGCTTTATTTAGCAGGGACACTGCAATTTCATAGAGGTCAGCCATCTGGTCAGCATCGGGCACTATTATCTCTCCTGAAAAAACAGCATTGAATGCACATTATTGAAATATTTCTTTCTGGTGGGTCCTTGGTGGCTCTCTGTTGCTAGTTACTTGCCTAGCTCTACCCAATTTGAGTCACATCAGACCCCTGTCAGTCAACATGAGCCTACTGGGGACTAGAGCCCAAATCTGGCCCCTTTATAGAAATGCAGGGAGCTGAGGATGCAAGATCACTCAGACTTATGAGTAAAAATCAAGTGGAAAAGAAGAACCTTAAAGCAGGAAGGCTGAACCCCCACAGCAATTTCCAACTAGTCCCTGAACCTCAGATGAAGCAGGATGTGGAAGATGTGATTACCAGAGAAGGCCTGAGATTCTTAGATGTCCTGGAGGCCAGAGCAAGGGATGGGGGGCCCAAGAGATCCATTGAACTAATCCAGACAGACAGTGAAAGGAGGAGGAATGAACAGAGAACCAGAAGAAATCACCAGCTGCTCCGGCTCCAAATCCCTAACAACCAAACAGGACCAACTCCAGGGCAACCACTCAAGCATTAAGCCACAAATAATAAAAATGGGCAAACAAACCCAAAATAGTTGCCACCTGTTAAACTTTATCAAAAAAATAAAAAATTAAAAAAAAAATTCAAAGATGGAGTCTCTAGCTAAAATAGAGACCCAGCAAACCCCTAATATTGCAGGTCTCGAGGTACAGGGTAATATCCACATTACAGCATAGCAGGAACAGTACAAATGACAATTGCCATATACCAAAACCGATGAACATTTCTCAAACTTCCAAGTAACAAGTGCAGGCTCGATGGGCTGATCTATAACGAACCACTTCGAAGATCCTTGAGGCTTGCCTGCACTTGAAGGTAAAGACTAGGCAAAACACCAAGGCACTAGGGATGCTCGCTGGATGAACAGACACCGACTGCAGCACAAAAGAAAGACATGGCTGCAAAGGGCATCAGTAGTGTGCAATATATACAACACAAACCCTAGTGCCCCTATAATCAATAACCCCAGAACACTCCAACCTCATTGCCTTGCAGAGGAGTCAAAGAACCATGCACTACTCAGGGTGAGGCACCATAAACAGGATGCCAGCCTCAATGGGGCAATCACCCAAACACACCAGGTAAGTAACCCTTTCAGTGAAGGGGGCTAATAATATAAATCCCTTTGGCATATGCCCGACGAGGCACCCAAATTGAACTGGAAGGTAGGCGAACATTCCCGGTGAGCACACTACCCAATGTTAAACTCTCTCTCACTTCACAATGTTTACACTTAATACTAAGCAAAAATTAATGCATGATGCAAAGAGCATCATCACCGACTCTGCATGAATTGTTTTTATGAAGCCGAGAACATCGTCAGGATGCCAAAGTGTTAAGGACTTGCAAGTGTTGATGAGACACAGGTGTGGAACTATTTCAGTGTGGCCCCAGAAAGCACAATATAAATTCCCTGCATTAACTTAAATTTAACTGAGGGCCCCCCCATCTCCCAAGTGGGCTCAATGGAGAGAGGAACCCAGCAGCTTGTCAAATGTCCACTATTTTTACTAATGATTTTATTCAGCTGGATTTTGAAGTGCAGCAATAACATGGCATTTATAAATTGGTGGGTAGACAGTTCCATAGGTTTATAACCTATGGGAGAAAAAGTATATCCTGTTTCCTGTCCTACATTGTGTCTTGTTGAGCTTGAAACCATTGCTCCTTTTATGTGTTACATCTGATCTTTTAAAGAAGTGGTCTGGATCAATATCCTACAAATTTTTCAGCACTGTATGTAAAAGTTTCAATGAGATTAGCCCTGTCATATCTGGTTTGCAGTGTTAATCATATGGTCCTCAACCATTCCTAGTATGAAAGTTGACTTTGTCTTGTGATTACTTTTGTCCCTTGGTGTTGAACTTCTTCTGAATCAGCTAAGTACTTCTGAAGATGAGGTCTCCATGCTTGGTTAGAGCAGTCCAAATGAAGGTGATCAGAGATTTGTACAGTTGAATAACTATCTTCTTTTCCTTGAAGTTAAAGGATTGTTTGACTATTGCTAGGGTTTGGTTAGCTGTTTTTACTGCAGCTCCCACTGGTTGTGCAACTTTTAATGATTGGTGGATTCTGACTCCAAGGTCCTTTTCTTCATCAATCTGCTATAAGGTAGTGTTATTGATTTGGTAGTTATGTTCATTGTTATGCCCCACATGCAAGGTCTTGCATTTTCGGAATAAGGAAGGGTTGGGGAGAGCAGGAGAGGATTAAGAAGGGGGGCATATTGAAGGAGGAGAGTAAGACACTTGTCCATCATGTGACACCTACAATGACACACATCACATACCTCTGAGTGGCAAGGATCACCCATCCAACAGGTAGCCAGGTAGAGGCAGTAAGGCAGTTTTATTGTATCAACATGCAATAAAACCAAGGCATGGTTGGAACAAATTAAGTGGGAAGGTGGTGGATGCCAAAATCATCAGTAGTTTCAAAGAATCACATGAGAGAGTACTGGAAAGAGAGGACACAAGAAGCATAGCTCTCATCCTGTAACTACACTTAGGTAATTACATCCCCTCAAACTCTACTAAAGACAACCAGGGGATGGCCAGGCCCTGAAGGTAAAAACCCAGCTGGAAAACTAGGCACAGGGGCCACTCACAAAAGATAGATTAATAAACACTGAAAGCAGCCAATTTGCACTTGCGGCTGTGAAGGACGTAAGGGGCACACCGTTGAACAAGCACACAAACTCATGTGCAACCTCTCAAAGAAGAAAAATCCTGACTGCCTTCAACCTCAGAGCTTTACAGAGAAGTCAGAGACCCGTGCACTGCCCAAGGTGAAGCATCCTCTACAGGAAAACAGCCTCTCAGGGACAGCCACTAGAACCCATCAGGTAAGACAACCCTATCAAGGCAGGGACAACACCAGTTAGCACGTAGAGAAATTAAACTTTAAGTACGTGCAGCTTGAGATGAATAACTTTGTATAGTCCATACAAAGAAGGAATCATAAAAGTAGAAATACTGTATATGTAGCTAATACTAGAAGAATAAAGAAATACAAAGAAAGGCCTGCATTTATCTGAAAAACTGGGATACGAAGGGCTCTAGAGGACCAAAAAGTGGCAGTGACATTTTCACAGCAACATCAGGAAAATGACTGGGGGCTTGTTTTGGCTGAACCAGTAGCCGGTGGGTACTGCAGCCTGGTGGTGGGCAGTTGCAACTAGAGGGTGAATGACCTAACTACTTGGATAAATTTCTGAGTTGTTTAGTTCGTCCTGTAGTCTGTATTGTTTCACTCTACCTTTCTGGTGATCTTTTCTTGGTCAGGGTGATTATCCTCAGCTCCCTGCACCTCTACAGAGGGGGGCCAGGTTTTGGGCTCTGATCCCTGGTAGGCTCATAATGACTTAAAGGGCCTGGTGTGACTTGAACTGGGTGGAGATAGGTAGGTGGCAAGCAACAGGAAGCTACTGAAGCCCTCCCAAAAAGAATACATACTTTTTAAAAATCATCATTAAATAATCCTATAAATTCCATATTGCACTACAAAAATCAAACAGATAAGACATTTTTATTAAGTCCAAATATGTACACAGTACACATAAGCAATAAAGAATATGAAAACATGTGATAAAACTGACTTTTGCATTATCAACAAAATACAGAAGAGGAACAGATGACAAAACTGAGGACAGGTGAGAGCTCATTCACAGAAAAAGACAAGAACATGTATGAGGAACTCATCAAGAGACTGAAGGGAATCTTCACAATAAATCCAGGAGAAGTGTCAAAACTGAAGGGATGATGCCAAACCAAGCAATACTGGAAGACTTTGAGATTACATGAGATGAAGTTACAAAGCCGATGCTGTAGTTGGACTTGACTAAGTCCAAACAAGACTTCACAGAGGATATTAGCAAGGGAGTTTAATCCCTGTGCTGGCCCCTTCACAAGATAACAAAAGAAGTATGCAAGAAGTCACTGGAAATAAGAACTACAAAAAGTTAGAAGATAGCCAAGGTAGTGCAAATATATAAAAAGGGAGACAGACAGTGGATGTTAAATGGCAAGCAAGTGTCCCTAAATGCATATCATGCAAGGTAATGAAAAGTAAATCATCTGGAAAGGGGATGATTTAAACTGCATTTGTCAATTTTTCATCCATTTTAAAAGTGAATCAAAATTGTCTGGTAGCAATTTTGAATCTTCTTAATTTATTGTTAGCCTTATTTTTGCATCATCTGCAATTGTTGCTGTTTAATCCTGTCTAAATTATTTATTGTACTTCATATGGTGATAACACTTTAAAATACAACTTTATACTGTCAAAGGAGGTTAGGAATTAGAAACACTATATCAATGGAAAGGCAGAGATTGGACACAAGATCTGAAGCTCAACTACTGCAAGCATAACTGGATGATTACAACTAGAAGTACATAATATAGGCATGGAGTAAGTAGTAAGCTATTGAGAGTAACAATAAGAATGAATGGAAAAGAATAACCCAAACATTCAGAACATTCCACGTGAAACATTACTTAGTGGTGGAAAATAGTTACAGTACAGTATCAGATATGCTGCAAGATGTACTCTATTAACATTTGGGCAAAACAAATACAAAGCAATAATAGATGGTATAAAGTGCTCCATAAAATTCTGCACCGGAACAAATCCAAAAGCAGCAGCAGATAGCGCAAGGTATTCCACAGACCAAGCGTTGAATGTAAGAAAATGTCTCTTTCTGGTAACAGCTCCAATCGCTTTCCAAAGCTATCATGCTGAAATTGCTCCCCCTGAAATTTAGCACTTAGCGTGAAGCAGAGGGGCTTACCACAACTGATGGCACTATTGGTAGCAATAACCACCACAACATCAGTGACAGAACTAATTGGGGAAGCAGGCTGTAAGCGGGAGCCAGCCTGCCTGATGGCTGCTATCTGTACGAGTTCGAGCTAGTTTAGAGTGAATCTATTGTTTTACTTAAATCATTTGTGGAGTTGTCTGGGGGTTTTGAGGCTTCATATTCTGTGTACCCTCCAGTTGTCTGTAAAATTTCAAAGACTTTCTGGATGCTTCCCCAATGTGATAGAAAATTGTCACTCAATCTGTGGCTTTGTGAGGAAGACAGGTTCTGGCTCTGGTCCCCTGGTAGGCTAAACTGAACTCTTATAACTGATGTGATCATTTAAAGTAGCAAAATCTCAGCAAGACTGAGATTTTGCTTCAGGGAGGCAAAAGGGAAAACTCCCCCAGAAAATCAAGTATTTTTTTATGATAAGAGAATCTGAATTTTTGTAAGCTATTAGACAACATGATAATAAAATACTATAATAATAAATACAACAAACCTGATTGAACTTGATGAAACAACTTAGTTCCTCGCTCCAATGTTAACTGATACAAAGATATATGGTTATCACAGACAGTCAGCATGTTCTCCAGTTCTCGTTCCCAACTGAAATATAAAAAGCTTCAAGTAACAAGACAAATCAAATAAGTAACGTGGCACCACGAAAATCTAGATCCTGATATAGCAGAGTTCGTGAAAATCCTGATCAAATCTGCTCTCCGGATTTTCTTCTGAATTTGAATATACCATACGTACAGTAACTCTAAAAAGGGCAGTTATTATTATATGTCAATCCCCAGGGAAATGCAGTTACCACCATCTGGTTTTAATACAAATGCTGTAATACATTTCAGTGGATATACTCTAATGGTTATAATACAGCTAAATACATATAATGGAGTTAACATAGACCCATTGAAAAATTTGCTATTATTTTTAATTACTAACTACAGTATATATGAGTTTACTGTGTGTTCCAGGTCTCAAGAATTCTTCTTTATCAATTTTGTCAATTCCTGTTATTATTTGGTATGTAGTGATCACATTGCATCCTTTTCTTCTATCTTCTAGCTATGGCATATGTAATGGCTCTAACCTCTCCTCGTAGCTCTTGTCTTTGAGTTTGGAGACATTTTCTTGCATGTCTGCACCTCTTCCAATTTGTTTAGATGTTTCTTGAGATATGAGCACCATATAACTGTTGCATAATCCAATTTTGAATTCACAAAGGTCGAGAACAATTTCTTTTATATTTCACCATCCATATACAGTATTTAATAGCAATTCTGAAATTGGAAAGCATAACATTGGCTCCTCGCACAATAGTCCTGAGGTGATAGTTGTCTGTATAGAACCACCCCTAGATCTTTTTCTTTATCAGAATTCATTTTCACATAATTTGTAGGTTGTGTTTGGCCTATTTTCTCCTATTCCACATTCTATATCATGGTAATTATTCATATTAAATTCCATTTGTCAAGTGTTTCTCCATACAATTATTTTGTCCAGCTCTTCTTGATGGGCATAACAATCATCAGTTTCTTATTTTCCCAAAGTATCTTAGCATCATCAGCAATCATGTTCATGTAATTCTGTATTCATTCTGTTAGATCCTTCTGTATTATTTATACAATGACCATTATTGGTGCTAGAACTGAACCCCTGTGGTACTCCCCTAATGGCATTTCTCAAGTCTTATACATTGCCTCTGATTACTGCCCTCATTTTTCTATCAGTTAGAACATTTTCATCTATGTTAGATGCTTTCCTGCCACTCCTCCAGTATGTTCCAGTTTCCAGAACAACCTCCTATGTGACACTTTGTTGAATGCCTTTTTTTAGGTCCAGATAAATGCGGTCAATCCATCCATCTCTTTCCTGTAAAATCTCTGTAGCCCATCATAGAAACTAAGTACATTTGTTAGAATGGATCTTCCTGATCAAAAACCATACTGTCTCTCTGTATTATTATATCATTTCTCTCCAGGTGTTCTACCCATTTGGTTCTAATTATATTTCTAATGTTTTGACTACCATACTTGTCAATGATACAGGTGTATGATTACGAAGGTCTTTCCTACCATTTTTTCAAATTGGAACATTTTGCTTTTTTCCATACCTGTTAAGACCCCCCATACACAAAGATGACAGAAAAATCAATTCAAGTGGGGTGCTCAGTACAGATATGCTTTCCCTCAGAATCCATGGTGAAACTCCATCTGGGCAACTGACTTGTGTCTACGTACTTCCTTGAGTATTTTTTTTCACCTTGTCTCAAGAGACCTCTATGTCCTCTGTTATTCCATGTGAGGTTCTCTGAAAACTTAGTATTTGACGAGCCCAAAACACTCTTTGGGTTCCATCTATGGAGGGTCTTTTGCTCAGAGCTGATGACTTTGTACAATACAATACAATACAATACAATTTTACAATACAATTTTATTTAGGTAAGGTACATACATACAATAAATATTTACAAGGATTGTTTAACTTATAGGTATAGCTAGTACATACAATGCCTAAAGCCACTATTACGCAAAGCGTTTCGGGCATGATAAACTTAAATGACAAGCTTAATACTAATTGAGCATAATGAGTAGAATGAAAACAAGAAATGAAAACATAGATGAAAAAGCAGCACAAATACAATTATGTCGACAAACAGCGCTCTTTAAAGAAAAAAACAGACATTGGTTGACAATAGAAGGGTAAGGTAGGTTACAGGGAATTTATTAGGTATAGCTTCGCTTTTAACTTAAACTGGTTGAGAGAGGTACAGTCTTTAACATGGTTGGGAAGGTCATTCCACATTCTGGGCCCCTTGATTTGTAGAGCACTTCTAGTTTGATTAAGTCGTACTCTAGGAATATCAAAACTGTATTTATTTCTGGTGTGATGCTCATGGGTTCTGATACAACCTTCTATGAAGCTTTTGAGATCAGGATTGGCATTATAGTTTAGCGTTTTATATATGTATAATACACATGAGAGAATGTGCAGTGACTTAATGTCTAACATATTCAGAGATTTAAGTAGGGGAACCGAGTGATGTCTGGGGCCAGAATTGGATATTGTCCTAATAGCAGCTTTGTGTTGAGTAATTAGAGGACGTAAGTGATTTTGGGTAGTAGAGCCCCAAGCACAAATACCATAGTTGAGATATGGATATTGATATGGATATGGATATGGATATTGTTTATCCTCTGCCCATGGTCAAGCACGATTCCTTGGCTGTTCCCCCTGATTGCATTTCCATGTCCTAACAGGTTTCATGGATGCATCTTTTTTCCAGAAGTTTTTGATGTCCCACCTTGCCCCTTCTTTGGCTCGGGGGATGGGGGCGGAGGGGGGGGGGAGAGGGGAAAGTGGGTTCCATCTTTCAGGTGTACTGTATTTGGGCAAAGCTTCTTTTATGCTACTTGAGAACTATTTGTTTGCTCTGGTTCTTCTTAAAAAAGTCAGCAGGTGATAGGTCCATGTCCAGCTGCCTTAGCTCCCTGGAGCCCTGTGCCTTAGCTCCCTGGAGCCCTCACTGCGAGGAGATCATAGGGCTCATGTTGACCAAACCACACACTTGAAAGTGAAGGGACGACGACGTTTCGGTCTATCCTGGACCATTCTCAAGTCGATAGTGCTCATGCTCAATTGGTGGTCATTTTGCATATTTGGGCTGTTATTAAGCTGTTCTCTGATGAGCTCTGAGTTGGCCTAGATCTTCGGACCTCAGTGTCTGTCTTAATGCCTTGTTGCCTGCGGTTCCAGCTTTGGCCGCTCTACCCAAGTTGCTTGCTCCCCTCCTTTAGGAGGCGATGGCTGCATTTTAATGGCCTATCTAATAATTCAGTGGGCTGTACTGGGCCAGGTCTTAGATTTGGCTTGGTCCTTAACAAATTTGTCTGCCTGCCCCTATTTGCCCCTTCTGTTTCCTGAGGGGGGCTGTCTGTTCGGTCATTTCAGCCTCTGACATTGCTTATGATTCTCTCAGTTTGGTCCCTCTGCAGGGGGGTTCCCTCCGTCCAGTTCAGAGGCGGCTCTTCTGGGTTGGGCCCTCTCCAGTCCAATCTGTCCTCGTACAAAGAACGTCGCTTTTCGCTCATATGCGTTACATAAGAGCAAAAATTGTCATACTAGAAAATGGAAGCGACTTGCGAAAGTGTTGTACTGTCCTGTTTTCTATTTTGGGTCCTCTGGTAAGTTAGGAGAGCACACTTTAAATTGACCGTTTTCTAGATGTTGGCAAACCTTAGGAGGATGGCCAGGTTAGTCGGGGTAGGCCACTGGGTGGAGCTTGATTTCCAGGTCATTGCACTGTCTCTGGTTAGTGCTTCTTCTGACCAGTGTCATTTATATATTATTTATATGTAAACATGTATAAACATGTATTAATTAATTTTGTCGGGGAATATGCAGGTAATGTATTTACTGTATATACACTAGGCCGATATTGTGGTTCCCACAAGGTCAAACTACTGACCCGTCCCAGAACGCAACTACACAACAGCTGACTAACTCCTTATTTATTGCTAGGTAATAAATAAGGCATTAGGTGAAAGGAAACATTTTGTTTTCTTTTTTTTTTGTCCTACTCAGGATTCCAGATTGTGAGTCAAGAATACACCCAATTACAGTAAAATGTAGGAAAACTGAAAACTTGACAGTAAAAAAAGTTAAATGTTGCGAAATCCGAATTTCCAGTAAATCCAAATTAAGTCTGGAATGACAATCTGAATTTCTGAGGTACCAGTATGCCTGTATGCCGGCATCTACATGTACAGTATATAGATGGCAAAGCTCACAAATAAGGTTTAATGTTGGCTACAAGTGTGCACAATGAAATCAACAAACCAGATGTATCTATTAGAAAATGTAGAGGCAGTACGGCATAGAGTCCAGGGATACAGGTTCAATACTGACGAACGGCCTCATCTATAGATACATTTCTAATTTTATTACTAACCTTTCTGTTGTTTGATTGGGTCTTCCAAAAATTAGATCCACAGACAGTCGGCCCGGAAAAAGTTGTTTAGCAATACTAATACAATGAAGAGCCTCTTGGACACTGTGGTCACGATTCAGTAACCTTAATGATGCCGCATCAAGAGCCTGAAAAATTACAGATCTTAAGCATTTTTAAAATAAAAACAGTACAGTACATATATAATAAAAATGTCTTGCTCTCTAACTTATATTATTGCTCAACATTTCTCCTTTAACTCGTAGCACTGAAAAAAAAGAGCATCCATAACCATACAAAAGTCATCAGCATTATTTCATGTTATGGTAAGCAGAAAACCAATTAACTTGGTAAAAAAAATTATTGTTTCTCCTTGTACATTTTTAACTTTCTTTACATTTCATTAAAATTTCCCCTAGAAGAGTTCAGTAGTGAAGTATAGGAATATAGTATATAGGTAAAGATGTTCAAAATGACACCCGTTTATTTTCTACATCTCCCCCACCAATCAGCATCATGGAGAATTGGCACCCTCACACTCCAGCAAATTGGAAGTACTCCATTGCTTTGCAAATGAGGTGTTACAGGTGTTAAGTGCTTCATAAGAATTGTCACAAAAAATAAGTGTGTGTCTACAACTGTAAAGTACATGGAAAGCACCTTCCTAGGCAGAACACTCAGTACCTTACACAACGGATGCTTCCTTTTGGAACAGACAGGTAGGACAACATCATAGGCACTGCTGCTATAGGCACGAACAAGCGCCCAGTCTACACCTTCCATGTAAACCAGGCATAAGTTGCTGTCAAGATTTTGAACATGAATACCTATAATTTAGTTTAAAGTGTCTGACTGTAAATTATTGGATATTTATATTTTCATGGCAAATGAAAATATGGCATATTTTCATCTCTATCATATGGCACAAAGAACAGATGTGCAATCATTACAAAAATATATATATTCTCTCGGAATTTTAAAAGTGGATGTCCCCAAGCTCCTTCATTGGAATATAAGCATATATTTTATGGATATCATGCACTGTTATTAGAACAAGTATTAAAGCTGCTATGGAGCCAATGGAGAGTGTAAACTCAAATTCCATCATGGAGAAATGGGCCAATGTCATTCACTGTAGGCGAGGAAGTTTTGGGAAGGTATCATTCTGCTGAAACTCCTTTTCTCAAATCTTAGAACAAAGACATTACAGAGAATACCTTGTAAGTGTTGAACATCAACAAATCATGAGCCTGATGTTGGGACTATGTTTCACCACCTTATGAAGCAGCTTTATGGGGGGCGATTGATTTATGACACAAATTACAGAGTAACATAGTGCGAGTAGGATTGGTGGATTGTTTCAAACGTAATTTAGACATTCTATATAATGAATGAGCTTGGGTGGATATAAATAGGGGCTGTTTCATAAGAACCAATAGGCCTTTTATGGTTTCTTTAATTCTTATGTACTTATGTTTCTGTCAAACAGAAAGAGTGTGAGATACTGTAGCAATATTCATACCTGCACACCGATAGAAACTCTGTTAACACCGACAGCCTTGAAGTCTTTCAGTTTATTTGTTTCTAAGGAAGTAGGATTCCCCTCAAGTGTTATTTCAACATTTTCTTCTAAACTGCACATTTCCTGGATTGTTTTCAAGACTTTCTGTGGATCAAGAATTAAACATTCTTAATGAGTATTTCAAAACAAATTGTTCACATATTATTGGCAAGTATTATCAATCATTTTGGTGCTGTAAAAATATCAAGATTTATGTGTGACTCCCTTTTTGGTTGTCATACCTCCACAAATACCTCTCACATTCTTCCTCTTATCATGCACTCAGCTTCATTATATTCATAAGTCCATTGCATGCACTAAAAATGCCTCATGTATTACATTTTATTTTAGTTATACTGGTTATTAATTTTGTATAAAATGTATTGCAAATGCCAGTCCATCAAATAGTTCCTCCACTCTTGCTGATCCACTCTTACATCTGTAAATTTTACAAATTCCATAAATCCAGCATTATAAATAAATTTCAACATTACAATTGACCTGAGGAGGCCACTGACAAACTAGTGGCCTCACCAAGGACAGGAAGCCTGTGACTTGTCAAAGATCCCCTCATTTGCCCTGATGATTGATAACAATGAAGTGCAATAGTGCACTAATCAATTAGAATAATAACCCACTATTTTAAAAACACAAGAAACGTAGACTGAATATTTCAGTCCCAAACCAGGACTCCTTAGCAGTACTCACCTAGTTGTGCTTGTGGGGGTTAAGCTCTGGCTATTTGGTCCCACCTCTCAACAAGAATGATAGCTGGAGCTGCTTTTATGGTGTCAAGTCAGGAGACATTTGATTTGATGTCAAATCTGGTTACCATTGCCCCAAGGAGATATTAAAATTTGGATTATTACTTATAAATAGTAATCCAAATTTGAGTATCTCTTTATTACTGTACTTAGTGTATACTGTAATTAATAATCCAAATTGTAATAGTATCTCTTTGGGGCAGTGGTTACCAGATTTGGTGAGCGATTATGGAATAAGGAGGTTATTACCTAATGATTACCCTTGTTCCCAGGATGAACGACTTGATGCCATAAAAGCAGTTACAGTTGTTATTCTTGCTTACTGATGATAAAAGGTCCCAGTTTGGGACCAAAATATTCAATCTATGTTTCTTGTGTTTTCAAAATAATGGGTTATTATAAGTGTGCTATTGCACTTCATTGTCATGTTGAAATTTGTTTATTATGCTGATTTTATGATTACCAAAACTAAAATGCATTACAGTACTATATTTAAATGAAGCATAATATATAAAGCATAATAAGATCAAAATAAAAATAATGAAATAGAATTTATTCTCTAATTGCTAATGCTTCTAGATATAAATCCCAGTATCCTATTTGCCTTATTTTAAACAGTTATACATTGACTTTTTGACTCAAGAGCCATTTTTTACCTCAACCATTTGTGGCCTTGCGAGAGATGGGGTGCCGCCTCCAAAAAAGACCGAGTGCACAGACGAGATATGCGAGTGCCGGAGATTGTGCTGCAGTTCCTTTACCTGTAACAGGAATCATTATTGTAGTCCACAATACAAGCACCTTAGGCTCTATTATTTATTTGTGGAAAAATTGTTATAGCTTACCATGTGAGCATATTGTATTATCATCTCACATTAACATCATTTATTTATATACTGTACTGCTGTACATTATGCATTCCCACACAAAATAAAATACAATTTCATGTCTATCATAGCTCTCTTATTCATACTATTTTTAGTGTACTATATCATCATTCTTGAACAAATTTCAATAATACCTATAATTATAATATAGTGAACTTCATTATTTTATTATTTATCCGCAAGACTAATCTAATACAAAATTTCAAATGATCATAATCATTTTGCTGCTCCCAGCTGGCTTCCCAGAGAAACTGAGTTAATTCCTCAATATAGAAGGGAAGTCCAGCTGAACTTGTCCAAGGAATTCAGTAAAGAAACAATGTGGGGAAAAGCAGCCTCAAAGGTCTCGGCCTGGCCAACGCAAAGATTGGTTTTCTTTTCTCCCGACTTGCGAGCAAATTCTCAGAAAGCTTGAGGGCAACTGTGCTTCCAATTTACTCAATCTACATAAGTAAGTGAATGAAGACCTGAAGTGTCTTTCCCTCCTCAACATGAAAAAGTCAAATACAGTACTGTACTGTACTGGACTTTCTACCAATGCTGCCTAGTCATAAAATATCACTGCACTGGAGGTTGACAGTTTTAACTGTATTCTGAGAGCACTACATCCTGTACTGACTTCTGGCTCATAATGTGATGATATTCTATTTAAGTAACAGCCACTATGTGTAAAATAAGTGTAGCCCCTACTGCTTACATACTTAGCAAGTTCCTCATGTACTCTTATTCAATCACCAAACAAACCAGTTACCAGGGACATATAAGAAGACCTACAGTCCCTGAAGAGAGACATGTAGAAGGGAGCTAGGCAACCAGTGGGCCTGGCTGAAGCCCTAAATCCAACCCAAACCTTTGAATGATAACGGCCAGTGACTCTCCATGAAATTTAATGTCTACTGCTGGTGCCAAAGCTAATATTTCTTGGGTTTATAAATGTACTGTCCCTCCAATCTAAGCAAGACAGAGATGGAGGGCTAAATCTGGTGAGCCAGTTAATAGCCACCATGGTAATTACCAATAATGAGCTTGAGCCTAAAAATGTCAAATCTCTAACTAGAGAACTGCCAGCTAATTCAGAACCTTGTGAATTAGCAATTGTGATACTGAATAGCCATGGGCCTCTGATAAACAAGGTTAACTGAATAATCAGTCTCTATGTCAAATTGCCGTAAAGAAAAGTAAAGATGTATGTAATGCACATGGGGGTTAGGTGAGGTACTGTCACCTAGTGATGATGAGGTGTAGCAAATGAGGTACAGTATTTTGATGTGTGACAAATTTCAACTGTGATGTCATCGAGAATCTGTAATACTCAAATTTTAAAAATAGACCCGAGAGCCCCCCTCTTCATTTTGGCAAGAAGAATTCTGTATCCACTGTTTCCAAGCACCTGATATGATTCTGTAGCTGCCCTGTATCACTAGTGCTTGTATGTCATCTTGCTTGATTGAAAATCTTCTAGTTCCTTAGGAAAATATCTATGGGAGCAGCAGTAAGACCAGCTCAGAAAACAATAAATGAATGTTCTGCTATACCCTGACGCGAGTTTATCTAAGAATATATACACTCTCGTAATGACATTTCACATGAGCAAGTACTACACAATTCCTCATGGGTTTATTAGCAATCTGGTAATATACAATCAGAGAATGAACACATCATTAAAATTAGTGACTTACTATGAAATTTTCAAGTGTATTATTCTCAACAGTCCAATGTGAATTTGGATGTGGGATGAACTTGACAAAGTTGCAATAGGAACACCTCTGTCTGCAGTATGGCCAGTGGACATACACAGATCCAGTATTTAAGTATGAATCTGGCAGAGTTGCATGTAAAGGTCCATGATCCAACTTTGTTAGATCGTCACTGTTAAGTAAACTTATGTGTCTCGTGCTGCTGGAGGCTCCTTTTATGTAGTGCCATTTCCATGCGTTGTGAAGAAGTTTCATCCTAAAAGAAAATATAATTTAGATTAAAATATTAATATGCAAAACTATACAATATAAAAATATCACAAAAATATTGTATAATGACCTTAAAGATTATTCTTATAAACTTCAAGTGGTTCATAGGCATAATTATATTAGCAAATGAGCCCTATGGTAAAGTTCCCCAGAATACATTTCTTTATATTAACACTTATTGTACAATGCATTTGCTTTCATCCAAATTGCTTGGTACAGTGTGCACTGTGGTGTAAGGAACCAGTAACCAGATGTAATACATAATGAAATCACATACCAAAGGAAATCTTTGGAGCAGGATGGCATATCGTAAGATCTCGTGGAAAACTATATAAACTTCAGCTCTTTTCTTTCCTGTGACAACCCGTCCTCGACTCGAAGTCCATTACATCCAGCGATCGACCCCATAGACGCATTCATAAATTTTTACATGTTGTTCATTCAAAATGGGAATTTTCTCAAATATAAATTAATATTATAATATATTAGCATATTGTGCATATATAGGCATAGGATAGGTTAGGTTAGGTTTTTAGGTTCTGTTGACGATTATTTATATTTGTAGTACGTGGGTGAAGCATTTACAGCGTTGTGGTTCAAACAAAATTCATCAGTGAAGCACTTGTTCGGGAAGTGTTCGAATGAAATCAGTTGTGTGTCGTGTGTAAACCGTTTTTCATTCATAAACAGGGGGTTTGGCGGGTGCATGGAATGCACCCGCCAAAGACTTTTGGGTCTTTGTTTGAAGGACGGGGTGCCTGTGAATGCACTCGCCGGGTGCTTCACAAGCGATTTGGCCAGGGTTCGTATCCTAACTGGGGAGGATTGACTAGACACCAAACCTTAACTGTGCACTTCTGTTCATCCAGCAGTGAATGGGTACCTGGTTGTTAACCGATTTGGCGGGTCGTATTCCAGGGAAAATTAAGATTAAGGACCTGCCCGAAACGCTAATTCTGTATTCTATAGCTGCCGAAGCACTATTGGGCGGTCCATAGAATTACCCAAATCAGCCCAAATCGGCCCAAAACTACACAAATCGTTCTAGCATTACGTAAGTAATGAAGAAATATGGTATATTTACTTACTATAATGTTGGTGCTATACGTAGAACATGATCAAACCTATTTTTACTCTGAAATAATCTAATTTCATAACGAAATGAGACGTAAATATGTGAGAGGTGACGCCATAGGAAGTCGACGGTCCAAGCGACAATTGTGTGGAGCGACTTATCCAAGATATATGGTCGCCTGGAGAGTGTTTGCTGCCATATCAGCCTCCTGTACACAGTGATCCAGTCTTTTTCGTTCATTGAACACGGAACCCTACACGCCCTCTGATATATTGCTTAATTAACAAATATTCACAAATAAAGATTATATTTGTATATGTTATCAGAAAGGCAGATATAAAATAGTTTTTGTGAATCCATCACAGAGATTATACCTTATTAGAGAGGAAAAATATTCATACTTTAAACAAGGCTTCATGGCCGACGCTCTCCTTACCAATATAGAAACTATGACCTTCCGAAGATCAATGTTAATTTAATCTAGATATTGTAATAAATGAAGTTTTTTATGTCATCATAAAGACATAAATATAAGCTGCATGTTAATACTTTGGCATAAATATAACTGAAGTGAAAGTGAAGATATATGCCTTTTTATAGTTGATGGCTCGCTCAGGGAGTGTGAAGGCCTCCACACAAGCCAATCAATTTTATAAATACTTTGCATATATGCAAAGTAACGCCATAGGTCTTTATGTCAGAATAAAGACATTCAGATTCAGATTCAGATTCAGATGTTTATTCAGGTAAGGTATATACATACAAGTGATGTTACATTAATGGATTGATATATAGATAGAGCTAGTACATACAATGCCTAAAGCCACTATTACGCAATGCGTTTCGGGCAAGAAAAAACATTAATATCTAGAACTTAATACTAATTGAGCATAAAGAATAAAAGATGTTGAGAACAAATACAAATAAAGATAAAAAAAAAGGGGGAACATGACTGAAAAAGCAGCACAAATACAATAGGTTGACAAACAGTGTTGATTAAAAAAAAGAAAAAAAAAAAGAAAATAACAGACATGGGTTGACAATAGAGGAGTGAGGTAGATTACAGGGAATTTATTAGGTAGTGTTTAGTTTTTATCTTAAACTGGTTGAGAGAGGTACAGTCTTTAACATGGTTGGGAAGGTCATTCCACATTCTGGGCCCCTTGATTTGCAGAGCATTTCTAGTTTGATTAAGACGTACTCTAGGAATATCAAAACTGTATTTATTTCTGGTGTGGTG
The DNA here is from genome assembly GCF_040958095.1 of Procambarus clarkii. NCBI lineage: Eukaryota > Metazoa > Arthropoda > Malacostraca > Decapoda > Cambaridae > Procambarus > Procambarus clarkii. Next base: position 20,976,481 of record NC_091225.1, read on the forward strand.
CTCATGGGTTCTGTTACAACCTTCTATGAAGCTTTTAAGATCAGGATTGGCATTATAGTTTAGCGTTTTATATATGTATAATACACATGAGAGAATGTGCAGTGACTTAATATCTAACATATTAAGAGATTTGAGTAGGGGTACCGAGTGATGTCTGGGGCCAGAGTTGGATATTGTTCTAATAGCGGCTTTGTGTTGGGTAATTAGAGGACGTAAGTGATTTTGGGTAGTAGAACCCCAAGCACAAATACCATAGTTGAGATAAGGATAGATAAGGGAGTAATAGAGAGTCACCAGAGCAGGGCGTGGTACATAATATCTGATCTTAGAAAGAATGCCCACAGTTTTTGAAACTTTTTTTGATATATTTAGAATGTGTCCCTGGAAATTCAGCTTGTGGTCAATGAGAATGCCAAGGAATTTGCCATCTAATTTGTTACAAATTTGGGTATTGTTTATTTTGAGATTTATAAGACTAGAGGATTTATTGCCAAACAGAATATAGAAGGTTTTGTCAATGTTAAGGGTGAGTTTGTTGGCAGTTAGCCAAAGATGGACTTTATTTAGCTCAGTATTTACTGTGGCATTTAGAGCAAGAGGGTCAGGACTGGAGTAAATGAAGGTTGTGTCGTCAGCAAATAGAATTGGTTTGAGGTGTTGGGAGGCATTTGGAAGGTCATTAATGTAGATGAGAAAGAGGAGAGGGCCAAGTATGCTGCCCTGAGGAACACCAATGTTGATGGGTAGGGTGGGAGAAATTGTATTATTCACAGAAACATATTGGAGCCTGTCAGTAAGGTAGGACTCGAGGTATTGTAGGGAGTGTCCTCTGACTCCATAATGATGTAGTTTAAGAAGAAGGTTTTGGTGGTTGACAGTATCAAAAGCTTTACGCAGGTCCACAAATAACCCAACAGGGAGCTCCTTTTTATCAAGAGCTGTATGAATCGAGTTAAGCATACTAATAAGTGCATCGTTAGTGCTTTTTTTGGGTCTGAAGCCATATTGGCAAGGGCTAAGTATATTGAGTTTGGCTAGATATGAGTAAAGCTGCTTGTATATAAGTTTTTCAAAAATTTTTGACAAGTTTGGCAGGATTGATATAGGTCTGTAGTTGTTAACATCTGTGGGGTCACCACATTTGTGGACAGGCGTTACTCTCGCTTTTTTTAGAATATCTGGGAAGGTTTGGAGTTCAAGTGACTTGTTGAAGAGCAAAGCAATAGCAGGGGCTAAAGATCTGGAGGCTTTTTTGTAAATTAAAGTTGGTATCTCCTCAAGGGCACCAGACTTGGTTTTAAGGGAAAGGATTATCTCATTGACGTCAGTGGAGTTAATAGGCTTTAGGTACAGAGACTGTGGATAGTTACCTGTAAGATAGTCCTTAATGTCAGTACTGGAAGATGGAATATCATTTGCAAGGGATGAACCAATGGAAGAGAAGAACCTATTGAACTCAATAGCAGAATCAGAGGCTGAAAGCTGACCATCGTTATTAGACAGGAGAGTCGGTTTGTTATTTAAAGATTTCTTTGATCCCAATATTTGTGAAATTGTGCTCCAAGTTTGTTTAATGTTGCTCTTTATTTGAGTAAATTTATCTTCGTAGTAATTAGTTTTGGCTCGTCTAATTATCTTAGTTAGCAATAATGAGTAATTCTTTGAGAATTCTTTGGAGACAATTCCTAACCTATACTTCTTCTCAAGGTCGTGTTTTTTGTTAATGGATTTCAGTATTCCCTTTGTAAGCCAAGGATTGTTAAGCCTTTTGCTTGTGACTTGTTTTGTAAGCCTAGGACAGTGGGTGTTATAAAGGCTAAGAGTTGTTTGTAGAAAAGATTGCACTGCTAGGTTGATGTCCCCTATGTTACCTAATTCGGACTCCCAGTTGACATTATCAGCAGCAGTTATAAAATTGTTTATAGCAGTTTCATTGTGCAGCCTAAAGCTTAACTCCCTTGTTTCTAGAGGTGGTTTGCTAATGTTAGTTAAGAGAAATGTGGGGTAGTGGTCTGTAGTGCTATCGGTGATTATACCTGAAGTAAGCGGAGAGGTTATGTTGGTCCAGATGTGATCTAGAGTCGTGGCAGTGCTATCAGTGATTCTAGTAGGTCTAGTGATTAAGGGTATGAGGAGGCAGGAATTCATACAGTTGAGGAAGCTAACAGCAGTAGGGTGTTCTGGCTCGCAGAGGTCAATATTAAAGTCCCCTGCGATAATTAGGTGGTTTTTGTTCAGTCTGTTATCAAGTATTAGATTTCTAAGGTTTGAGTTGAATACAGACACATCAGTGTTGGGAATTCTATAGACTGCACCCACAGACAGGACAGACTCGGCACCCTTGACTCTGAAGCTGGCGAAGATATACTCCCCATAGCAGTCTCTAGTTCTAATTTCTTTTAGGCATGTTAGTTCTTGGTGGTAGTAAAGAGCAGTGCCACCACCTCTCTGAAGTTGACGACAGTTGTGAATTGCTGAGTAGTTAGGCATGTTAAAGAGTTGAGTAGTATCCTCTTTCAACCATGTTTCAGTAAGTATAATAAAAGAGAATTTGTTGCCAATAGTTTCAATCAAGGCACTAACATCATCGAAGTGTTTACCTAGGGATCTAACGTTCAAATTGATTACAGAGATATTGTGATTATGAGTTAATACATTGTTTACATCATGTGCTGCAAAATATCTGCAATTTAGATCATTAAAGTGATTATTGTCATAGATAGTGGATAAGAGGTTAAGTTCTGGGTCTATACTTGACTGCATAAAAGAAGCTGATTGTAGAATCAGAAATAAGTAGAAAAAAGCTATAAAATAGGGAAAAATATATACACAATACTGTACAAAACAAACACAAAAGGGGCTTACAGGGGTACAATGGAGTAAGGGAGTATGGCTAGGCTAGGCAACCTAGGCAATTAATGAGATTAAAGAAAAAACATGTAAACATGGACTATACAAAACACAAGATATGGAAATACAAAACAAAAAATATAAGCAAGACTAAGCAATACAAAAAAACAAAAAAACAAATTGAGCAAAAATGAGGTAGATTGCTTACGAGTACTCACAGGTACACTGTAAGTAACAATTTGCAATTTGAGATGCAGGCAAAGCCAGGGGTACAATGGAGTAAGGGAGCATGGCAAGGCTAGGCAACCTAGGTAATAAATGAAATCAAAGAAAAGTTGAATAATAAACATAGGCAAATTTAAGCTAATGATTAATAACTATAGATAGTTCAGTAATGACTGTATAATTAAAAAGACCTGAAGAACTACTTAATAACTCAATTAAATAATTTCGGTAAATGACTAGGTAAGAGTAAGTTAAAAATTAAGTCAGAAAATGAACCAAAGAGACTTAGGATACCTAGCCCCACTAGTTGACAGGGGGTTAATTAAGTTAATTCATTGGGAGTGATAAGGTGAGACAAACCACATTGGGAGAGGAAAGTGTTGAGGTTTTCTTCTCTAGTAATAGTAAACATTTTGCCCTCTGCGGTTTTTCTCACCTTTATCAGACCATCTCTAACGAAGCACTGATGAATAGCATCTGGGTTTTGTTGCCGGATTTGACGCAGGCGGTAGAGGATTTGCTGTCTGTTCCTGGTCAAGCACTCGTTGATGTATAATCCCTTCCGTAGGGATGCAGCTGTCCGGACTAGATTGGATTTCGTGAACTGGGAAGACAGCTTCAGGCGAATTTTCCGTTGATTTAGACCTGATGGATTCTTTTTGCCTACTCTGTAGGCAGCAACAACGTCAGTTTTGTTTAGATTGAGCTGCAATTTGTTTTTTAAGAGATCCTGAGCTATTTCGAAACAATTTTCACCTTCATGTTCCACAGGTATATCTTGGGACGACACGATAACAGAGTCTAGCAGCTTTTGCTGGTCTTGTTCCTCCTGGGAGACGGAACGTTGAGCTGAAAATGTACTGATACATGCAGTCATTTTGCTGAGAGCTTCCTCCTGCTTTTTTAAGGCTTCATCAGTTTTCCGAAGGTTGTTTACCTCATGGAGATCATTCAAATCATGCTGTAGTTGGTCTTGGCTAGCCTTGTAGTTTCTAATATCCTCGCGGAGGAGGGTTATTTCTTGTTGTTGTTGTTGGAGATTAGCCCGGTTCGCTAGATTCTCGTTGAGAAGACTCAAGATGATAGAATTTTGTGATTCGAGGACTAGGCACAACTTTTTGAACCACAGATTCTCGGTCCAGTTAGTGAATTCCGGTGAGGGACCGGAAGCTCGCTTGAGTTGATTATACTGGGATGCTAGCATGTTCATAGGAGAGGGTTGAGAGGACTCTGCTCCTTTGCTCAATGTAGCAAAGTAGACGTTGTCTACATGTCCAATGTAGGACATGTAGACGATAATGTAACTACATTTCAAGGAAAACATATCTTAATATAATTATTAAATGAATGCAAAGTTATGGTTAAATAAATAGCCAATACCACACAATCGCCGGTGTCCGGACACATGAATAGTCACATTAGGTGAAAGGAAATGTACCCAACCATTTCCATTTACCCAACCAGTTTGTGCACCCTATACTCATCCTCTGTGCGGTAATTTATTGTGCACCCCATACTCATCTTGTTACCAGTAGTTTGTGCAACCCATACTCATCCTGTGACCCGTAATTTATTGTGCATCCCATACTCATCCTGTTACCGGTAGTTTGTGCAGCCCATACCCATCCTGTGACCTGTAATTTATTGTGCAACCCATACTTATCCTGTGACCTGTAGTTTATTGTGCAGCTAATACTCATCCTGTGAGTCATAGGACATTGCGCAACCCTTTCTCATCGTGTGAATCTTTGTTTACTTTGCTCTCCATATTCATCCTCTGCGCGATAGTTTCTTGTGCAACCCATACCCATGATGTGAGTGGTAGTTTATTGTGTACCCTATACTCATCCTGTGAGTATAGGGTACACAATTCTTGTTTGGATTCTTGTAATGTTATTTGTCTATTTGTACTCACAGCATTTGTGCGCCCCTTGAGGGACTTGAATTAGAGGCGGGGTTGAAATAGCCTAAGCTACTCTATCCCTTTGAGATGTATTTATTGCTTATCTCAATAAACATACTTGAACTTGAACTTGGGTACACAATGAGTTCATTTGTACTCCATACTCATCATCAAGAAGTGTATTTTACCAGCATTGTAATATAAATTAAGAATAAAAGCTTAACTGGATTCCGGACCCATAATCAAAATAAGAGCCATCACTAATTATCATGACAAATTGTCTAGGCTAGTTCAAGTTCAAGTATGTTTATTGAGATAAGCAATAAATACATCTCAAAGGGATAGAGTAGCTTAGGCTATTTCTACCCCCCTCTACTTCAAGTCCCTCAAGGGGCGCACAAATTCAGTGAGTACAAATAGACATATAACAGTACAAGAATCCCATTTAACATTGCATACAGCAAGTACAGCATATAATTGTTACATTCTTGGGGCAAAATTCTTGTAGCTCCTAAGTATACTGTCTATTATACCATTATCACACATCCAAACAATTTGATGTGGTACACTATTTACTTCCTTATTTCTATATTTTTTAATAAGGTGACACTCTAATACATAATGTTCTAAGGTGTGGGCGTACGGCATACTACATAATTTACACTCCTTATCTTTTTCACTGACATCAACACCGTATTGCCAGATATATTTATTTTATTTATTTATGCATATACAAGAATGTACATAAGGAATGTGAGGATACAATTATGGTAATTACAGTCTTGTAAAGCCACTAGCACGCGCAGCGTTTCGGGCAGGTCCTTAATCTAAGAAAATTTTAAGGAGGTAAATACTTGCAAAATTTATAGACAAAAAAATGATAACAGATTACATGGAATGAAAAAAAAAAAAAAAAGATGAGAGAAAATTATAGGTACAGTATATTAAAGCACATAGGTAGCTATGATTGATTGCAATGACAGCTTAAAATGGTAGTTGACAACAAATTGGTAGGCACAATACAGCAGAAACAATATAAGATTGATTGCAATGACAGCTTGAATGGTAGTTGACAAAAATTGGTAGTCACAATACAGCATATGGCTAGCACATAAAAGAAGACAGCAATGAACACAATGATAAGGTTGTTTGATATTACATAAAAATTAGGAGATTGGGTACCACTAGGTACAGAGCAAATTTAAAGCTCAGTGTAGGAAACTAAATAGATGAAGTTAGGTACTTTTTGGTTTTGCTTTTAAATAAGGCAAAAGTTTTACAGTTTTTCAATTCACTAGGGAGTGAGTTCCATAGACTAGGTCCCTTAATTTGCATAGAGTGTTTACACAGATTAAGTTTGACCCTGGGGATATCAAAGAGATATTTATTTCTGGTGTGGTGATAATGGGTCCTATTACATCTGTCCAGGGAGAGTTTCAGAGCATGGTTTGCATTTAAGAACAGGGTTTTGTAAATGTAGTTGACACAAGAGAATGTGTGGAGGGAGTTAATATTTAGCAAGTTTAGAGATTTAAACAAGGGAGCTGAGTGTTGTCTGAAAGCAGAGTTAGTTATTATTCTGATAGCAGATTTTTGCTGTGTGATGATGGGCTTAAGGTGGTTTGCAGTGGTAGACCCCCATGCACAGATACCATAATTAAGATAGGGGTAGATTAGTGCATAATATAGTGAGAGGAGAGCAGAGTTAGGAACATAATATCTGATTTTGGAGAGTATACCAACTGTCTTAGAGACTTTCTTAGTTATGTGTTGAATGTGGGTGCTGAAATTGAGTCTCTTGTCTAGGAATAGGCCAAGAAACTTGCCATCATTTTTATTACTGATGTTAATGTTGTCTATCTGTAGCTGAATTGCAAATATATTTATATCCTAATCGTAATCTCATGTAAATTGAATCCTTCCAAGTAGACTTTCCTTTACCATAAGTGAAGGACGAATTTGTATTTATTATTGAATAATTCTTAAGTGTGTTACTACTGTCCACCATTGCCATTCTCTTTATCATTTCTTCACCCTCCTGAATCACCTTGAGTCTTGTTTTTATTTGTTTCAAGGTTAACTGACTTACATCAACAAGAGTTTTTTCAGTGGCTCTCTTCGCTATGTCATCAACTACCTCATTCAACAGTATTCCCACATGTGAAGGGATCCACATGAATCTTACTTTATACCCAGTTTTTTCAAGTCTCTTAACATTCTCTCTACACTCTATCACAATATTCTGATATACTGGGCGTCTGCTATTTAAAGACTCTAACGCTCCTCTGCTGTCAATAAAGAAGCAAGCATTTTTACCACATTTGACTACTTCCTGTAATCCTGCTAATACTCCTTGGAGTTCAGCCTGCGTTGAAGAGACATTGTCAGTTAAGATCAAGACTCCACATCCTGCCTTCCCATCCCTAGCTACTGACCCATCACAATATACATGTAGAGTGTTTTCCGTAGGCAGTTTTCTAATTATACAATCATATGTTGCCCTCAGCTCTCCTATTTCATACATACTTTTTTTCTTATGCAAGGGAGTAATTACTACATCCCGCACCCCCAGTCCTGGAAGGGCGGGCATTGGGATGTGGACATGTGTACTGTCTCAGACCCTGGTGGAATATAACCAGTCTGTCAATCGGGTCAACCCAAGTGTTGCGTTTCCATGCGTTTCCAAAAGGGTCGCCCATGTTGGAATCGGTGAACGCCCTAGTAATATTGTTGAAAACATCTTAATAACTTATTAAACCAAAGGTCTTTTTATGTCAGAAGAACGGCAGAAACTAGATCTATATATGAAAACTCTTTCAGGACAAAATTTAAAGTAAAACTAGATTATGTAAAACTAGATTAAAGTAAATTGTATTGTATTGTATTGTATTGTATTGTATTGTAAATTTATGTTTCTATCTTTCTTGAGACGTATAAAAATCTTACGTTTATTAACGATTCTGCGTGAAATAAGCATTGTTCTGAGATGAATATTGCGGATTTCCGGCTCTACGACCGATGAAAAATGCAACTTTTATACAACTACAAATATCTTTAGTTTTACTTTAAATTTTGTCCTGAAAGAGTTTTCATATATAGATCTAGTTTCTGCCGTTCTTCTGACATAAAAAGACCTTTGGTTTAATAAGTTATTAAGATGTTTTCAACAATATTACTAGGGCGTTCAATGGCTGTTAAGTTGAAAATTGTAACTGTTAAGAGCATTCTATTGTGGTTTTAATATTGAACAATTATACATATACGAAACAGACAAATCTGGTGTCCGAAATAGTAAAAATATTAGTGTGCGATGTGATCAATGTAAGGGGGATATTGGGTGTGCCTCGTATCCCCTACAACAACAAGAGTTCGAGAGCGATGAGGCCGCCACCTACTAGCTTCAGGATGTCGTCGAATCTAAATCAACAATATACTACCGCCGCTACTTTCTCGGAAACGTAAGTACCTGCCGCTTTACTTCTCTCACCCTGCCTAGCCTGGCCTGGCCTGACCTGGCTTAGCCAGACCTGACCAGACCTGACCTGGCCTAGCCTTACCTAGCCTAGTCTGACCTGGCCTAGTCTGACCTGACCTGGCCTAGCCTTACCCAACACACCACACGTGACAGCCCAAACGAATCGCAAATAAGTACACGTAACAAGTCATATGCCCGGACACTCTTTCACCTTGGGGACTGAGTGGTAACTATTGTATAGAAGAGCCGGCTCCCTGAGAGTGGTAAGAGGGCGTGATAAGAGGCTAACGTGTGGTCTTGAAGGAAGTCGGTAAAGCAGACAATTTTCAAAAGGAAGGGCACCATAACGAGCAGACATTAATGGACAGACAGTCGGTTATCCCATAATGTGTAATACGCCCCGCACAGCATGGGTGGAGTGGGGGGGGGGTTGTAGCAGGGCACAGTATGGTGATGGTGCGGGTGAAGTACACACCCACTGAATTCCTGCCATCAATAATTGTTTTCATAACCATTAGAACAATGGCATCCCTCCAGCCACCATCCTTCCACTGACCCCCCTCCTCTGGTCCTCCACCTCAGACAATAACCCCCCACACCCCCTCTCCCTTCCAGACATCAGCATGTCAAAATCAGTACCATAATGTGTTTAAACTATTTAAACTAAGTCATTGTGTATCTCAAGGTATCTTAATTCATTTGAAAGTGTATTCGTTCATATACTCGCCTAATTGTGCTTGCTGGGGTTGAGCTCTGGCTCTTTAGTTCCACCTCTCAACCGTCAATCAACAGGTAATTACCTAAGTGTAATTACCTAAGTGTAGTTACAGGATGAGAGCTACGCTCGTGGTGTCCCGTCTTCCCAGCACTCTTTGTCATATAACGCTTTGAAACTACTGACGGTCTTGGCCTCCACCACCTTCTCACTTAACTTGTTCCAACCGTCTACCACTCTATTTGCGAAGGTGAATTTTCTTATATTTCTTCGGCATCTGTGTTTAGCTAGTTTAAATCTATGACCTCTTGTTCTTGAAGTTCCAGGTCTCAGGAAGTCTTCCCTGTCGATTTTATCAATTCCTGTTACTATTTTGTACGTAGTGATCATATCACCTCTTTTTCTTCTGTCTTCTAGTTTTGGCATGTTTAATGCTTCCAACCTCTCCTCGTAGCTCTTGCCCTTCAGTTCTGGGAGCCACTTAGTAGCATGTCTTTGCACCTTTTCCAGTTTGTTGATGTGCTTCTTAAGATATGGGCACCACACAACAGCTGCATATTCTAGCTTTGGCCTAACAAAAGTCATGAACAATTTCTTTAGTATATCGCCATCCATGTATTTAAATGCAATTCTGAAGTTAGAAAGCATCGCATAGGCTCCTTGCACAATATTCTTTATGTGGTCCTCAGGTGATAGTTTTCTATCTAGAACCACTCCTAGATCTCTTTCTTTATCAGAATTCTTTAAAGATTTCTCACATAATATATAGGTTGTGTGGGGTCTATGTTCTGCTATTCCACATTCCATAACATGACATTTATTTACATTAAATTCCATTTGCCAAGTGGTGCTCCATATACTTATTTTGTCCAGGTCTTCTTGAAGTGCATGACAGTCCTCTAAATTTCTTATCCTTCCTATTATCTTAGCATCATCAGCAAACATGTTCATATAATTCTGTATACCAACTGGTAGATCATTTATGTAGACAATAAACATCACTGGTGCAAGAACTGAACCCTGTGGTACTCCACTTGTGACATTTCTCCATTCCGATACATTGCCTCTGATTACTGCCCTCATTTTTCTATCAGTCAGAAAATTTATCATCCATGTTAGAAGCTTACCTGTCACCCCTCCAATATTTTCCAGTTTCCAGAACAACCTCTTATGTGGAACTCTGTCGAAAGCCTTTTTTAGGTCCAGATAGATGCAGTCAACCCAACCATCTCTTTCCTGTAACATCTCTGTGGCTCGATCATAGAAACTGAGTAAATTCGATACACAGGATCTTCCAGATCGAAAACCATACTGTCTGTCTGATATTATATCATTTCTCTCCAGGTGTTCTACCCATTTAGTTTTGATTAGTTTTTCCAATACTTTCACTATTACACTTGTCAATGATACAGGTCTATAATTGAGGGGGTCTTCCCTGCTGCCACTTTTGTAGATTGGAACTATGTTAGCCTGTTTCCACACGTCTGCTACGATTCCTGTACACAGGGATGCCTGAAAGATCAGGTGAAGTGGAATGCTGAGCTCAGATGCACATTCTCTCAGAACCCATGGTGAAACGCCATCTGGGCCAGCTGCTTTGTTCTTCCCGAGCTCCTTTAGCATATTTTCCACTTCATCTCTAGACACCTCTATCCGCTCTATGTTGTTCTCTGGAATTCTTATTGTGTCTGGTTCTCTGAAGATTTCATTTTGTTCAAACACACTTTGGAACTTTTCATTTAATGTTTCACACATTTCCTTTTCATTTTCCGTGAATCTGTTTCCCATTACAGGTGTACAGGTTTCTGAGCCTATTGGGCTCTTATCATATCTACACTTGAACCTGTGTATGGAGTCAGCCTCCACCACATCACTTACTAATGCATTCCATTAGATATAATCATATATAATTACACATAATTATAATCATTCCATACACATAATCATATATGTGTACGTCAACGTATACATACATGCGTATATATACCTCATATTAAAATACTGTACTGATAAACGAATGACCATGAACAAATTAATTTATAATTGTAGCATTATATATAATTTTAATAGACTAATTACGTGTTTATACATTTGAATGGTCCAGACAGGTGGCCAGCCTTGGACATATACACTTCTGGTAGGCACAATGACCTCATGTTAGACCCTTGATAGATTATGTGAGAGAGAGAGAGCTGGGGCAGGGAGGTGCGTGCCCCAGGGAGATAATCCATGCCCATGCCCCGCCTCGAGGTCAGTTCTCGAGTCACACCAAGAATAACAATCGAGCAAGTTGTCCTGACCAGGATGTGGCATATTAGGGAGGGCTGAGGAATAGGAAGCCTGTCTGATAGGGCTCTTGGCAAGCAGCTCTCCCTCAGTCTACCTATCTATATGGAAGAAATGTATCTAGGCCCTCCTCCCCCCTGCCTATTCTCTCTCCCCCACCTTTCTTCCTTCATTTCCTCCCTCCTTCCCTCCCCCTCACTGGTGAGAGAGTAGGAGTGTGAGAGTGGTTAGAGAACTCGTAGTTCTCACGCTCGTGAAATTGTCTGCGACCCTGGAGGAGTAGAGCGGAGGGGGGGGGGGTGAAAGTAGGTGACGATGGAGGAGTAGAGGGGAGCATTATATGCAGTGAACGTAGGTGTCTATGGAAGAGTACATCATAGAGGAGGGTGAAAGGAAGGTGACGATGGAGGAGGAGAAGGGAGGGGGTGTGAAGGTAGGTGATGATGGAGGAGTAGAGGGGAGGAGGGGGGCAAAGGTAGGTGTCTATGGAAGAGTACATCATAGAGGGGGGTGAAGGTAGGTGGCGATGGAGTAGAGCAAAAGGGGTGGGGGTTGAAAGTAAGTAATCCTGAGTTTAATTTTTTAGTTATATATAGTGACACCTCGGCTTACGAATGAATATTTATGAACTTTTCGGGTTACGAGCCTAATTTCTTCGAAAAATTTGAATCGGGTTACAAACTTTGCCTCGGGAAAGGAGTTTGTTGATATACGTATGGGCTGACCTAGCGCGTGGTGGCATGGTGATCGCGCCTCAGTTTACCAGTGTCTCCTGCCTAGTAAGTATCGCGCCTGAATTCTTTGTAAAGCATTACATTTGTTTTGGGATTTTTGGCTATTTGAACATAAAATTTGTTATGATATATCTTGCCATGAGTCCCAAGAAAGCCAGTGGTAAGGTTCAAGCCAAGAAAACACATGTGAGAATGACCATAGAGGAAAAACAAGAGAGCATTCATAAACATCAATGTCAACAATATGCACTATACTTGCTAAGAAAAAGGACATTATGAGCATTAAAGTGGCAAAAGGCATATCAACAATCCCGAAACAAAGAACACAAACACTTGAGGATGTTAAAAAGTTTTTATTAATTTGGATACACAACAAGGAGTTAGCAGGTGATAGCATTTCAGAGGCCATCATTTGTGAGAAACCAAGGCATTTGCATGAAGACCTTTTAAAGAAAATCCCTGGAACGAGGGGGAAAAAGATGAATCAAGTTTGAAAATGTGAAAAGTTTGTGTGACAATAGAGCCTCGTAGAAAACTTTTGCTGTGGTCATTACCTGGTGGAATGCACCCAGGATGGAGTATCAGGGCTATACATCTTTTAAATCATAAAAGTAATAAACATTTCCCATCAACCTTTCAAACCATATTAACCTATTTTCATGTATTTCCCCCATGTGCATTTTAACAAAGTTACTAAATTGCCTTTATCATTCTGTAAAATTTAAATTACAGTATACTGTATATAATTTTGTTAGTATAAATGGACTGAATATTCTGAAATCACTATTAATTTTACAATTTCAGATTCAAAGGTGGTCTGGACACCCAATTTGGTCAGACAGGTGAAGAGAGCATTTAGGATAGTTCGAAGAGATGAAGATGGTCACAATTGTGTTTGAAGAGGCAAACGCCCCCCTTTGCTCCTGACATTATGTTCAGCCTATTGACCCCTGCACACCTAACACAAGGTAAGTTGAAAACTCCTCCTTCATGTCATTGGTTCATTAGCCAGAAACTTAGGGCCCATGCAGGAATATCCCTAAAAAAAAAAAAGTGGCCCCAACAATGCATCCTCCAAGTCTGGAGGATGTGCAGGAGCATTGTCGAGAAGCAGGCCCTTTAGTGTCAAACTTTTCTCTTGCAGATATTTTTTGATGGCAGGGCAAACCACTCCACATCACAGTTTTTCTGCACGTTATATATTTTTTAAAACTCTTGGATTTTAGGAATGATACACGAGCAAGGGTTTAATTTTCAAATCGCCACACAGCACAAGAGTTAGCCTATCCTGACACAAGTTAGCCCAAGTTAGCTTGTGTCCGGGCAGTGACGTCTCCTCTTGGGTAATGTATGTCCTCTTCGGCAATTTTTTCCAGAATAGCCATGTCTCCTCACAATTAAACACTTGTTGTGGAATATATCCATCAATACAGTATCTACAAAATCTTTAAAATCACGAACAAATCTTTCAGCCCCTACTTTGTCTGAGCTGGCACCCTCACCATGCCTCACACCACTATGAATACACTACCACGTCTTTTTTCAAAATTTCTCAAACCATCCCCTACTCACCTTAAACTCTTTTGTATCTGCAAAACTCGTTCTAGGGGTTTTCTTTATAAGATCTTGCATGAAGATTTCATTGTTGACCAAACCACACACTGGAAATTGAATAGACGACGACATTTTGATCCGTCCTGGACCATTATAAAGTCGATTGTGATGAGATGAGGGAAGCAAGAGCATTAAGTAGGCAAGAGAGAGAGGTGAGGAGATGGCAAGTATGTACGTATGTACATGAATAAAACATATACATACTTATACATAACGTGTGTAAATAGTGTAATAAACACAATAACAGTATTTTGGGAGGAGGAATGTTGGCGAGTAATGTGTTGGAGGAGGGAGGGAGGACTGACAGGGTGTGGCAGCTCACTCATGTTTTTTGGGCTCACCATACCAACATAGTGGATCGTTATGGTGAATACATATGTAGATGGGTATATACAATGTGTGTATATAGTGTAATAACAGCAAAAGCACTGTTTGATTGTAGAATATGTTGCATATATGAGGCCCATAATTTTGAGCATAGCGATGTTCTATACTTTGAATTATATAAATTCCACAAATTACACACTTTTAAATAATATTACAGCAAAAAAAAGGAAGAAATGAATGAGAAACTTCAAAATAATTGCGCAACATTTTATTCGCAGCAACTGCCGTCGCACGGGGTGGCGGGGCCGACAGACCCCCACCACTCCAACGCTCAGCGCCCATAATTTGCTCAACTTCCCAGCTCCATCGCAGCTAAAGTAAGTCACATACAATATTTTTTGTTTAGTTTCCCTGTGATCAGACTCTGCATTTTAACAATATAAGAAGAGAAAAAAAATTTTTGGAAAGAATTTATTTCTTGTGCACCAGGGTGTTATTTGGAGACAGAGCAGTTCAGTGGTTAACTACTAAATTTTATTTTCTTCCACACACGCACCCCCCTAGGAAGCAGCCTGTAACAGCTAACTCCCAGATACCTATTTACTGTTAGGTAACAGGGGTCATCCCCTTTTGTACAAAGAATCTGCTAAAGCTTTTAGGGCTAATCTTTGACACTCGTTTGTCTTTGTCACCCCATATTTTTTACGTCTGAGTTGAATGCTCTAAGGCCCTTAACTAACTTTAGGTCATGTCCCATACTTCTTGGGGAGCTAATCGACACTGCTCCTCTCTTTACATTCCTCTCTCGTTCTGTCTAAACTGGATTATGGCCCTGTTTACTCGTCTGCTTCTCCTTCTACCCTTCACCATCTGGATACACTGCATCATACTGGGTTACGGCTCAGCTCTGGTACCTTTCCTTCGACACCTACCCTAAGCCTGTATGTTGAAACTGGCGTCCAGTTTCTACAGGATCGCCACGATCGCTACTGTCTTCTCCACCTTGCACGGTCCTTACAGCACCCTCACTCTTGCTTATGTCATGCCTTGACCTTTACCCATCCTGTGGTTCCTGTTCCCCTTCACCACCTATCTCTTTCTGTACGGTTGTCTCTCTTACAAAATGCTCTTTCAGTTTGTGTTACCAATATTTCCCCTCGTGTCATTCCGTCTTTGCCCCTATGGAGGGGTCCCCGTTCCTAAAATCTGTAAGCCTTGACCCACATGACTAAAACTTTTACCCCTCCTACAGTTCTAAATCACCTTTTCCTTGAACACTTTTCTTCACACTTCCACTCTATTTCCGTCTTCACCAATGGGTCTTAAGTCTGCAGACGGTGTAGGCTACTCTGTTGTTTTTCCTGACTGCACCTTTGTGTCTCCTGCCTCCGGAGACTAGCATCTTCATGGCAGAACTTTATGCTCTTCATCAACTCTTTTCTCGCTGTCAATCCTCCTCTGTGTTTGTAGTTGACACTTACAGTGCCCTCATGGCTCTAGAATCCTTTAATCCAGTCCATCCTTTGGTAGTTGAAATTCAACATTGGCTGTTTCTTACCTCCAGTAGATTTAAGACAGTGGAATTTCGCTGGATTCCCACCCATATTGGTGTGTTCTTAAATGAGCGTGCGGACACTGCCGCTAAGGAAGCTATCCGTACCTGTCCCATCTCCCGTAAAGGTATTCCTTATTATGACTTTTACCCAGTTATTCATTTCCCCATTCTTGCCCGTTGTCAGGGTTGTTGGTCTTCTGTTACTGGTAACAAACTGCGTGCTCTTAAGAGTACAGTAGTGTGTTCCCGTGGCCTTCCTCCTACCACCGTAACCGGTGGTGGGAAACGGCTCTGGCGAGGTTGTATATTGGTCATACACGTTTAACTCACGGGCACTTAATGGAGCGCTGCCCTGCTTCTTATTGTCCAAACCGTTGTCTCTACATGTCCTGACTTCCAGGACTTACGTGTCTTGCTTCCCGACCATCCCTCACTGTCAATTGTCCCTCGATAAAATTCTTGGTAAATTCAATACCTTTGATATTGTTCGCCGTATGCGTTTTTGTTCTTGTATTGGCGACGTTAGTGATATTTAGCGCACTATGATTATCCCACACATTTGATGGTTTGATAATTACTGTACTGTACAGTACTTTGGTTTGGAATGTATCAAATAAAGTTGTTTCATGTATTCAAATGTGTGAGAAAATCCACTGGGGCTGTGAGATGAAGCGAACCTGTAACAAAGGCATTGCCAGTTGCATACTCTACCACCACTGATGGTAAAAGTCTTACAACTGGATATCTTGTGTGACGGGTTATGGTATCACAGCTATACTGAACCAAGATGGTATGGCTCTCCCTCACATAAATGAAAGAAATGCTGCTATTGGCCTTGCAGTGTGTAAGTTGCAGGTGGAAACAAATGAAAATTATCAAATAAATAATTAAACAATTTACTGAAATAGTAATGTACAAAAATAACACATGACAATACTTGACTATCATGTAATGCAAAGGTGAACAAGTTAGTATGACCTTAAATGCAAAAAATAAACTATAAGCAATGAATAAAAGTATGAAGATATACTGGTGTTCTGAAGACAGCTACCATACTACCATGGCATCAGTCACACGACGTTGGCTGGAAGCGGACGACGGGTTAGAGACACGAAGGTGATCCTAGAGCACTAAGGGAGAGATTGCCTCTCCAGGGAGGCAGCGCTCTTTATATAGTCCGGCGGTGATGGCTCATCCAGTGTCAACACGAGGTGGACATCTGGTCAACTAGCAAACTGCTTGTTGTGGCTGGCGGTGCCTTTGTGTTGAGCTGTACCACTGTCAGTTGAAAGCGGCTAACTGCTTGTTTGTGGGGACAAACTGCCAGTTAGCAGTGGCGCCCGGCTTGCCTCTGAGTCGTACCAGGCCGTGCCAGGCCCTGGGGGGTATGGAGAGGTGGGAGGACTGATGACTCTTCTGGGCTGGTGTAGATGTATACTTCCAGTGCAGAGGCATTGAAGGTGAAGGGAAAAGGCAGTTCCACTGCTATGCAGGGGATTCACGTGACACTTGTGAAGCCACAGAAAGTCTGGAGGCCCTACTGAAGCCAGTCCAAGTATTAAATAAAACCCCTGAAGTACACCGGTGAAGGGTAAAGTGAAGGGTGAAGCAAGACCGTATGCCCCAACTTCAGGCACACACAGAAAATCACGTTTTGGTCCCGCCTCTCAACTGTGTATTTGAAGTTGGGGCGTATGATGTTGAACTGCTTCAGCCTTCACCTGAGTGCTTGTAGGGCTTACGTAAGACGTTGACTCAAGGAGTGGCCTCAAAACTTGCTGTGATTTATGGGGAAATCCGGTTGTAAGACTTTTACAAAGTCAATAATATACTGTGGTAGAGTATGCAGCTGCCAGTGCCTTGGGCAAGGGTTTACGTCGCCTCACAGCTCCAGTGGATTTTCTGCTTGGTGTATATCAGGTTGTGATTTTGTGTGTGTACCGTATTGTTATGATCGCCGTTTGATAAGTCCTTTCTGGCCTCAAGAGTCATTGTTACCCACCTAGAAAGATTGCAGATGGCCAAAGCAGTTATTTAAGTTAAGAAGGGACAAGTCTTAAACAGAATTTTGCATAATATTTGACTGTAAAGGGGTAAATTGAGGTAGATTGAAAAACAAAATGGTGAACCGGGCAGGCGGTACTCACAATTAGGCGAGTACACTCGGGAACTTTTAAAGTGCAACCAAACATGCTTTAGGCTCTCACAACAAGAGGTGAGTGGTGGTGGCTCAGGTGCTCAGCCAATCAGAGCACCTAAGGAGGGAGGGCAGGAGTGAGAAGGGGGTGGTATGTGGAAGTTTGGTGACAGTTGTGTGTAGTTTGTTCATCTTCATTGTAAGTTTCATGGCTTGGTGTGCATTTCCCTAGTAAATTTAATTAGGGAAAAATTCAGGTGTTTGATTTTTTAAATCAACTTTTTAAATGTTGAGTTGTTAAAGCCTCAAAGTGCATGGAGTTGGTTTGGGAGTATGGCATCCTCATGCTGTTGCGTGCTCGCGTGAGGTAGCAAAGGTGATGTAAAGTTGTGGGGTGTACATGCTTGGGACGTCCTCTCTCGGGATGGCTGGTGTTAGACCTGTGTGTTTGTCGGTTGTTGAAAAGCCGTCATCCTTTGCTGTTGTGGTATTGATTTTACATTGTTCATCTTGTAATTAATACTGTAGTGCGATATCTAGGGCTACCAATTGTAGGTTTAAAATGTCTAATACAAACAGTTGTCCAATGAGTTTTAATAGGAAATATCATCCACCAAGCACCATTGTACAATTATATTAATTGATAGTATATGGATTGTGCAGAACTGCTTAGAATGATCTTTAACACTTGGCTATATTGGTCATGTCAAATACCTGCACTGTGAATGCTCAAAGACCCTTTCTTTATTCAGTGTTGTCACATACCTCATGGGGGTATGGATAGGCAAACACTCATTCGGTTAAACTTGCCTTGTAGTACTTTCAGAGCTCAGTAATTTGGAATCTGGTTAGCACTTTCCAAATAAATTGACCTTTAAAGTGAATTCCTATTTAGGTTTAAAACATTATACCGAATGAGAAACTCGGATTATATAGCCGAACACCAGAAATGTTGTTATTCAATTTGGTTGCCTAAAGCACATTCAAGGACTACACATTACATGGCATTCCAGGATTCCTCTATACCTTGCCTTATGCTGTAAACATTGCCACAACCCTGTGTTTTATTGATTTAAATGGCCACAGGGAGGCATACAACACTGCAGATTATGATGTCATTAGTTATCCACTGTGCTGACAAGTGGGGTGACTGATGTTCGTTGACACCTGTATCGTGCTTCAATTTAATCGCCAGGAGATCACCCTCTCACTAGACTCGTCTGTAGGAAGTACAGTATAGTATCTCAAATTACCTTGGATCATAAATAGCATAAGACTTGGGGGTAGGAGAGGGTTGCAGTGTTTGTCATGGCTCTCAGTTGTTCCTGGTATTAGGCAATTTAGTTCTGGAATCATTTTTGTTGGCCAATGTTAAACTTTTTTGAAAGTAGATGTTTTTCTGAAAGGGAAGGGGGGGGGGGGGAACCTCTATGCTTGGATACAGTTATCTAAGTGAATACTTAGACTTATACAGTAGAATAACTACCTTCTTTTCCTTAGTCAAAAAGGTTGCTTGTTTATTTCTAGGGACTTGTATTTTCTGTTATTTTTAACTGCAGCAACTTTCAGTGAATGATAGATTCTTACTGAAAGGACCTTTACTTCATTGTTGTTGCTTTATGGTCATCTCATTGTGTGCAGGGATTCCGCGAAGCTTTTGGGGTTAGTCTTTGACACTCGTTTGTCTTGGTCAGCCCATATCTCTTGCCTCCGAGTTGAATGCTCTAAGGCCCTTAACCTCCTTAAGGTTTTGTCCCATACTTCTTGGGGAGCGGATGGCGCACGCTCCTCTATTTGCACTCCTCTCTCGTCCTGTCTAAACTCGATTATGGTTGCCCTGCATACTCTTCTGCTTCTCCTTCTACTCTTCGCCGTCTTGATGCTTTGCACCATACTGGGTTGCGTCTCGGCTCTGGTGCCTTTCGTTCGACTCCCGCCCTTAGTTTGTATGTTGACACTGGCTTTCTCTCTCTTCAGGACTGCCGTGATCGCTGCTGTCTTCACTATCTTGCGCGGTCCTTCCAACATCCTTCCTCTGGTCTCTGTCGTGCATTGACTTTTCCTCCTCCTGTGGTTCCTGTTCCTCTTCATTGTCTCCCACTTTCTGTCCAGTTATCTCGCTTACAGGATTCTCTTTCTGTTCATATTTCTAATGTTTCTCCTCGTATTGTTCCTTCATTACCTCCGTGGAGAGTCCCCCTTCCCAAGTTTTGTACGTCCTTGACTTGTATTACTAAAGCCTTTACCCCTCCTACAATTCTGAAAAGCCTCTTCCTTGAGCACTTTTCTTCGCACTCCCACTCTATTTCCATCTTCCCTGATGGGTCTAATTCTGCGGATGGTATGGGCTACTCTGTTGTTTTTCCTGACCGTACTTACATGTGTCGCCTCCCTTCGGAGGCTAGCGTCTTTACGGCAGAACTTTATGCTATTCTCTATGCTCTTTGTCTCTTGTTTTCTCATTCTCATTCCTCCTTTGTGGTTGTAGTTGATTCTCGTAGTGCCAAGCAGTGAGGGGGTAGGAGGGAGGGAAGGAGTGAGGGGGTAGGAGAGAGGGTAGGAGTGAGGGGTAGGAGGGAGGGAAGCAGTGAGGGGGTAGGAGGGAGGGTAGGAGTGAAGGGGTAGGAGGGAGGGTAGGAGTGAGAGGGTAGGAGGGAGGGTAGGAGGGAGGGTAGAAGTGAGGGGTAGGAGGGAGGGCAGAAGTGAGGGGGTAGGAGGGAGGGAAGCAGTGAGGGGGTAGGAGGGAGGGTAGGAGTGAGGGGGTAGGAAGGAGGGTAGGAGGGAGGGCAGGAGTGAGGGTGTAGAAGTGAGGGAAGGAGTGAGGGGGTAGTAGGGGGGGTAGGAGTGAGGGGGTAGGAGGGAGGGAAGCAGTGAGGGGGTAGGAGGGAGGGAAGGAGTGAGGGGGTAGGAGAGAGGGTAGGAGTGAGGAGGTAGTAGGGAGGGTAGGAGTGAGGGGGTAGGAGTGAGGGGGTAGAAGTGAGGGAAGGAGTGAGGGGTAGGAGGGAGGGTAGAAGTGAGGGGGTAGGAGGGAGGGTAGAGGAGTGAGGAGGGTAGAGGAGTGAGGAGGGTAGAGGAGTGAGGAGGGGTAGAGGAGTGAGGAGGGGTAGAGGAGTGAAGGGGTAGAGGAGTGAAGGGGTAGAGGAGTGAGGAGGGTAGAGGAGTGAAGGGGTAGAGGAGTGAAGGGGTAGAGGAGTGAGGAGGGTAGAGGAGTGAAGAGGGTAGAGGAGTGAGGAGGGTAGAGTGAAGGGGTAGAGGAGTGAGGAGGGTAGAGGAGTGAGGAGGGTAGAGGAGTGAGGAGGGGTAGAGGAGTGAAGGGGTAGAGGAGTGAGGAGGGTAGAGGAGTGAGGAGGGTAGAGTGAAGGGGTAGAGGAGTGAGGAGGGTAGAGGAGTTAAGGGGTAGAGGAGTGAGGAGGGTAGAGGAGTGAAGGGGTAGAGTGAGGAGGGTAGAGTGAGGAGGGTAGAGGAGTGAAGGGGTAGAGGAGTGAAGGGGTAGAGGAGTGAGGAGGGTAGAGGAGTGAGGAGGGTAGAGGAGTGAGGAGGGTAGAGGAGTGAGGAGGGTAGAGGAGTGAGGAGGGTAGAGGAGTGAGGAGGGTAGAGGAGAGAAGGGGTAGAGGAGTGAGGTGGGAAGGAAGAGTGAGGAGAAGGATTAGTGAGGGGGAGGTATGAGGGGGAAGAGTAGTGAGGGGGAGGAGTGAAGGGGGTAGGAGGGAGAAGTGAAGAGGCAGGAAGAACGGTAGGAGGGAGGGAAGAAGGATGGGCAAGAGTGAGGGGTAAGAGGGAGGGGAAGGAATGAGCAGGGATGGAGTAAAAGGAGGAGTGAGGGGGGAAGGAGGAGTGACGGGGGGGTGGGAGGAGTGAGGGGGGAAGGAGGAATGAGGGGGTGAAGGAGGAGTGATGGGGGGGGGAGGAGTGAAGGGGAAAGGAGGAGTGAGGGGCGAATGAAGAGTGAGGAGGGAAGGAAGAGTGAGGAGGGAAGGAAGAGTGAGGAGGGAAGGAAGAGTGAGGAGGGAAGGAAGAGTGAGGAGGGAAGGGGGAGTGAGGAGGGAAGGGGGAATGAGGGTGAAGAGGAGTGAGGGTAGGGAGGAATAGTGAAAGGGGAGGAGGAGTTAGGGGGGAGGAATAGTAAGGGGGTAGTAGTTAGGGGGGGGTACGAGTGAATGGGAGGAGGAATGAGGGGGTATTGAAGAGTGAGGGAGTAGGAGGGAGGGGGTAGGAGGGAGGAATGAGAGGGTAGGAGGGAGGGGGTAGGAGGAAGGGGGTAGGAGGAAGGGGGAGGAGCAAGGGCAGGAGTGAAGGGATTGGAGGGAGGGCTGGAGTGAGGGGGTAGAAGGAAGGGCTGGATTGATGGGGTAAGAGTGAGGGGGCAGGAGGTGAGGAGTGAGGAGGGAGGTGGTAGGAGAGAGGTAGGGGGTAGGGGGGAGGAGTGAGGGGGGTAGGAGAAAGGGCAAAAGTGATGGGGGTAGGAGGGGCATATTGAGGGGGAAGGAGGGAGGATTGAGGGGGCAGGAGGGAGGGTAGGAGTGAGGGGCGTAGAAGGGAGGGCAGGAGTGATGGGATTGGGGGAAGGAGTTAGGGGGTAGGTAGGAGGGGTAGGTATGACCTGGCTATATTGGTTATGTCATGTCAAATTGTTGCATGCTGAATGCTCAAAGCCCCTTTCTTTATTCAGTGTTGTCACATTCCTCATGTGGGTGTGGATAGGCAAACACTCATGTAGTTAAACTTATCTCATAGTACTTTCAGAGACCGGTAATTTAGATTGTGGTAAGTAGAATCTCCAAATAAATGGATCTTTAAAGCGCATTCCTATTTGGGTTTAAAAGGTTGTACCGAATAAGAAACTCGGATAAAATAGTCTAACACGAGCAATGTTGTTATTCAGTTTGGTTGCCTAAAGCACATACAAGGACTAGACATTACCAGGCATTCCTGTATGCCTTACCTTATGCTAAAACATTGCCACAACCCTGGGTTTTATTGATTTAAATGGCCACAAGGAGTCATACAAAATTGCAGGTTATAATGTTATTAGTTTATCCCCTGTGGTGACAAGTGGGCTGACTGATGTCCGTTGACACCTGTATCGTGCTTCAGTTTACCCGCCAGATCGTCCTATCTCTGGACTCGTCAGTAGGAAGTATATCAAAATAATTTGGATCATTAATAGCATAAGAGTTTGGTGTAGGAGAGAGTTGGAGTGTTTGTCGTGGCTCTCGGTTGTTCCTGTTATTAGTTGACTTAGTTTTAGAAATATTTTTGTTGGCCAGTGTTGAAGTTGTTTGAAAGTAGATGTGTTTTTGTAAAGAAGGTGGGGGGTCTCCATGCTTGGCTTCAATTATCTAAGTGATTATAGATATGTTGTGTATAAATGTTTGGACATTAGAATAATTACCTTCTTTTCGTTAAAGTCAAAAGGTAGCTTGATTAATTCTAGGGTTTTTTGTTGGAGCAACTTTTGGTTAATGACAGAATCTAGCTCAAAGGTCCTTTATTTCATTGTTCTTCTTCATTTTAATGTGGTAGTTGTGATAAGGATTGTTCTGGCTCACCTGTAAGGTTTTGCAATGTTAAATACTGTATATAATAATAAGAATTTGCCAGTCTTGTAACTCTTTTTAGAGTTCCCGTAGATCTTTGTAAGGGCTCGATATCATTTTTTCATGTTCTCTGTACCATAAATCTTGGTGTCGTCTGCAAAATTGATGTGGTTTGTAATAATTTGATTTGTCATTGAGGTATATAAGGTTTAGACCCTTGTGGTACGCCTCATGCCGTATTTTCCAGTCAAATCTGTTTCAGAGGAAGCTTTAATTTATTTGTTTTAATTAAGCAATCTTTTTATCCTTTATTCCATGTGCTTCATATTTCACTCCTAGCCTTTGATATGGTGCTTTATCAAACACTGTGTGTGTTTGAATAGCTGGTTATCAGGAAAAAATTGTGAACAGGTTTGTTTTTAACAAACCAATGTATTGTTGATTTTACAAGAATATTAATGTTTCTTCCCTTCAGGACCTTGCAGATGTGAGGTCAAAGTAATTTGAAAGTTTTCTGCTTGGCAGTTTCAAAAATTTGAGTAACATTTGAAATCTATCTAGCGAGTTTAAGTGGCAGTAAGTTTGGCTGTCAATTCATTTAATAGCTTGGATTGAATTCCAGGTATTTGAAGTTTTTTGAATGTTAGTTTGTAAGGCTCTTCCCATTTATGGTGCTTGTTATAGGCATAGTTTATATATACACTATCTTGAAATAGTTATCTTCAGCAGTTTGAAACATTTGTGGTAATGGGATGTCTGGTGTGAATAATTTAGTGTTCATTACTAATATTTGGTAGGACACTTCAGTGCAGCATTATGTTAAACAGATTGGACATGTCTAATGGTTTTGTTTCTTTTCTTCTTACTCTTAGAAAATTGAAGGGTTTGGTACCATTAGACAATATTGTTAGGAAACACTTTCATGTTTGCTATCAAGTTGTGACACTTGTGAGAAAAATTTTTTAGCTAATTTAGTTTAATCTTGTAAAAATTTACATCAATGATATCATTTCCACTAATCAATATGTTCCATAGCTTTCACTTTTAAAACAAATGTATAGACTAAAGTTAAATTTGTTAGATTAAATTAACTTAAAATAATGGCTAACATTTATCTTTTGCAGTTTAACCTGATAACTAAAAATGAGTAGTTTGGTATGCAAAGCTTTTAAGTTGTCAAAATTAGTTTTCACTTATAAAATAATGTTGCTTAAAGGTATAATATTACCTTTTTATATATAACTTAAGTTTAAGTTTAATTATATAAAGCTATAATAAGTATATATAACCAAGTTAAAATTAAACTTAAGTTTATATTAGCTTTATATATTGTATTATACCTTTGTTTATTATAGTTTTATATAAACTCTTATAGCAAGTTTTTCTTAGATATTGTTTGTAATATTAATTTCCAGCATGATTAAATTATAGCTACTTTCAGGATAAAGTATAAAGTATTTTAATTAAAAGATTTATTAAATAGTATACAATATAACTAATGTTGACAATTTTGTTTCAGGTTGAGGTTTCAACTGAAGACTCCAAACAACTTCAAAGGCCAGGAAAACATCCAGAGTACCAAGGACAACATCCACCTGTAAAAGAAAAATAAAGTATATCAAACAGGGACACTCATTTTATTAACACTAACACATACAAATTCCTACCAAAACCCCTAAGTCCCAATCTTTTAAGATTGGCTCAGCAAGGCCTACCCCTTACTTCCATTTTGAGGCAGGACTTGTTGGCTGAAAGAGTGAAACACATCTTTTGGTTTAGTGCCCTCAACATGATGTACATAGGCTTTTTGTAAAGCCTATGTACATCATGTTCCAGGCACTAAACCTCTGGATGTATCCACTCTTTCAGTGAACAAGCCCTGTAGTTATTAACAATGTTTGCACATTGTTAAGGGTCCCTACACCTATGCAAATCTAGTCCATCTATTGGATGGGTAGTAGAGCAGGTCTCTGAAAAAGCCAAGCCAGGGAAATCTGCAGGACTGCCTGGTCCCCTTCTATGAAATGGGGTAGGATCAGTACAAACTGCATCAATCCCTGCCGGTGGTAACAGTAGGACTTTGGTACACATCTATAAATGGACTAGATAAAAAAGAAAGAAAGTTAATTATTTGATATAGCTAAAACATTTAATTCAACATACCAGTTTATTGGATGTGCAGAGTAGAACAGCCACACTTCTTAAGCCAGTCAATTCCTTGATACCATCATAATCTCCATTACCACCTGAAACATTCAACCAAATTAGCTTATAAATTTTGTATTAAAAGTTGCTTTGCAAACTCAAATGGCTAATGTGCCTTAACATTTTATTCTCACTAATGCTAATCAAGCACAAGACTTAGATATGGCTACTCAAACTATTTAAGTTTAACAAGTACTTTAAAGTAGAGACAGAATTTTTACTTTACATTATCTACATGCAACCACTGATGCCTTATTTTTCTATTTAAAATATTCACCAACACTCACCCCATTCTGAATGTCAAGCAATCAACTCCTTCAAACTCTAGGATGAACAGCTGGACTTCCCAATTCTTATTCTGAAAGAAAAAGTATTTAAACTAGTTACATTAAAAAAATATGAAGTACAGTTACTAGTCAATATTTAATTTCTCTTGTACCATTATTTTTTTTGTAACTTAATTATGAACAAATCCACGAGGTCAATTTACCTCCCAGTTGCAATTTTTTTACAATGTCATGGGACATTTGAACTCTCACCACAGCCCTTGTGGATTTGGTCATTTGATGCATCACACTATTGTGTGTGCAATTTATAGATGGAAAAACTTTTAGCCAATTATTTTAGAACCAAGTAACTGAACAAAGTTAAGCAAACCAATTACCATTTAAGTAAGCATTCTAAATAACCTCAATTCTTAAATTGAATAAAATTTAACATTTCCATTTTAAAATTTCTTTGCTATTCAAAACATTTCCTGCAAGGACTAAACTTTTATTGTACCCACTTGTCAAGGCCTAGAACTACAGTTTTTATCCCCCATTTCCAGGCCCCTTCACTATTTAAATACTAATTATAGCAGTACTCTTAACCGTCAGAATGATAGAGGGCAAAAGTATCTTGGCAATTTCAGGCCTTTAGTCCCCCCACAAAGCAGCCCATTACAGCTGACTAACTCACAGGGGCATAGGGTGAAAAACTCGGCCCACCATTTCTTGCCAGGATTCAACCTGGGACCACAGGATCACATCTCCAGTGTGCTGTCTGCTCAGCTGGCCAGCCCCTGTGCTACTTTCTGTAGCATACAAGTTCCACCAATTGTTCTGTACACTGTTCCTGAAGTTATGTTGGAAGCACCCTCCACAACCTGTCAATGAAACATTTAACATGGTTAATAAAATTTTTCCCCACAGCAATGTTTAAACTTAAATATTTGCCTTTTTCAAAATACACTATTTACCTACTTCCCCCACCCCATCTTTCATTTATTGATTCTAGAAAAAAACCCTTTTAGTAACAATTTGGTAACAATTTAAAAAGTAGCATACTGAAATCTTATTTTCAATTATAATTTAAAGTTGGTATTCCCCCACCCCTGCATCCCCATATTGGTAATACAATTTATATAGCCAAAACATGTAATTCAACATGCCGAGTAGAACAGCCACTCGCTGCTTTGATACCATTGTAATCTAGCAAAGTACCTGAAACATTTAACCAAATTAGCTTATAAATACAGCTTTTTACTCTAGTTTCTTTGCAAATTCACAATGGTAGTGTTACTTTAAAATTGGCTAAAATTTTAAATTTTATTAATGCTAATCAAGTAATTAAAAAAGGTAGATATGGCTATTCAAGTTAAGTTTCTTTAGTACATTTAAGTGGAGAAAGATACTTCAGACATAATGCTACATTGTTTAACTTTACTATTTAATATATAATGCAAATCTAGTTTATTATTACTACCACACTCACCCGATTCTGAATGTCGAGCAAACACCACCTTCAAACTCTAGGATGTTGTTCTGGACTTCCTAATCTATAGTCTGAAAGAAAAAGCATATTTAAACTTCAATTATATATTACAGTTAGATGAAGTACAGTTACCAGTTATTTGTGTTGTAACTTTTTTTTACTTTCAATTATGAAATTCTGTTACAAACATTTATATGAACTGTTTCAGGTTGTGGGACAGATGCTCCTAGATGAACAGAAGATCCAAAAGGCCAAGACAACTCCAGAGACAATCACCTGTAAAAAAAAAAAAAAAAACATTAAACAGGGACACTACTTTTATTATCACCAATGCCTAATAATAAAACCAAAAAATCTTAACAGCCTATCTTTTAACAGGCTCAACAAGGCCTATCCCTTCCTCTGATTTTAGTGCAGAGCTTGTTCCCGGAATGGGTGCATTACATCCACCACTTTAGTGCCAAACACATTGTACATATGCTTTACTGAAAGCACTGTACAATGCATGCCAGGCACTAAAGTTTTAGATGCATCCACCCATTCAGCAAACAAGCCCTGTGAGAATTAACAATGTAACCATTGTTAAGGGTCCCTAAACCTATGCAAATCTAGTCCATCTATTAGATGGGTAGTAGAGCAAAGCTCTGAAAAAGCTAAGCCAGGGAAATCTGCAGGACTGCCTGGTCCCCTTTTATGAAATGGGGTAGGATCAGTACAAACTGCATCATCCCCTGTGGGTTGTAACAGTAGGACATGGTTACACCTATAAATGGACTAGTTAAGAGAATTAAGATTAGGTCATTGATACAGCTAAAACATCAAATTCAAACTCACCCACTTTTGCAGAGTAAAGGAGCCTCACTCCAAGCCAGTCCATGCATCATAATCACTTTCACCTGAAAAATATTTCAACAAATTAATTTCAGATTTAAAGCCAATCTTGCTTTACTTTTCAAATTAGCATTCAGTACTTTACAAATTCAGATGGAAAAAATTTCTTTAAGGAATTTACCTTTCCTACATATTCTAGTAGCAGTAGTAAAGATCTAATTTAGCAATACAGTATAAATATATATGGCATCAATTTGCCAAGTTTCAGTAAATGTCATTTGAGAAACTATCCACAACTGCACTTCAATGGCAATTTACATTTATCTTTAGCCAATGCTATATTGTTTAAGTTATTACTATTTTTTTACTTTTATACAAATCTATTCAGATTAACCTTTACTACAACTCACCTGATTCTGTTTAAGCAACTGACAGAGGGACTTCTGGACTTTCCAAACCACATTCTGGAAAACTATATAAATTTAAAACCAAGCTAAAGTAAACATTGAATATTTTTTTTTACTGTCAAGGGAAAAATACCATCACTTAGAACAAAACTTTTCCTGCCATTAACTTTATTTGACTCATGATTAACCTTAACAGTGTTATACATTTATAGATTAAAGCTTATTTAACAAACATTTAATGTTAACTAAACATGATTTATATTTCATTAAAATTTTATTAATAAAACACCCTCAACTATGTTAAGATCTAATGCCCCACATTACAATCTTCACAATTTCAACATACCATTCTATTCAATACAATCCTGAAAGGACTAAACTTGCAGATATGGTACCCACTAGCCTAAGCCTAGACTTCCATACCCATTCAATTTCCATACCCTAATATTTAATAGGTTTTTAGCAATTAACTTCTACCCTCCAATTCCAATGTACACAGCACTACTTACTGTAGATCTGCAAGTATTTTCCTGCAGCTCTTTGTTGCCAGGACCTTCCACAACCTGTCATGTGAACAGTAAATATTACTAAAAAGTTATTTGCATAGCAATGTTATTTTGTTCATACCTGTACCACCAGTTTAACAGTTGCCATTTTAAATGGCACACTAACTATCTTGTTGTCCCATCTTTATTAATTACAAACAAAGTTAGTCATTTCAAGTCAACATCCTATACAAATTTTATTTTCCAATAATAGTCATGAACATTTTTCTGGAACATTGCAAAAACTTTAATTTAACAACCATGTATAACATTTTAATAAAAGCAATACAAAATTTATATATACAAATTCTTATTCTTTTGCAACCACTGCTTACTACTAGGGGGACAAATTTATTTTGTTGAATTATGTACCAAGCTTTTTAGGCTGAAAATTCATAATTAACCCAACTATACTACCAAGACAATGATTTTACTAAATTTAGTAATATTTTTACACTAGCAACTATACAAGGCCATATTCTCTCCAGTTATCACCACACTTCTGCAGGTGTAAGGTTCTATCTCCCCCATCTGCAGCACTCATGACCACACTTGGTCTTTATTATAAATTTCTTTATGAACCTGATACAGTACTGTTAATGGATTAAATTTTGTGGGAACAATTTAGCTACAGTTCTGCCAAAGGAATGATTAACACACCATGCAAGCCAACTAATATTAAAATTAGAAATATTTATTAAAAGCAGAAGTTTATCATATGGGATGTTATTTTAGAAGAATGGGTGGCGTGGTTATGTTATGGTCGAGTAACATGGTACAAGAGGGCAAGTAGTTGCTGAGCAAGTATGCCAATTTCAATTTCTAGCAAACTGGCAGATACTGGAGTTACTGAGCAGATAGAGAGTTACTGGCCACCATTCACTAATGACTAGGGGAAGTTAGCTCAGAGCATCTTTGATGTGCTTTGATGGCAACAAAAATGTTGCCCCCTTCAAAAGTTAAGCTTGTCTACAGCATTTTGTTTTTAATTAACTATGTAAGGGGGAGATTCTGAATAGCAAGTGCCAATAGGCACTGCCACTGGCTTATGGCAAAAGATTCTGTAGCAATAGAACTATAAGCCACACTTTCTCCCCCCCCCTTCCTCCCAACTGTTCAGTGTCAAAAGGGAGGGGGTGTCCATTTACTGTACCACTTACATTTTAGTGTGGGCTTCATCCACTATTCTGATGTTAGCTGGAACATTTGTGCCAGCTGCTGGTTTGAAAGGGAGGCATACCATGTGCCAATTCAGGAAGCTTTCCCCGTTCCTCACTGCATGTCAGCTCAGGACCTCACTACCATGTTGGGAGCCAGTTGAAGACTAACCAATCAACATCCCAAGCTGGAGAGCAGTGCCAGCTCTGGGAGAATTTACCACCTGCAAAAAATTTAATACTCTTAATCTACACCATCTATCTCGTCTTTACCTAGCCCCCAAACCTTACATTTGTCAGCATTAAACTGCATCTGGTAGTCTTAACCATTTCAAAACTATATACGGCATCGGTATTTTTTATTTGCCAATTCTGCAACTATTGCAGTCTAAACCATAATCTTGCAAATAACCGAGGTCCAAGGAGAGCTTTTAGGCACTACTTACAACACTTCTCCCAACTTAACCCCATTTATACTAATTTCCTTTGGTATAGCCATGACCTAATCAACTTCAGTCAGCATTCCCAATGATCCAAGCCCCTATCAATTTTGCGCCACTATCAAAATCTCTGCTGAAGTCAAGGTACACAAAATCACAAACCTTATTACTATTTCCTCAACTATGCAACCTAATCCATGAACATTTAGTAATAAAACTATGCGATTCGTTTATCTAGTCAGGTTACTCAAAAAAGAATAGAGAAATGGCACTTGCAATGTTAGATTCTAGTAACTTTCCTCACAATAGACCAAGCTAATTGGTCACTAACTTAAGCATTAAAGTTAACTCAAACTTTTCCTTTAAAACTTGCTATATTAGGAACTTTCCACGACCGGCCTTTACCAGACATAATTAAATAGGGTAAAAACGGTATATTAAATGCAGTAAAACTACGGTAATTTCAATATGATAAACTTGCATTCTTTAAGCATGGGCTGCATAGTAAGTGAACTAAACTAAATGTTAAGCACCCTGGCAAACCACTTCGTTCTATTCAATTTATTTAATCACTTTGTCCGGCTAGAATTTTTAGATTAGAATAAAGGAACACCCTCCCTGGTAACGGCTGAACTAGTTAACCAAATACAAATATTTAGGTAAAATACCTTCATAAAACCCGTCTACTCCCCCCACCAGTAGACTTGTTCAGCTAAAGACATAATGTAATGTTCCACTTTAGTAAATAAAGACTTAAAAAACACTACCCCATCTGTGTAGTTACCGGTTACCTGACATTCTACGCGTAAAATAACCCATCTATTCCCCATAATTGTTCGATATAACTTACCTCTCACCCGCTGGTCGAGTACACAGCAGTATATATCCTCCTCCATCACTCACCGCGTGGATACTATTTCATTCTGGCCGCAAATTGCCTCAAATCACCTACGTTGTCCATAAACATATATAGAAGAGCAACTGACCGTAACAGCCGTATAGCGATCATCACATAACGTGGGAACATTAGTAGTACTGCTGTCAAAACATAGATGGCGCCAGGACAAACGGTAATTCCTATGGACTCGGATACAAGACACTCCGTACATTGACAACATTGCACACTAATATTTTTACCACTTCGGACATCAGCTTTAGACGTTTCGCATATGTGTACGTGTTCCATATTAAAACGACAATATAATGCTATTAACAATTAAAATCTTCTATTTAACAGGCATATAGTTATTAAATGAAGTTTAGTGATGTAATAGACATAATCCGGAGTTGGTAAGGACGCCGCCCGCCAGCGTAAACACAGCACACCCGAATGCCCACAAACACGATACAACGCACAAAACACAACACTGTCAGTTTTTTGATAAACTCCTTTTATATTTATTATGTGATAGTTATACTTGCATAAAATGATAACTATTATAGGTAAGCGCCTAATATTTAATATTAATAAATAAAAAAGAAGTCAGAAGCCACACGCCTGTCTGTACATGTCTTTTGTGTAAAAGTATTTTGGGCGCTCATGTACTTGTGCGCTAGCTGGCGTTCACACCTGTTCTCGCCTACAAGCATTAGAATTAAACAAACGAATTTATTTTTTCATTTATATTCAAGAAGAGAAGGCTACTCTTGAGTCTGTAATATTCATCTGATCACTGGTCTCCCATTTGGTCCTCATTGATTTATAAAATAAAAATAAAATAAAATAAAATAACATGTTTATTTAGGTAAGGTACATACATACAATAAATTTTTACAAAGATTGGTTGACTTATAGGTAGAGCTAGTACATACAATGCCTAAAGCCACTATTACGCAAAGCGTTTCGGGCATGATAAACTTAAATGACAAGCTTAATACTAATTGAGGATAATGAGTAGAATGAAAACAAGAATTGAAAACATAGATGAAAAAGCAGCACAAATACAATTATGTCGACAAACAGCGCTCTTAAAAAAAAAAAAAAAAAAAAAAAAACACATTGGTTGACAATAGAAGGGTAAGGTAGGTTACAGGGAATTTATTAGGTATAGCTTCGTTTTTAACTTAAACTGGTTGAGAGAGGTACAGTCTTTAACATGGTTGGGAAGGTCATTCCACATTCTGGGCCCCTTGATTTGTAGAGCATTTCTAGTTTGATTAAGTTTGATTAACTCTAGGAATATCAAAACTGTCTTACTTAAAACTTATCTTAACTTATCTTACTTAAAAACTTAATATCAAAACTTATCTTACTATTATTGAATGTCAATAACCGTATTATGCAATTTCAATTTCTTCTATTTCTTTCTTTATTATGCACCCC
This sequence comes from Procambarus clarkii, assembly GCF_040958095.1. Lineage (NCBI taxonomy): Eukaryota > Metazoa > Arthropoda > Malacostraca > Decapoda > Cambaridae > Procambarus > Procambarus clarkii. Next base: position 21,009,502 of record NC_091225.1, read on the forward strand.
ATACCCATCCCGTGGGCGGTGGTGTAAAGGATTACAGAGGCACATAATCGGTTCAGGAACTGAACCCTCTAGTTCGGTTAGCTAAGCAAGTAACAGTGTTTGACGCTAGTTACAAAATTATTAATGTTGTATACACATGTACACACACTCATACATACATGTATGTACGACGACTGGATCACTGTGTACAGGAGGCTGTTATGGCAGCAAACACTCTCCAGGCGACCATATATCTTGGATAAGTCGCTCCACATAATTGTCGCTTGGACCGTCGACTTCCTATGGCGTCACCTCTCACATATTTACGTCTCATTTCGTTATGAAATTAGATTATTTCAGAGTAAAAATAGGTTTGATCATGTTTTACGTGTAGCACCAACATTATAGTAAGTAAATATACCAAAACTTCCTAGCATTACATAGTAATGAAGAAATTATGATATATTTACTCACTATAATGTTGGTGCTGAATGTAGAACATGAACAAACATATTTTTACTCTGAAAAATATAATTTTATAACAAAATCAGACGAAATTAAGTAGCAGGTGACGCCATAGGAAGTCAACGATCCAAGCGGCAATGTTGTGGAGCGACTTGTCCAAGAAATATTTATTTATTTATGCATATACAAGAATGTACATAAGGAATGTGAGGATACAAATATGGTAATTACAGTCTTGTAAAGCCACTAGCACGCGCAGCGTTTCGGGCAGGTCCTTAATCTAAGAAAATTTTAAGGAGGTAAATACTTGCAAAAATTATAGACAAAAAAATGATAACAGATTACATGAAATGAAAAAAAGATGAGAGAAAATTGTAGGTACAGTATATTAAAGCACATAGGTAGCTGAGATTGATTGCAATGACAGCTTGAATGGTAGTTGACAAAAAATTGGTAGGCACAATACAGCAGAAACAATATAAGATTGGTTGCAATGACAGCTTGAATGGTAGTTTACAAAAAATTGGTAGTCACAATACAGCATATGGCTAGCACATAGAAGAAGACAGCAATGAACACAATGATAAGGTTGATTTAAAATTACATAAAAATTAGGAGATTGGGTAACACTAGGTACAGAGCAAATTTAAAGCTCAGTGTAGGAAACTAAGAAGATGAAGTTAGGTACTTTTTGGTTTTGCTTTTAAATAAGGCAAAAGTTTTACAGTTTTTCAATTCACTAGGGAGTGAGTTCCATAGACTAGGTCCCTTAATTTGCATAGAGTGTTTACACAGATTAAGTTTGACCCTGGGGATATCAAAGAGATATTTATTTCTGGTGTGGTGATAATGGGTCCTATTACATCTGTCCAGGGAGAGTTTCAGAGCATGGTTTGCATTTGAGAACAGGGTTTTGTAAATGTAGTTGACACAAGAGAATGTGTGGAGGGAGTTAATATTTAGCAAGTTTAGGGATTTAAACAATGGAGCTGAGTGTTGTCTGAAAGTAGAGTTAGTTATTATTCTGATAGCAGATTTTTGCTGTGTGATGATGGGCTTAAGGTGGTTTGCAGTGGTAGACCCCCATGCACAGATACCATAATTAAGATAGGGGTAGATTAGTGCATAATATAGTGAGAGGAGAGCAGAGTTAGGAACATAATATATATTTATTCTCGACTCACAATCGGGAATCCCGGGTTTGAACTACGGGCGGAACCAAAATGATTTGGCACATTTCATTTTACCAAATGCCTCTGTTCACTTAGCAGTAAATAGGTACCTGGGGGTTTGTCATGTGTATTCTGGGGTCAGTAGATCGACCATGATGGGGGGGGGGGGGGAGGGGGTCCTCGTTATAAGCCTGGAATTTACCCGAGGATCATTATATTTCTAGTGGAATCGAGTTGACAGAAAGCTGGCGGCTTGTCAAAGGTCCTTCCTTTTGCCCTGATGATTTTATCAAGCTGGTTTTTGAATTGGTGTTTTGGCACTTACAGCTTCGTCGGGTAGGCGGTTCCATGGGTTATAGTGTTTTCTCTCCTACATTGTGGCTTGTTGAGCTGCAAGAAAGTACAATTTAATCACCAAAATTTTTATTTTATTTATTTTATTTTATTTATTTATACACAAGAAGGTACATTGGGTTTGTGAGGATACATAGCATGCTTTACAATCTTGTAAAGCCACCACTACGCGCAGGGTTTCGGGCAGATTCTGCCCTTTTTCAACCCTTTTTGTGTATGTATATATATACATACTGTTGATAAACAAAACAATACGGCTTCAAAACAGTTTTGAAGCCGTACTGTTGCGCTAAAACTCTGTTAAGGTTTAAAGTACAACTGGAAAAGATCATCAAGGCAAATGAGGGAACCTTCGACAAGCCGCTGGTTTCCTGTCCTCGTCGAGGCCACTAGTGTTAGTGGCTCTTAGGGGTCATTACACTTAGGGGTCATATTCCACTGATCTATGTGGAAGAGTAAGAATAAAGAGATCAACCTCTTGGTCTCAAGGGGGTCATATTCCAATATGGTGTTCATATGTTCATATATAAATAAAATACACAGATCAATTTTAAAGACTGATTACCCGAAACGCTATGCGCATTAGAACCTTTGCAAGAATGTAAGATGTTATGTACTCTCACAACCCAATGTACCTTCTTGTATATAAATAAATCAATAAATACATTTAAATTTAGCGCCAAAAGCAGGTGGATTACTGGTTTACTGATTATTTCCTGCCCCGAAACGCTTTGCGTAATAGTGGCTTTAGGCATTGTATGTACTAGCTCTATCTATAAATTCATCAATATTTGTATCACACCTTGTATGTATATACTTTACCTGAATAAACATTTTAATTTTAATTTGGTGTAGAAGCGAGCTGGAGACGCGCGTGCACGCCTGTCTCTCTCTCTCTAGTCTGCTTCTAACAGCATCACTACCTCTTGGTTTTCTCCACGCCTGTACACCAGTCCGGTGAGATTGCTTTAAGAATTGGTATTGTGTGTACTGGTAGTTATGATCGCCGTCTGAGAGCTGGCATGAAGGAAAGGTGACATTCCATCCAGCATGCTGGAAGGAATAAGAACAGCGGCTCACAAACCAGGAAACATTCCACACGCAAATGACAATAGCGTGTATCAAATGAATTCGAACCCTCATCAAGGCTCTTGGGGATTTGTTCAGTCGATATTGTTACTGCCTGAGGCGACTGGTTTACCGTCTACTGTATACTCCTGTGAGCGGTGCCGCAAAAGGAGTACTAAGGGAATATAATTAGAACTAATGGGATGTTTGTCATTACTTTATTCAATTGGTCTATGTGTGGCTCTGTGTCTCTCGAGAGATTTGTCTGGGCTAGAGTCCTGGGCAGGGAGGATTGACTGGGCACCAATCCTTATTTGTTTGCCTCTTCACCCAGCAGTAATTGGGTACCTGGTTGTTAACCAATTGGTTAATCTTGTTCCAGGGAAAACTAGATGTTAAGGCATACCGTGAGCTGTGGGAAGGAAAAGCTCTCGGCTGATTACAATTAAAAACTTCTCTTCCTGTACTCGCCAGTTAAAAATATAAAAAATCTTGTAGTCAGGGACAGGTATCCTGTTAGGCTTAAGGTACCCCTTAAGGAGCCGGTCGGCTGAGCGGACAGTACACTGGACTTGTGATCCTGTGGTCCCGGGTTCGATCCCGAGCGCCGGCGAGAAACAATCGGCAGAGTTTCTTTCACCCTATGCCCCTGTTACCTAGCAGTAAAATAGGTACCTGGGTGTTAGTCAGCTGTCACGGGCTGCTTCCTGGGGGTGGAGGCCTGGTCGAGGACCGGGCCGCGTGGATACTAAAGCCCCGAAATCATCTCAAGATAACCTCAAGATAGGGACAGGTATCCTGTTAGGCTTAAGGTACCCCTAGGCCAACTACTGACCTTCCTTGGGATGAGGCTCACAACAGTTGCCCAACACCTGGGTACCTATTTAAAGCTCGGTGAACAAAGGGATTAGGTGTAAGAAAAAAATGGAGTTTGTCAGTCTGTTCAGCTTGGGGATATTACCAAGGGTCCTCGGTTGTGAGCCGAGGACGTAGACTACAGGACTTGTGATTACTTATTGCCCTGCAACTGCTAAGACAATATAATTTACCAGAATTTACTAGAGGGCCACTATCTCTAATGGCCTCAATAAGGCCAATAAGTTAAGTCATTGTGTTAGTGGATTATCAAAGGCGCTCCAATTTTGTCCTGATTTTATCCAACTGGGTTTTGAATTGCAGAAATGTTTCGGCATACATGGCTTCTGTGGGTAGGCAGTTCCATGGGTTTATAACCCACACATTAAGTGCAAGTCATTTTGGTTAACATGATTTTAAATATTGGTATAATATTTTCCTTTTATCAACTTGAAGTTTATAGTGCATGAATTTCAGGTATTTTATCCTCTGCAATAAAATTTGTACTTAAAATTTTTTGCAGTAATATATGTAATATAATATAATGCTACATACAAATTCTAAGATGCAATGGCAAGATTTTGGATTAATAATAATTACATTTTTGCTTTAAATCCCAACAGTAAAGATGCCGTGTTTGGTAATTTCGACCAATATTCCTAAGGAAAGAGTAACTCCAGAAGTCATGACTAGCTTTAGTAAGCAATTTAGTACTGTAATTGGAAAACCTGAGCAGGTAAATGGTTTACATTTTTCATTTTGTTACAATATGGCTTAGATATACATCTGCTTAACTTCATTTATGTTAGATTAAGGGATTGTGATTTACAGGGGTATTGATGAATAATATTTGCAACAATTAACATGATGAGTTTTGGAATTATTTGGTGTATTCTTAGTAACTGCAGAATTGGAACAAAATGCTAAAGAATATACTGTACTGTTCCTTGAAATCAAACTGCTGGGAATTAGTTTCAACAAATTGCATGAAAATGGTATATAAAACCCCAATAATAAGCAGAATTGTCACTTAATGGAGCAATTTGCCACTTTGAACATTGCAAATATTATTTGTTACTAACAATTAGCAAGTTACTGTGGGATATATGCTGTATTAGAAAAGGACACATAACTAACGATTGGAGTTCATCAAACTGAATTTGATAGAATACGATACAGAACATGTAGGGTAATTGAAATAAATTTTAATAAGTTAGTCCAGAAACTTGTCCTTCAAAACAAATGTTTCAGCGAGCAGCCATTTGGCAGCAAGAGGGTAATAACTTCACTCAATGTGATGAGCTAAATTCATTAGGAATAATTATTAGTCCCTGTTCAAGACAAGTCACCATTCGGTAAATCTTTGAGAAATGGTAAATATGAAAAGAGCATTGTTTAATTATAAATTATTAGTTTATTAGGAATTTAAACAAATAATTAAAAAAATCAATGAGAAAATAACAAATTACTTTTGGGAAAATGGAATTTTTTACTAATACTGTACTGTACAATTCACTGATAAGAATGTTTGACTTGTACTGTATATACTATGATATTTAATACATTAAGAACAGGTGAAACTTGATATGGTTACTTGGACCATATTTTCTACCAGAAAATGGTTAAAAAAAATTTTTTTAAGGTTTTTCATATTTTGGAAAGAACATAATTTTCTTATGCCAATATAATGCAACATGTCTTCATTTGTTTGTTAGTATATAATTATATACTACTTATATGCCAATAATTATATACTAATTATATACCACAGTGTTACTAAGTAACACTTGTTGCCTGGGTTTGGGTTACTTAAGCCATATTTTCTACTACTAAGTGAACTAAAAAAAGTAAGTTTTAATATTTTAATTGTTTCTTTGGGAAACCTCATTTTACTGTAGATTTAAAAATACTGTAATGGGAAAATCAAATTTGTTTTCTAGTCCTATACAGACCAAAGTATGGAGCTGAAACAAAGTTTAATAGCAAATGTATTAAAAAATTTCCTGCAAGTGCTTGTGTGATGCAGGTGTGAATAATTTTTCCCTCAACTTTTTGTAATGCAGTTTAAGGTGCTCATGTTAGAAGGTACAAAAGTGACAATTGTGATTACATGTGCACCAGAGGGTTGCATGGAGTGATAGTGATGTTGAACCTTTGTACAGTTGCAAAACGATGGTTTGGTATCAACACACAATAAGTTTGAACAGTAGACATTGCCACTGAAAGATTATTAAAAATTCTGAGAAACATGTGTTGTTTGGATAGAGTAAGAAATGGGGAAAATGCCTAGGGTAAATAAAAAGATTGAGAAGAGCATACAAAGATGATATGAGCATGTTGAATGAATGCATGAGCTCATATATTGAACCTGCAAGAAATGTACTGGATATAAGAGTTTTTTTATTTAGAAAACTATTAATGTTGTAGTACTGTGACATGAATGTTTACATATTGCACTTAATGAAGACTGCCTTAACTTTGCAGTATTGTATGGTACAAGTGATTCCAGAACAACTGATGACATTTGGGGGCACCTTTGATCCATGTGCATCTTGTACTCTTGTGAGCCTTGGCCAGTTAGGTGTGGCCGAGAACAAGGCTATCGCCAAGAAGATTTATGAATTTACGGAGAAAATACTTGGAGTTCCAACTGACAGGCGAGTATCTTAGTCATAGATATTTAATTCTGAAGATATGAGGGTGACTGGGAATATATTAATCCTACTGATTGAAAAATATCTCTAGCCACATTTTAAAACTAGTATTAATAGTATATAAATCTTTTACTGTAAAGTAATTGTAAAGTAGCATTTTGATAAAGAAGAACATTCTGAAATGCTAATTTCATGACATAACCCAGCATAGGAATTTCTAGCTTTTCCCTGGTAGCCCAGTTAAGTGCATAAATATCACATCAAATCAAAAATTTTATTAATAAATGGTTGTACATTTATAATTGGAAAAGTTTACATAAAAATTACAGTACATTAATTAACAAACTAACATAACAAAATTATGCTGTGCTTGAACCCCTTTGAGAGTTCTTTTTCCCCTTAACCTGAATGAAATAGGCTAAGGGAGAGATATACTGCCTATACAACTTCTGCGGTGTTGAACCTTAACTTGGTACTATCCCTTAATAATCTAGAGCCCTCCTTTCCCTTCCTGCCTACTATGTTGCCTGTGACCAGCCCTGTTCCTTGTGGATTCATCTGATTATCACAACAGTGCCATATACCTCCCTCGCTCAACTGTTCTTATACCTTGTATGCTCCCATGTTTAGCATATCTTGGTCCACCTACATGAATAAAATATTTTGATTCTTAACTGACAAGCTTGTGGTTGTCAATTTCCAGCTGCATGTTTATCACCTGTTCTCGACAATCTGGCACACAGATTATTTGAAGTGTAGTCTTGGGAGCATGCCTTACTTCATGTTGGTTAAGTCACCTAAAATATGTGAATGAATGCAAGTGTAGATATTATCATGCTGCCCAGTCTTGCTGTTTGAGGCAGGGATCTTCAACATATTGACATGACAATATTAATAACACTATAAAGTTCGAAGGACACTTCATTGTCCAGTTGAACACGATAACCCACCACTACATGGTAAACACACCACCCCACTACATATTGCTAAAATTACTTCAGTCACTCATCCTCCAAACCTCTTTTGTTCTCAGGACAGTCATGCATTTTCCAGATGGTTTGCTGCAGTGTTGATACTCTGCACTGCATTCTCATGATACTGTAATCACTTTAAAATGGAGCAGCCCATTCTGTACCTCATCACCACAACATGCCCTTGTTTTGAGGGAAAGTATCAACTATTGCACCTGGGCCTCTTCCAGAACTTCACATGTGCTCGCACTGCTTTTTAGCTGTTTACTCACTTCTTTTTATCCTCTTCTCTGGAATTGTTTCCATGTCCTCGCCTCTGATACCTAGAAGGATGCACTTCATTATTCTGCCACTGCAGTCTACAGCCAGGAGTGTCCTCTTGGCTTGCCTCCCTCAGATCCACATCCTTTCTTTCATGTGTGGCCCCATTCCATGCTCATAGGACTTCCATTTCCAATGTGGGTCCCTCCAGACTCAATCTCCACTCGACATTTTTGTCCTCCCCCTGTACCACCTTCGTGGTCCCAGCTGATATCCATCCCTGACATTTGTCTATGAATGAGATTGTTGCTGACAATGCTAACTACATACCAACCATTGCCCTTTTCCACACTACTACTGGCCAGAAATGTAATCCAAATCACTCCGTTTCCTATTGGATCTTTAATCATGCTCACCCTCATTCCAGAGTCCTAATACTGGAGTCTGATGATCACCTTGGAACAGCCCTGGTTATCAAAATAATCTTTGCCTCCACCTCCAACTGAATTTGTTTGCATGACCAAGCTGCCATACCTGCCCCCTACCTGACCCTACCTGACAGTTCTTCATTGTTTGATTTATCTGTGTTGCCTTCAGTTCCCTTTCCCTTCCCTTCTTTTTTTCCCTGTAGTGTTTTTGCATCCTTTGGTTTAATTTGCCGTACCTGTTGGCCCGCTGCCCCCTCCTTGCTCTGGGATCTGAGAAATTTGAGGATTTTAGCCATACCTGGGTTTACCTGCAGGTGTAGCTTGGCTTTCACAGGGGATCACTAGGTTGGCAACACAGTTCAGTCGTTGCTTTCTGCTAAGGATCTGGAGCCTTCTTTTTCTCAGGTGTATTTGGCTCAGGTAATTTAGTTTGTGGAGATGCTTACTGTCTGTCCATGGATCAGGGAAGGAACACCGCTCTGCCCTGGGGTCTTCATTTGAGGCTTTTGGGGCTTGGGAGGATTCTGAGGAGAGTCCCTGGATGCCCTTCAACCCATCCATATACCTGGTTCCCTCTTAAATGTTTTCTCCATCTTTAGTTAACTTTTGAGCTTGATTTCTTGGCTGCTGCTCCTCCGAGTGATTTATCTTGTACTCGGATGCATGTTGTTTCGGAAGGTTTATGTCATCCCACTTTTCACCATGTTAGGCTCGGTCAGATCGTTTTGGTTCCTCCTGTGGAATTGGAACACGCTTCCTGGATGGACTCGGCCTCTTGAGCTTTGGTCAACTTTGCAATTTTGGTTGCAGTTACGTGATCCCAGATTAGTCTTAGCATGCAGGCACCCTATTACTTTCCTTAGGGGCCTTGGTCTGGCTTTTCTGAACATGTACACTTGAGTGGCATAAGGGTGGCTTTTCTCTCTCTTTTTTTCAGTGCCTGATTTGTGCTGCTTGAGGTTTGCCCATTTGCTCTGGTCCTGCCCTGGAATGTGGGCACATTACAGCTCCTTGTGTTATCTCTCTTGCTTCCTAGTGCCCAGGTTGCAGAGGTTAACAGGTCCTGTCTTTTATTTTCCACTTCTGGGCTGTGGGTGAGCTGTTCTCTGCCCAACTCCAGGGCATCATGGATGTTTTGGCTTCAGTGATTGGTAATTACCCAAGTGTAGTAAAGGATGAGAGCTACACTCGGGATGTCCCATCTTCCCAGTACTGTCGTAAAACAATTTTAAAGTACTGATAATATTGGCCTTCACCACCTTTTCACTTGTTCCATCCATCCCAATAATTTTGGTGTTTTATTGAGTAGAGTTTAACAGTAAAGGATATTTGCACACTCTCCAGGTCAGCAATTTCTGAAGCTTTGCAATTGTTCCACCCTAGAGAGCACTAGTATCATTGGTATGGCTTTACGTTGTTTGAAAGGTTTCCTTATCCAACCTCATAAAGGTTGTGAATAATTTTTTTAATAGTTCACCAGCTATATATTTGAGATTCTAAAGTTAGAAAGTGTATCATAGCCTCCTCGTGCAATGTTCTTTATGTGATCCTCAGATGATGGTTATCTATCCACAACCACCCCTAGATCTTTCATCAGTTCTTTACAGCCTTTTCACAATTTTGTAAGTTGTGTGTGGTCTATTTTCTCCTATTCCACATTTCATAATGTAGCATTTTTTCACATTACCGGTAAATTCCATCAGCCAAGTGTTGCTCCATACACTCTTGTCCAGACCTTTTTGAGGGGCATGACAGTTGTCTAAAGTTTATCTTTGCTAGTAGCTTGGCATCATCAGCAAACATTTCCATATAATTCCGTATTCCTTCTGGTAAATCGTTCATATAGACGATGAACATTACTGGTGCAAGAACTGAACCCTGTGGTACTCCACTAGTAACATTTCTCGTAGTTTGATACATTACTGTACTTCTGATTATTGGCCTATTTTATCTATCCACTATAATTTTTTTTTAATTACATTGGAAGTCTTGCTCTTCCCCCCCCCCCTCCCCCAACCTTTCCCCCCCTCCCCCAGTATGTTCCAGCTTTCAGAACAACCACTTATGTGGTTTTCTGTTTAAGGCTTTTTTTTTTTTTAGGTCCAGACATATGTAGACAATCCAACCATCCCTTTCTGGTGAAATGTAGCTCTATCATAGGAACTAAATAGATTTCTTACACATGATATTACTGTTCGAAAACCATACTGTCAGTCCATTATATATTTCTGTGTTTACCCATTTTGTTTTAATTATTTTTTCCCCAGTGTTTTGACTACTAGGTAAGTCAAATGATACAGGTCTTTGAGATGGGCCTATTCTGCTACCATTTTTGTAGACTGGAACTATGCTTGCATTTTTCCATATATCTGCTAAGATTCCTGTACATAAAATTGCCAGAAAAAATCATTTAAAGTACTTGAGACCCCAAAGGGGTCATGACCCATCAATTGGAAATCGGGGGTTTAAGGGTCAAAATACCTGGGGTAGTGCTGCTTCTCCTAATTTTTATCCTCTAAAGGATGTCAAGAGGATAAAAAGTGCCTGCACTATTTTGTTATTAGTGAACTGACTTTTCATTGTCTTTTTCAGAATGTACATCCAGTTTGTTGATAAACCATCATCAGAGATTGGATATAAAGGAACCACTTTTCATGAACTACTTGGGCGATAAAAGGAGATGGCAAAACTGCCTGTACTTACCTGGGAAATCTCTAGCCTGTGGGATAGATGCTTTATTTTGTAAATAGTTCTATATAACTTACGAGGGTTTAGTAAAAATAATCATTGTAGTAAAAATAATAAATAATAATTTCAGTGTAGAGAAACAGTTTAGAGAAGACTTTGTTTGGAGATAATGCTTTGCCTGTAAGGGCTTTATTAAAGGTCTTGTAGGCAGAATCATTACCTCTTAATAATCTACTCCAATTGTGAAAATTTTTAATATTCTTACGCAATGGCTGTAGAACATTCTGAATAAATTATACCACCATGCAGGCTGGTGAATTTACTTGCTGCTATTCTGTACTGTTGTGCTACTAGCATCCCTGTGAAGACGAATAAAATAATTCATGTCCATTTTCATGTGTAATTATTAACCTAAAGCTGTTTTTGAATGTCCCTCCAGTCATGATTACTATACTATATTTAATCTTAATGAAAATAGTGCAAAAGCTGGGGATGTAACTTCCATGAATCTGCAGATTTCTATACACTGAATGACTGAGAATGTAGGTGTCGTGCAGATATACAGATTCAGTTATAACTAAAAAGAGTTCTTAGACAATTCTCTATGTACTGAATCTTGTATCAAAGATATTTTGTGCAAAAATGTGTTATGTTCACCATATTACACAAAGACCCTGGGGGGCCTCGTGGCTGAGTGGACTGCACTAGGGGGGGGGGGGGGGGTCATTCACCTTGCAGTAAATAGGTACCTGGGAGTTAGACAGCTGCTTCCTGGGGATGTACTCGCCTAGTTGAGCTCTGGCTCTTTGGTCCTGCCTCGACTGTTGATCAAGTGGTGTACAGATATGTGTTTAGAGAGAAATGTAGGAAGTAGACATAATAGAGGAAAATAGATTGGTTAGTAAGGCAGAGTCCAAGAGCTAATTGCTTGATTCTGCAGGCACAAATAGTAAAAACACTAGAAAACGGTAGTAAGGAGGGTGCTGCAACACTAATATACAGTAAGTGGGGTGCTGCAACACACTCAATAGCAGTGTGCGTGAAACGCCCACACACAGTTGCGGGCAGTGAATGCAACACCACGTATATACCATTACCCGAGAAACAACTGACCTGACATGATATTTATATGTAAGCTTTAAAAACATGTCTAGTTCCATTTCGCCGATTTGTACCCTTGCTGTAGTTGTATTTCGACCTAGAGGTCCTGAAATCCCTGCCCCTCATAATTTCCCCTCGACGTAGTGATCGCGCGGGCTAATTCCTATACCAGGCAGCTCAACGGCTTTGGGGAAATGGAAACAAGGTTTACGTGTGTCATTACTCTAAAAGAAACAGCAATGTGATGTTAACAGTCGTCGGACGTCTCATTACTGTCGTTAGGATATTTGGTTCAATCACTCTGCTGAAGTCTGGTGCTGTTGCTGCTTGTGGTGATGGTGTGTGTGTTTGCAGGATCAAGCATTAGCTCTTGGACCTCGCCTTTCTAGCTGCCAAGTGCTTAAAGCAATGACTTTTGTCCTATTTCCTTATCATATCTACTTGTAAAATTATGAATAGAGTTTGCTTTCACAACCTTGCTCCTGTAGTTCATTCCACTTTCCCACTACTTTCATGCTAAATTAAAACTTTCTAACATGCACAATGAAATTACGTTAATGTGATGTATCAATCGGAAAATCTGTAGGAGCCGTGAGGAGGATTCGAACCAGCTCACCTGGACTCCCTAGTAAATGCCTCAAACCACTACACCACGACATGGTCAATATACCTAGCTCGTTCTCCAAACAAAGCCCGAAAAGTGATTCCATGCACCCGCCAAACCCCCTGTTTATGAATGAAAAACGGTTTACACACGACTCACAATTGATGTTCGAACAGTTCCGGAGCAAGTGCTTCACTGACGAATTTTGTTCGAACCACTTCGAACAGTTTCCAGTTTCCTTATGTCTTTTCAGATGGCGGCGCCATGATAAGGCGGCATACTCTAAGACTGGTCTCACGAATAGGCTGGTGGTTATCGCCCCTGTGTGTATTACTATTTGTACCTGCAGAATCGAGCTATTAGCTCTTGGATCCCGCCTTTCTAACCAATGTATTTGTCTCTCTGTCTACTCTATATATTTCTCTAACTCGTACAAACACATCCCAGGAAGCAGGCCGTAGCAGCTGTCTTAACTCCCAGGTACCTATTTACTGCTAGATGAACAGGTACATCAGGGGGAAAGAAACTCTGCCCATTTGTTTCTGCCTCGTCCGGGAATTAAACCCGGGTCCTTAGGACTACGACTCCCAAGCACTACCCACTCAGCCGCGAGAACCCTCAAGTTTGTGCGTGTGTGTGTGTCACCAGTTCGTACACGCGTGTGTTGGTGGATGAGTAGCTGCAGGTTCGAGCCTAAGCTAGAGCTAAGCTAAGTTCGAGCCCCGTTTTTAGAATAGATTAATACCAAGGCAATAATGTCCCATTAAAATGAGAATAAATAACCTTAGCCTGGAGAACTTGAACCTTGGAGGATAAGACGAGGCTTCACGGACGGCTTTTAAGACATTACATGTCAAAATTGTCCGCGAAAACATGATATGGTTATCCATTCCACGACGTGCAATGGAGAGCTAGGCGCTCCGATGTTCCATTTTTGAATTGGTGACAGCTGGTGTTTATTATTTACTGAACAGCTCAATATTGTGAAATATTACTTGAAGAGGCTGTCTTTAATAACTAAATAAAAATATATACTTATGTGTAAGCATTGTAATTAAAACTTGGAAATTATTATTATTATAATTATTATTATTATTATTATTATCATTATTATTTTGGAAGAAGAGAAAGAAAAAGGCGTCAGTGATAAGATGGCTTAGTTGTAAGATCATACATAATATCATTAATGTTAATTAATGAATTGTCAATTAATATCAGTTATGGTGTTAATGTAATGATTAGGTTAGTTAAAGTATTTAATCGTATTTATCTATAAAGTTTGGATCAGAGTTTTCGTCAACAATAGGCTCTTTTACAGCCTTGCCGGTTGTGTGTTCCACAGCCTTGCCGGGTGTGTGTTCCACAGCCTTGCCGGGTGTGTGTTCCACAGCCTTGTTGGGTGTGTTCCACAGCCTTGCCGGGTGTGTGTTCCACATCCTCGCCGGGTGTGTGTTCCACAGCCTTGCTGGGTGTGTTCCACAGCCTTGCCGGGTGTGTGTTCCACATCCTTGCCGGGTGTGTTCCACAGCCTTGTCGGGTGTGTGTTCCACAGCCTTGCCGGGTGTGTGTTCCACAGCCTTGCCGGGTGTGTGTTCCACAGCCTTGTCGGGTGTGTGTGTTCCACAGCCTTGTCGGGTGTGTGTTCCACAACCTTGGCAGGTGTGTGTTCCACAGCCTCTCCAGGTGTGTGTTCCACAGCCTTTCAAGGTGGATCTCGGATTAACAGGAAGATAAATCAATTTTTCCAATTATGAGACCGATAAAAATAACTTATTTGAAGAAAAGTGTTTGTTCTGAAGACGGTCAGCTAATCTAAGTCGAAGACCAACGGCTTTAAGACGAGGACCAAGTCTTGTGTGATGTGCTTGTTGACTTAAGCTTTCTCGAAGTATTGGGTTGTCCTTTGACTCTCCTTTGACTTTTGAACTCTCCTTTGACCTTTGAACTCTCCTTTGACACCTAACACACTAGGAGGACCTATTCTAAGATGACAATCTAGGAAGATCTAGGTGATTCAAGACGTGCTAGCAAGGGGTCACATTGTCTTCTGACGTGCTAAATAGAGAACACAATCTCTTCTAACACCAACTCTTCCCACGTGCTAGAACAAGCCCCCGTTTTGTCAAGACGTGAAAGAACAACATTTTTTCCCGATACGCTAAGACACGGACCCATTTTCTTTCATTCGACATGACGCGTTTGGTGGGACTAACTAACCTAAAGGTAGAATGTTGCGTTACTTTCTTTTGGCGCGATGAGAAGTAGACCAGTTTCTCGTAGCGCCAGGAAACACTCTCATACTGTGCTAGAAACACAGCTTACTATTTATTCTATCATGCTAGAAAGAGGACCAAGTATTTACTAGTGAGCTAGGAAGAGGACCAAGTATCTACTAGCGTGCTAGGAAGACAACCATACATATATTAGCGTGCTAGGAAGAAAACCGTATATATACTCGAGTGCTAGGAGAACCACATATATACTAACGTGCTAGGAAGACAACCACATATATACTAACGTGCTAGGAAGAGAACCATACACATACTAGCGTGCTAGGAAGAGAACCATACATATACTAGCGTGCTAGGAAGAAAACCATACATATACTAGCGTGCTAGGAAGAAAACCGTATATATACTCGAGTGCTAGGAGAACCACATATATACTAACGTGCTAGGAAGACAACCACATATATACTAACGTGCTAGGAAGAGAACCATACACATACTAGCGTGCTAGGAAGAGAACCATATATATACTAGCGTGCTAGGAAGAGAACCATACATATACTAGCGTGCTAGGAAGAGAACCACATATATAATAGCGTGCTAGGAAGAGAACCACATATATACTAGCGTGCTAGGAAGTGAACCACATATATACTAGCGTGCTAGGAAGAGAACCATACATATACTAGCGTGCTAGGAAGTGAACCACATATATAATAGCGTGCTAGGAAGTGAACCACATATATACTAGCGTGCTAGGAAGTGAACCACATATATAATAGCGTGCTAGGAAGTGAACCACATATATACTAGCGTGCTAGGAAGAGAACCATACATATACTAGCGTGCTAGGAAGTGAACCACATATATAATAGCGTGCTAGGAAGTGAACCACATATATACTAGCGTGCTAGGAAGTGAACCACATATATAATAGCGTGCTAGGAAGTGAACCACATATATACTAGCGTGCTAGGAAGAGAACCATACATATACTAGCGTGCTAGGAAGTGAACCACATATATAATAGCGTGCTAGGAAGTGAACCACATATATACTAGCGTGCTAGGAAGTGAACCACATATATAATAGCGTGCTAGGAAGTGAACCACATATATACTAGCGTGCTAGGAAGTGAACCACATATATAATAGCGTGCTAGGAAGAGAACCATACATATACTAGCGTGCTAGGAAGTGAACCACATATATACTAGCGTGCTAGGAAGTGAACCACATATATACTAGCGTGCTAGGAAGTGAACCACATATATAATAGCGTGCTAGGAAGAGAACCATACATATACTAGCGTGCTAGGAAGAGACCCGGAAGTATTTCAGCATCAAAGGAGAGGGACAAAGCCTCTTTACTTAACAAAATCTTCCCCAAATAATATTTTAGCAACAAAGAGTTCAAATTCTCGTCTCCTGAAGGGACGAGTATTACAACTTTTCTTGGATACAAGTTGAGAGTTTAAGTCTACTTGGATGTAGGGGAGTAAGAGCGCTCACCAGTGCTCTTACTATCTTACCAAGAGCACTTACCAGTCACTTCAGGTAAAAAAGAATTACGTTTAGGCAAGAAATTTTACGTTTATTTACGAAAATTACGTTTACGTTACGTTTAGGCAAGAAATTTTGTAAATAACAGGAATTACACCAATTAGGGCCTGAAAAAGTGAGAGCTAAACAGCTTTTGAAAAACGTATGTTGTGAATACATATGAATAGGACTTGAAGTATATATATACTTATCAGTTATAGCAATTGGTTATGGGTTATATATTAGCTAATAGAATTCAAGGCAGCTGGGATAGTGTGGGTTGGTTATCTTCTTGAGGTTATCTTGAGATGATTTCGGGGCTTTAGTGTCCCCGCGGCCCGGTCCTCGACCAGGCCTCCACCCCCAGGAAGCAGCCCGTGACAGCTGACTAACACCCAGGTACCTATTTTACTGCTAGGTAACAGGAGCATAGGGTGAAAGAAACTCTGCCCATTGTTTCTCGCCGGCGCCTGGGATCGAACCCAGGACCAAAGGATCACAAGTCCAGCGTGCTGTCCGCTCGGCCGACCGGCTCCCTAATGGTAAATGGAATTTTTTTTCAGATAGGACAGAGGCATTAGGTAATGGGCGATAGGGATGTGGGTGGTAGGGGACTCACCTAGTTGTGTTTGGTTGTTGCTTGTGCTTGGTGTAATGGTAGGTGTGGTTGGGGTGGTGGTGGATGGTAGCAGTGATGGTGTAGTTGTAGGGGTGGTGGTGGTGGTGGTAGGGGGGGGGTTAGTGGTGGGGGTTGGGGTGGTTGTTTATGTTAAGGGCTCGTTAAGTGTAGTAGGCAGGGCACTATGAACGAGAGGTGATAAAGCACATGTGATAAACACATATGACGATAAAACACATGTGATAACACACATATGATGATAAAACACATGTGATAACACACATGTGAAAACACACACACACACACACACACACACACACACACACACACACACACACACACACACACACACACGATAAACTAGAAAATTTCTCACTCGAATTCTTCCCCCTTCCACTTTCCTATTCCGTTGTCAGTAAATCTTATTGTACCCGTCCCGTCCCACTTCTGGTTCCTCCGTCCCAGTTAACTGTCAAAAGCGTGGAGGCACGTAGTCGTCAGCCGCCAACAATGGGAAACCTTCCCACTCTTGAAAAAAACTCGATTGTTTTAGAGGAAAATGGCTTAGTTTTGTCTGGTTGGATTGGAACACAGAGCTACAGTTGAATTCGAACACCTAGTGTCGGACGGGGTGTGGAGCCCCCTATCCCACACCCCCCACCACAACCCCCACTAGTATCTACTATCCCCAATCCCCACCACAACCCCCCACAACACTACTATACCCCATTGCTACCTCAACACAGCAGTACTGCTAATTGCAATACCTAATTCAACCCCCAACACTACCACCTCCAATCTCTCACTTATTGTAGGCGTTCGTAGCCTAGACGGTAGAGCGACGGTCTCGCTTCATGCAGATCGGCGTTCAATCCCCGGCCGTCCACAAGTGGTTAGGCACCATTCCTTCCCTCCTCCGTCCCATCCCAAGTCCTTGTCCTGACCCCTTCCCAGTGCTATATAGACTTAATGGCTTGGCGCTTTCTCCTGATAGTTGCCTCCCTCCATGTTTTCCGTATCGGTGGTCAGGAAGTTCAAGTTCGAGGCTCTGATGGTACAAGTGAATGAAAAGTAATTTTCATTCACTTGCATATTGCAAACAAAAATTAACTTTGTAAACTTAATTTTTTAATTTTCTTTCCAAGTGAAGAAGAGAAGAATAATAGAGAAGCATCACTGATTTAAACACTCTCGGTCATGTTCAATAACATATATTTGTTCATATATGTGTGTATTCACCTTGTTGTATTCACCTAGTTGTGTTTGTGGGGGATGAGCTTTGCTCTTTCGGCCCGCCTCTCAACTGTCAATCAACTGTTTTACTAACTACTTTTTTTTCACACCACACACACACACACCCCAGGAAGCAGCCCATGACAGCTGACTAACTCCTAGGTACCTATTTACTGCTAGGTAACAGGGGCATTCAGGGTGAAAGAAACTTTGCCCATTTGTTTCTGCCTCGTGCGGGAATCAAACCCGCGCCACAGAATTACGAGTCCTGCGCGCTATCCACCAGGCTACCAGGCCCCTCCCTGTGTGTGTGTGTGTGTGTGTGTGTGTGTGTGTGTGTGTGTGTGTGTGTGTGTGTGTGTGTGTGTGTGTGTGTGTGTGTGTGTGTGTGTAGGATGGGGCATGGGATAGGGGGCAGGAACTATCCTCAGGAGTCTTTCTTCATATGGGTCTCTCTTCTCAGTACTCTCATGGGGTATCCGTTCTCACACGTGTCTCTAACCATAATGGGTTTCTACTCTCAGGGGGGCCTCTACTCTCAAGGGTCACTACCCTCAGGGGTCACTACCCTCAGGGGTCACTACCCTCAGGGGTCACTACTCTCAGGGGAACTTTCGGCACCTCTATCTCCCATGTCCCTTCTCAGTGTGGTGTAAACATTGAACACCAAGAGCGAGTGAGACGTTTGTCTCACTCTTCGTCTTGTGGACCGTCTTGTGACGTCAAGACGTCTTGTGATCGTCTTGTGGAAAACTCTGCATTATTTACCTGTTTTTTATTGATATAATTCCTTTACAGGAAATAAATGCATGAGGGTGTTGCAGCGACGGTTGCATGCAACAATTTATGATCGTGGAAGCCAATACAGCCCTTGATGGCGAGTCATTTTGCCAGGCCACTTTATAAAGTTTTAATAGGATTCAGAAGTCTTTGAAGGAAGAGACAGAGCCATCTTGGAACATGCTATAACTAAATTATTATTAATATCATTCCCCTGTTTCTCGTAGATTATTTACTGGGGGAGGGGGGGTTATACCCCACCCCCAGGGGGTTCTCTACTCTCTGGGGGTGTCTACTCTCAGAAAGGGGTGTCTACCCCTACCTATTCCCTAGTGAGACCAGCACCCACCACTAACTAACCACCACCCACCACTAACTAAGCCACTACCACCCACTAACGTAACTACCACCCACCACTAACTAATACCGAACTGAACACAGAAAATGTGAACTAAAATTTTTTGCGAACTATAACTAAAGTTCACACTAAAATTTTTGCTTACTGATTCGTAAACGTTTTGTGTCGGTCGTTACGAAAAATTAGCGTTCAGCGTCGTGAGTGGAATTACTCAATACGGGTAATTGCAGTATGGTTAAAAACGGTTCACAGTGGACCCCCAGGGGACCAGATTTTTTGTCTGAGTGAATGATTTCTCAGCGTTTCATGCAATGTCCTTGTGCACTCTGCCTGTCCCCCGTGCACGCTGCCTGTTCGTCGTGCACTCTGCCTGCCCCCGTGCACTCTGCCTGTCCCCCGTGCACTCTGCCTGTCCCCCGTGCACTCTGCCTGTTCGTCGTGCACTCTGCCTGTCCTCCGTGCACTCTGCCTGTCCCCCGTGCACTCTGCCTGTCCCCCGTGCACTCTGCCTGTCCCCCGTGCACTCTGCCTGTTCGTCGTGCACTCTGCCTGTCCTCCGTGCACTCTGCCTGTCCCCCGTGCACTCTGTCTGTCCCCCGTGCACTCTGCCTGTCCTCCGTGCACTCTGCCTGTCCCCCGTGCACTCTGCCTGTTCGTCGTGCACTCTGCCTGTCCTCCGTGCACTCTGCCTGTCCCCCGTGCACTCTGCCTGTCCCCCGTGCACTCTGCCTGTCCCCCGTGCACTCTGCCTGTTCGTCGTGCACTCTGCCTGTCCTCCGTGCACTCTGCCTGTCCCCCGTGCACTCTGCCTGTCCCCCTTGCACTCTGCCTGTCCCCCGTGCACTCTGCCTGTCCCCCGTGCACTCTGCCTGTTCGTCGTGCACTCTGCCTGTCCTCCGTGCACTCTGCCTGTTCGTCGTGCACTCTGCCTGTCCTCCGTGCACTCTGCCTGTCCCCCGTGCACTCTGCCTGTCCCCCGTGCACTCTGCCTGTCCCCCGTGCACTCTGCCTGTTCGTCGTGCACTCTGCCTGTCCTCCGTGCACTCTGCCTGTTCGTCGTGCACTCTGCCTGCCCCCGTGCACTCTGCCTGTCCCCCGTGCACTCTACCTGTCCCCCGTGCACTCTGCCTGTTCGTCGTGCACTCTGCCTGTCCTCCGTGCACTCTGCCTGTTCGTCGTGCACTCTGCCTGTCCCCCGTGCACTCTGCCTGTCCCCCGTGCACTCTGCCTGTCCTCCGTGCACTCTGCCTGTCCCCCGTGCACTCTGCCTGTCCCCCGTGCACTCTGCCTGTCCTCCGTGCACTCTGCCTGTCCCCCGTGCACTCTGCCTGTTCGTCGTGCACTCTGCTTGTCCTCCGTGCACTCTGCCTGTTCGTCGTGCACTCTGCCTGTCCCCCGTGCACTCTGCCTGTCCCCCGTGCACTCTGCCTGTCCTCCGTGCACTCTGCCTATCCCCCGTGCACTCTGCCTGTCCCCCGTGCACTCTGCCTGTCCCCCGTGCACTCTGCCTGTCCCCCGTGCACTCTGCCTGTCCCCCGTGCACTCTGCATGTCATTTTTGCATTCTGCAAGGCCCTCAGGGCATTCTGACTGTTCTCGGTGTATTTAGACTGTTCCCTGTATGGGAAGGGATCTGCTACACCCACGAGGGGGGAGGGAGGGATCTGCAACACCCCACGAGGGGGAGGGAGGGATCTGCAACACCCCACGAGGGGGAGGGAGGGATCTGCTACACCCCACGAGGGGAGAGGTAAGGATCTGCAACACCCCACGAGGGGGGGAGGGAGGGATCTGCTACACCCCACGAGGGGGGGAGGGAGTAATCTGCTACACCCCACGAGGGGGGGAGGGAGGGATCTGCAACACCCCACGAGGGGGGAGGGAGGGATCTGCAACACCCCACAAGGGGGGAGGGAGGGATCTGCAACACCCCACAAGGGGGGGGAGGGAGGGATCTGCTACACCCCACGAGGGGGGAGGGAGGGATCTGCAACACCCCACGAGGGGGGAGGGAGGGATCTGCAACACCCCACAAGGGGGGGAGGGAGGGATCTGCAACACCCCACAAGGGGGGGGGGAGGGAGGGATCTGCTACACCTCACGAGGGGGAAGGGAGGGATCTGCTACACCCCACAAGGGGAGGGGGAGGGGAAAGGGATCTGCAACACCCCACAAGGGGGAAGGGGAAAGGGATCTGCAACACCCCACAAGGGGGGGGGGAGGGAGGGATCTGCAACACCCCACAAGGGGGGAAGGGGGAAAGGGATCTGCTACACCCCACAAGGGGGGGAGGGGGAAAGGGATCTGCTACACCCCACAAGGGGGGGGGGAAGGGAGGGATCTGCAACACCCCACAAGGGGGGAAGGGGGAAAGGGATCTGCTACACCCCACAAGGGGGGGGGGAAAGGGATCTGCAACACCCCACAAGGGGGGAAGGGGGAAAGGGATCTGCTACACCCCACAAGGGGGGGAGGGGGAAAGGGATCTGCTACACCCCACAAGGGGGGGAGGGGGAAAGGGATCTGCTACACCCCACAAGGGGGGGGGAGGGAGGGATCTGCAACACCCCACAAGGGGAGGGGGAGGGGGAAAGGGATCTGCTACACCCACCACCTTCTTGACTTTACCGTTTGAATGTAATATAAGCGTTATAAAGCGCACGAAAATTATTGTAACTTTTCAAACACTTGGACACCCACTTTTTCATTTCCTGATAAGTACTGATAAGTACACTTTTCACTGATAAGTACTCCCGAGTACTTATCAATACTAAGACATTAGATAGTAATTTTTTTTTGTTCTCTATCAACATTTTAGTCACATATTTCATTCACAATGTGAGGCACTAAGTCGTTCTTCCCATGTTCTCTAAAGTGTGATTTGTTAACCAATATTAACTAGTTAACAAAGTGAGTCTTGTTAACCAGACCACACACTAGAAGTTGAAAGGACGACGACGACGTTTCGGTCCGTCCTGGACCATTCTCAAGTCGGTGGTGAATGGTATAGGACGGAGCGAAACGTCGTCGTCCCTTCACCTTCTACTGTGTGGTCTGGTCAACATACTTCAGCCACGTTATTGTGACTCATCGCCTGCAAAGTGAGTCTTGTTAACCAATGCTGATAAAGCAATATTCCCAGCGCACGATAATGTCACGAAATAACTCATTTCTTTGACCTTCCTGTAGGACGACCCGCTCCTGTGGCATTCTTTGCCGCTGTAATTATACCTGTAATCAAAGCTGAGAAGTCATATAGTGCCTTGTGCCTGATGATTGACTGATTGATGAAGATTAAGCCACTCAAGGGGGTGGCACGGGCATGAATAGCCCGTAATTCTGTAATGATCTTGTGTAAGCTCGACTTAGTACATCATTTGGTCAAATCTTTGACGCAGACGACGAGTCACAATAACGTGGCTGAAGATATATTAACCAAAAAGTTATCGTTTCTTCACTTTGTGACGCGTGGTTTGGTCATTACACCATCGTTTAAGCACTCGCTTACAGTACTAGATACGATGTATTACATAGCAATTTACGTAGCTATATACAAAGTGCCGTCAACAATGGGGAAACCGTCCCACTCTTGAAAAAACGCGCCATCTTGGAGGCAAGATGGCGCGACCCGCCGCTAGGTGGCGGCGACGGGTAAACCCAAGTGGAGCTAAGATCACTGGAGATATGCACGCCTCATCCCTCTCCGCCTCTCTCGCATAATGTTATTTGTCAGGGAAACCAACGTGAGCTGGAATCTCTTTCTCGTTATTTTATGATTTTCTTCACGGGAGCATTTGAGCAGAGAACTGTGCATTTTCTCGTCAAATGCATCTGTGTAATTTTAGTCATTTGTTCAATACATTTTTGAGGCTATAAATTTTGTTTTTTTTTTATCTCTAAAATAATATATTGAAAATTAATAGCCACACTACTGCTCCTTTTATTACTGAAGATATTTACTACTACCGAAATCAAAGTTATAATTCATTTATGTTGGAAGAGAGACTGTAGTGGGAGTATGGCGGTGGTCATCACGTGTCCAAGTGCAGCAGTTAGTCAAACGCGGCTGGCTGCCACCCTAGAGTTTAATCACCACCCGCCTCACATGTGCCGTCCAATATCCTCAAAATGCTTCTGGAGTCTGCCAGTGCAGACCGCTTATCACATGCCTCTGTATGACTAACCATCCTGTGTGATGGGGATTTCTTAGCATTACCTAGTTAGCTTTTTTACCACACTGTACTCCCCGTCATATAGTCTAGGCTAGCTGAACAAATGCATATGTACCTTAATGTGTTAATAATAATAAAAACAAACATTTGCAGTGTTACATTTTATCTCATAATGCATCCATAGTTTGGTAGTTGCGACCAATGGATCATTAGTGTGAAACTTGTCGTCACACACAGTACTCCCCAGCTTGACGTCAAAATTCCCAACGGTCAAATAAAGGGGTGCTATAAATCATTGTGTCTCAAACATTCGGATTTCTATCTGTGGGTTGATCAATTAGATTATGTTAAGTTAGGTTCTAGCGTTTTAATGCATCTTTTTCTGTCCGTTGTGGCAACTCGAGAGGACGAACTGAATGATCACATGACCCTACATGACTATCTTGTACGCTGGAGATTTTTTTAGTATCAATTAGCTAGACAAAATATGTAACCTTTAAACTAGTCTACGGCAGGAATGGAATGGAATTATCAGGGGGGAAGGGAAGCGCCAAGCCAATACGACTATATAGCACTTGGAAGGGGTCAGGACAAGGATTTGGAATGTGACGGGTGGAAGGAATGGTGCCCCCTAACCACTTGGATGGTCGGGGATTGAACGCCGACCTGCATGAAGCGAGACCGTCGCTCTACTCAAGCTTAACTGCATATATACCTGAATGCTACAAATCTTCTACGTGTATTCCACACTTGCTTTATGTACCATCATCTTTGGAGGATACGTTGACGGATTTTATCAATTGTTTTCTTCTCCAACTTCGCATTTTTAACTGTTTTCTATCTCACTTTTCCAACCGTTTTTATGTACTTTAATCGTATGCTTTCAGCGAGCACATGACGCCCATAATACCCGACACGCTAAAGCTGCTATAATGCCCTTACGGTTGAAACATCTGAGGAGGGAATTAAGCTTGGTATGGTGGGGGGTGGGGGGTCACACTCAGCTGAGGGAGAGCTGAGTGTGACTACTCAGGTGAGGGAGACCTGAGTGTATACCCTGCCACACTCAGTAACAATAACATCACAGTGCGTTGCACAGTGTTATCCACACTAACATACACACAGGCTACAGATACACACTAACATACACACAGGCTACAGATACACACTAACATACACACGGACCTACAGACTCACAGACACACTTTATTTTTATAAGCGTCGTAAAGATAATTTGCAAAAACATTTCTTGTTTGTTAAACAATTAATTCCTTGATTTTAATAGCAAATCGTGTTTTAACATTCAGATACGGGCGAGGCGCTCTAATGTGTGTGTGTGTGTGTGTGTGTGTGTGTGTGTGTGTGTGTGTGTGTGTGTGTGTGTGTGTGTGTGTGTGTGTGTGTGTGTGTGTGTGTGTGTGTGTGTGTGTGTGTGTGTGTGAGGGAGACACAGGGAGCAACACGGGCAGAGTTACTGGGCCGACAAAGAGTCTGACAAAGACAGGGAGGTGACCAGAGGCACAGGTACGACAAGAGGTAATTGCTGGGTGATGGGTGGTGTAACTTTGTGTACCCCGGAGGGTGAGGGCCCCTGGTGGGTGGGCCTCCGACCCTAGTGGGTGGGTCACGGGCCCTGCCGGGTGGTGGGCCATGGGAGTGAGTGTGGGGGCCCCTGTTCTTCAATCCCACCACAACCACCGCCATGAGGGAGCTACAGTGTAATTGCCACGAAGTACCCTCCTAAGCAGGCGAGGTACCTCCAAGGTGCAGGCGAGGTACTCTCGAGGGATGCTGCTCATCTGATGACTTCCGAATTAAGTCAGTCAACAAAGATGTCCCCGGGAGGAGGCAGCTTCCGGCCTCAGTGTTTTACAACTCTGCCAGACCTGAGAGTTGAGGAAAGTTAAGTCCCACCGGAGGGAGATGCAGGTGCAGCCACTCCTCCGGGAGATGAGGACACCGTCGCCAGGGTCCTTAGATGGATCTCCGCACCGTCGCCAGTGTCCTCAGACGGATCTCCGCACCGTCGCCAGTGTCCTCAGACGGATCTCCGCACCGTCGCCAGGGTCCTCAGACGGATCTCCGCACCGTCGCCAGGGTCCTCAGACGGATCTCCGCACCGTCGCCAGGGTCCTCAGACGGATCTCCGCACCGTCGCCAGTGTCCTCAGACGGATCTCCGCACCGTCGCCAGGGTCCTCAGACCGATCTCCGCACCGTCGCCAGGGTCCTCAGACGGATCTCCGCACCGTCGCCAGTGTCCTCAGACCGATCTCCGCACCGTCGCCAGGGTCCTCAGACCGATCTCCGCACCGTCGCCAGTGTCCTCAGACCGATCTCCGCACCGTCGCCAGGGTCATCAGACCGATCTCCGCACCGTCGCCAGTGTCCTCAGACCGATCTCCGCACCGTCGCCAGGGTCCTCAGACCGATCTCCGCACCGTCGCCAGTGTCCTCAGACGGATCTCCGCACCGTCGCCAGTGTCCTCAGACCCACTCAGGAGACAAGTGGGTGTGAGGAGTGTGTGGGGATGCGTATGAAAAGTAATGGGGGGCGTCTACACATCCTATTGCTATATTCTGACGCAATGCGAAGGGCGTCTTTGGCCTCTAATGGGTTGGGTTCATGGGGGCAGGTCACCAGAACATAAGACAAGGTAAATAGAACATGGGATCAGGTCAATATCATATATTAGACGTGTAATATGAAGGTTAAATGGGTCATGCAGGGGTCAACAGAGCCAAACGGATGTCAGGTCATGCCAATGAATCAAGCCATCAGAAACCATATCACAAAAGGGGTTAATATTAACATGAGTAGGTTACCAGCAGCCATAACATAAAGGGGCAATATTGACACCAGTTAAGGGTTGCAGTTATGTAAACATTTGCAATATAAGCGTAAAAAATCAAGACATCTTGGCACCAGGGAGCCGGTCGGCCGAGCGGACAGCACGCTGGACTTGTGATCCTGTGGTCCCGGGGTCGATCCCGGGCGCCGGCGAGAAACAATGGGCAGAGTTTCTTTCACCCTATGCCCCTGTTACCTAGTAGTAAAATAGGTACCTGGGTGTTAGTCAGCTGTCACGGGCTGCTTCCTGGGGGTGGAGGCCTGGTCGAGGACCGGGCCGCGGGGACACTAAAGCCCCGAAATCATCTCAAGATAACCAGACCTTGAGGTCATTGGAGAGCAGAAGTTACTTCTTTAAAAGAAACTTTCCGTCGCTGCTCTAATTTATAGTTTAAACTCAAAGCAGAGGGAAGCTGGTGTCTTCACTTGGCTGTGCTGACCTAGATGTACTTGCAGGGGGTCAAACGTTAGCTCCTGGGCCACTCATTTTCAGCTAGTCCTCGTCTAATGCAATGACTAAGTTTTATTAGCGCAATGATTTTGTGTCTATGTTTAGAACTGTTTTAAACGATCTTTTTTTTAACCCATTACACTAAGTTACCCTTATGGAACAACTTCACTTGTAAGTTACACTTAAGGAACCACTCCACTTGTAAGTTATCTTCACCAGATCTCATCCACCAGTTGACACCCATGTCCCCATTACTCATCCACCAGTTGACACCCATGTCCCCATTACTCATCCACCAGTTGACACCTATGTCCCCATTACTCATCCACCAGTGGCGGACAGGTTCCACTCCTTCCCTCTCTGATTGGCTGTTTTCTTGTGACTGGTATAACTGAACCCTTGAGGCATACCTTTGGACGTTATCTATTGCTGCATTCATTTGGACGTTATCTATTGTTGTATACATTTGGACGTTGTGTATTGTTGTATACCTCTGTACAGGTGAAGGGGGACGGTGGCACGCATCACAGCGTATATTGTATTGTCGGGTTTCTATTTAAATTGATGGTGTATCAGGCCCTTCACACCCCATTGTTACGTGGACACGCCTATGGCAGTGTTGGTGGTTTCAGTAGTGGTGTCTACACTGTCAATATATATATATATATATATATATATATATATATATATATATATATATATATATATATATATATATATATATATATATATATATATATATACATACACATATAGTTATGACTATTGATATGATTGGCGTAATAATCCCAACAGAAAGTTCTGCAAATATGTACAGTTACAAAAACAATTTTACATGATAGAATATAATTGGCATTGGAACAATAAACATTAATCCCTATTGATCCGCATTTACCAATAAGCGTCCCAGCACAGCCCAATGTTGATCAATACGTGCCCCAACAATGTTAAGGATAGGTGGGAGTGACAGGTCACTAACCTGTGACAGGTAACTAGCCTGTGACAGGTAACTAGCCTGTGACAGGTAACTAACCTGTGACAGGTAACTAGCCTGTGACAAGTAACTAGCCTGTGACAGGTAACTAGCCTGTGACAGGTAACTAGCCTGTGACAAGTAACTAGCCTGTGACAGGTAACTAGCCTGTGACAGGTAACTAGCCTGTGACAAGTAACTAGCCTGTGACAAGTAACTAGCCTGTGACAAGTAACTAGCCTGTGACAGGTAACTAGCCTGTGACAAGTAACTAGCCTGTGACAGGTAACTAGCCTGTGACAAGTAACTAGCCTGTGACAGGTAACTAGCCTGTGACAAGTAACTAGCCTGTGACAGGTAACTAGCCTGTGACAGGTAACTAGCCTGTGACAAGTAACTAGCCTGTGACAGGTAACTAGCCTGTGACAGGTAACTAGCCTGTGACAGGTAACTAGCCTGTGACAGGTAACTAGCCTGTGACAAGTAACTAGCCTGTGACAGGTAACTAGCCTGTGACAGGTAACTAGCCTGTGACAGGTAACTAGCCTGTGACAGGTAACTAGCCTGTGACAGGTAACTAGCCTGTGACAGGTAACTAGCCTGTGACAGGTAACTAGCCTGTGACAAGTAACTAGCCTGTGACAGGGAACTAGCCTGTGACAAGTAACTAGCCTGTGACAGGTAACTAGCCTGTGACAGGTAACTAGCCTGTGACAAGTAACTAGCCTGTGACAGGTAACTAGCCTGTGACAAGTAACTAGCCTGTGACAGGTAACTAGCCTGTGACAGGTAACTAGCCTGTGACAGGTAACTAGCCTGTGACAGGTAACTAGCCTGTGACAAGTAACTAGCCTGTGACAGGGAACTAGCCTGTGACAAGCAACTAGCCTGTGACAGGTAACTAGCCTGTGACAAGTAACTAGCCTGTGACAGGGAACTAGCCTGTGACAAGTAACTAGCCTGTGACAGGTAACTAGCCTGTGACAGGTAACTAGCCTGTGACAAGTAACTAGCCTGTGACAGGTAACTAGCCTGTGACAGGTAACTAGCCTGTGACAGGTAACTAGCCTGTGACAAGTAACTAGCCTGTGACAAGTAACTAGCCTGTGACAGGTAACTAGCCTGTGACAAGTAACTAGCCTGTGACAAGTAACTAGCCTGTGACAGGTAACTAGCCTGTGACAAGTAACTAGCCTGTGACAAGTAACTAGCCTGTGACAAGTAACTAGCCTGTGACAAGTAACTAGCCTGTGACAGGTAACTAGCCTGTGACAAGTAACTAGCCTGTGACAGGTAACTAGCCTGTGACAGGTAACTAGCCTGTGACAGGTAACTAGCCTGTGACAAGTAACTAGCCTGTGACAAGTAACTAAGCTGTAACCGCGTTACAGCTTAGACAAATGCCTAATTTCTACGAACCTGCATAAAATATAGCCGAACCTTTCATTAGCATACTCCAGGAAACGTATATCGTACTCCGGTGGTTCGTTCCTGCCTGAGTATACCCACTGATAACCACTCTGGTCATCAAACTATATCCAGGGATAGTATATCCGTTGTATACCCATATCCTGTTTACCACGATATCAGGCACAGGTAATTATAATCAATTACCTTTACCTGGTCAAGTTAATAACATCAATTAGCGGATATTGGCTTGATAGCGATTGTATGTGTCTCATACCGTGTATAATTGTTGGCAAGCGATCCAACAATACAAGTATACAGAGTGTGTATATGTAGACCCAAATGCTAAGTTAAGTTATTGGAATGTTATGCGACGGGGGGTACTATCAGGGGAAAGCGGCGAGCCATTACGACTATATAACACTTGGAAGGGGTCAGGATAAGGATTTGGGATGGGACGGCGGGAAAGGAAAAGGAATGATATGTGAACACGATGATAAAGAGTCATTGTCATTCAGATATATGGATCATGTGCTGATAATACATATTTTATCACATAACTTCTACATGAAATGTGCAGCATGTCTGGGGGAGTTTGTTCTGTCAATGCCTGCAGGTATGGTATGGTTGAGTGCCTGTTTGGAGTTCTGTTTCTTGCTGTTAAAATTGGATAGTTTTAGGTCAAAAGGAAGCTCTCGTTAAATACTGTTTTGGTAACAGGGTTTACTCACCTAGTTGTGCTTGCGGGGGTTGAGCTCTGGCTCTTTGAGCCCGCCTCCCAACTGCCAATCAATCAACAGATTTTTTATTTTCCACACACACACACACACACACACACACACACACACACACACACACACACACACACACACACACACACACACACACACACACACACACACAGGAAGCCGCCTGTAGCAGATGTCTAACTCCCAGGTACCTATTTACTGCTGGGTGAATAGGAGCATCAGAGTGGAAGAAACTCTGTCCCTTTTGTTTCCGCCTCTGCCGGGGATGGAACCTGGACCCTTAGGACTACGAATCCCGAGCGCTGTCCACTCAGCCGTTAGGCCCCATGTGTGTGTGTGTGTACTCACCTAGTTGTACTCACCTAGTTGTGTTTGCGGGGGATGAGCTCTGGCTCTTTGGTCCCGCCTCTCAACCGTCAATCAACAGGTGTACAGATTCCTGAGCCTATTGGGCTCTATCATATCTACACTTGAAACTGTGTATGGAGTCAGCCTCCACCACATCACTTTCTAATGCATTCCATTTGTCAACCACTCTGACACTAAAAAAGTTCTTTCTAAGTGTGTGTATGTGTGTGTGTGTGTGTGTGTGTGTGTGTGTGTGTGTGTGTGTGTGTGTGTGTGTGTGTGTGTGTGTGTGTGTGTGTGTGTGTGTGTGTGTGTGTGTGCGTGCGTGCGTGTACACACCTGTGATAGACCAGAACGCAATCCACAAATACAAACCTGAACTCGACGAAGATCATGTCCGAACTTGTGGGAGACAAAATGACCAAAAGCTATATTGGTTCATTACCATCCATCACGACATGCGACATACACCACCCCTAATTGGTTTAGCGTGTCGCCGACGGGGCCATCTCCTGGAGACTGGGGCGGGGGAGTGCCACGACTTGGCCCCCCGCACGCCAACGACCCATCAAGGGACTTGGGGGTGTTTACAACGTCTCAGTTCTATGTCATGCTTTCTCTCATAGGAATATGGCTGTAAGAGGAAGATGTGTGTGTGTGTGTGTGAGAGAGAGAGAGAGAGAGAGAGAGAGAGAGAGAGAGAGAGAGAGAGAGAGAGAGAGAGAGAGAGAGAGAGAGAGAGAGAGAGAGAGAGAGAGAGAGAGAGATGTAGTTGAAGAAATGTCAGGAGATACTCGTACCCTGTACAGATGGTCAACAAGGGTGAAATTCACTAAAGGAAGTTATGGAAGCCACCTCTATTCACAACTTTCACACACACACACACACACACACACACACACACACACACACACACACACACACACACACACACACACACACACACACACACAAACACACACACACACACACACACACACACACACACACACACACACACACACACACACACACACACACAAACACTAATGTACTATTAACAACGAGAAACAAAATAATCTTTACAACATTCGTTAGTGTAACAAATTGGCTTCATTATAGCTTTTATCTACAAACAAAATTATATCAAGAACGCTACATATAACTTGCCTTGAATTCGCAGCACCGGCATGGAGTCCACACCTGAAAAAAAAGTCAAAATATAGAGAGAATGATCAGATAAGCAGCTTGACGTGTTCCACAGCTAATAAGACTCATGTTAGATGATCGACAAATCAGGGGGAGGTCGGGCACATGTTAACAACGTATAAAATATTAAGGGGAACTGCTGGGGGGACACAAAGAAATAAGAACTAATAAGATCAAAATGAAAGAAGGTCGATCATAGGACACAGGTGGAAGCTGGAGACACAGATGAATGTCTCCAGCTTTCCCTAAGGGGCGCTCGGAATGTGCTGACCCATACAGTACCCCCATTAACCAAAGCCGCCAAGGATCGCTCGGACTGTACTGACCCATTAACCAGAGCCGCCAAGGACCGCTCGGACTGTACTGACCCATTAACCAGAGCCACCGCGGACCGCTAGGACTGTACTGACCCATTAACCAGAGCCACCACGGACCGCTCGGACTGTACTGACCCATTAACCAGAGCCGCCAAGGACCGCTCGGACTGTACTGACCCATCAAGCAGAGCCGCCAAGGACCGCTCGGACTGTACTTCCCCATTAATCAGAGCCACCACGGACCGCTCGGACTGTACTGACCCATTAACCAGAGCCACCACGGACCGCTCGGACTGTACTGACCCATTAACCAGAGCCACCACGGACCGCTCGGACTGTATTGACCCATTAACCAGAGCCACCACGGACCGCTAGGACTGTACTGACCCATTAACCAGAGCCGCCAAGGACCGCTCGGACTGTACTGACCCATCAAGCAGAGCCGCCAAGGACCGCTCGGACTGTACTGACCCATCAAGCAGAGCCGCCAAGGACCGCTCGGACTGTACTTCCCCATTAATCAGAGCCGCCAAGGACCGCTCGGACGAGGAGGCGAAGGAGCAAGTGGATGAATCTTTGTTCTAAATTCTTTTCTATCGATTTATTTTTATGCGAAAAGAAAAGATCTTTATATAATAAAAGTAGTTGTGTTTCAGAGACCTTTTGTCGCGGGGCACTGGTGTGTGTGAGGGTGCTGGCGGTGATGTAATTACGGCGGAGAAGCTTCAGCTCCTGGGCCCCGCTTATCAATAGTGATCCTGATGTTGTTCTATCATACCTGTTGTCGAGTCCAAGCAAGATGTATCTCTCTCTCTCTCTCTCTCTCTCTCTCTCCCTTTCTTACTATACCGAGGCACTTTCTTGTGTTTCTCTTATTCATTTACGAGTTTAGTTACGTTCTATTAGGAGGACGGGTTGTATAGTTACTTCTAGTGAGGCGTGCCTGCAAATGTTGCAAATGGTGAAAGCATAACTTTCCTAGTGATGGCGCGGAGATGGACATGAGGCAGCACACTGGGGAAAAAAGACTCTTTCTAAGACTCTTTTGGGAACTTTCAAATTCCCCAAAACTTCCAAATTTCCAAGCAGAATATCCTTAACTCAAACTTCGGCAGAAAACCAATTAAATGAATGTGTTCGAAGCCTTCGTTGTAGACCTCATTGAAATGTATCACGGTAAAATACCAGTGTTCGTATTTAAAGGAAGGGAATTATCAGGGAAAAGCGCCAAGTCATTACGACTATATAGCACTGGGAAGGGATGAGGATAAGGATTTGGGATGGGACGGGGGGAAAGGAATGGTGCCCCAATCACTTGTCGACGGTCGGGGATTAAACGCCGACCTGCATGAAGCGAGTCCGTCGCTCTACCGTCCAGCCCAAGTGGTTGGCTGTTCGTATTGAAGTGTACCACCATAGAACACCAGTGTTCGTACTGAAGAACACGACAGTAGCACACCAATGTTCGTATTGAAGTATACCACATTCTCACGACGTTGCACTTATCTGAACTGAATTCCAGTAGCCACTTGTCCATCCATATCTGCAACTTATTCAAGTCAAGCTGGAGATGGATACCCTCCTCGCTTGTCCTCGACTTCTTATCAAGTTGGCCTTGTCTGCAAACACTGTCACGAAAGAGAACTTTCGTGAGCGTCTTCAAGACAAAAAACATAGAGCCGTTGCGGCTAGAAGTGTCAGGTTGTAGGGGATATGTGGGCCTGAGAGCCGCTACGAGCAACAGTCCCTGGCAGGTGACTGTTGCTTGAAGAACTCTCAAAATCCACTTCAGGTACGATCCAGGTATTCAATTAAGATGCAGCGTGGGTAAAAAACCACTTACCGCATTTTGGTATCTCCTTTCTTATTCATTAGGTACAGCTTCTGTCAATTAGTTCAACAGTTACTGCGCTCTGGAGCTAGTAAAGGAGGCTCTTGTGTAAGCGAGTGTCACTGACAGTGGAATAATACAGTCCGTCCAGTCTTCCCTTTCTTGTTTGATCTCAGTCATTCCATCACTGAAGTCCAATAAGTTTGTCAGGCATGATTTTTCTTCTCTGAACCCGTGTTGGTACTTTGGTGTCAAGTTAGTTTACAGCATGTGTGTACTCACCAAGTTGTACTCACCTAGTTGTGCTTGTGGGGGTTGAGCTTCGGCTCTTTGGTCCCGCCTTTTAACTGTCAATTAACAGATGTACAGATTCCTGAGCCTATTGGGCTCTATCATGTGTGTGTGTGTGTGTGTGTGTGTATTCACCTAGTTGTGCTTGCGGGAGTTGAGCTCTGCTCTTTCTGCCCGCCTCTCAACTGTCAATCAACTGTTACTAACTACTATTATTTTTTCCCTCACACCACACATACCGCAGGAAGCAGCCCGTGACAGCTGACTAACTCCCAGGTACCTATTTACTGCTAGGTAACAGGGGCATCGGGGTGAAAGAAACTCTGCTCATTGTTTCTTGCCGGCGCCCGGAATCGAACCCGGGACCACAGGATCACGCGTCCAGCGTGCTGTCCGCTCAGCCACCGACTCCCTGTGTGTGTGTGTGTGTGTGTGTGTGTGTGTGTGTGTGTGTGTGTGTGTGTGTGTGTGTGTGTGTGTGTGTGTGTGTGTGTGTGTGTGTGTGTGTGTGTGCGCGCGCTCGGATACGTACTCACTTATATGTGCCTGCAACTTCGAGCTTTAGCTCTTGGATCCTGCCTTACCATCTGCTGGGTGTCTAATGCAATGACTCCTGTTTTATTCATCTAGCAAATCTATTTTTGAAATTATATATATAATTCGCTTCTACAACCTGCTCCTTTAGTTAATCCCATTTTCCCATGGCTGTTTACGCTAAATGAAAATTTCTAACATCTCTTATGACTTATATGAGTCTCAACCTTCCATCCCTGCTCTATTGTATTATTAGTATTCATTTTATACATATATCTTTTTGCACTTTGTCAATCCCGTAATTATTCTATGTCTCTGTCATGTCTCCACCCACTCTCCTTTTATCTAGTGACGTCAGGTTTAATTATTTCATTATTAGTGTGTGTGTGAGAGTAGGTTCTCTCTCCGAGAAAGCAATTTAGAGAGGAGTGGGGGCGGATGGCATTTAGGTGAGTCAACAAGGATGTTGCAAATAGGATAGTGAGTAGTGAGGAGTCCAGAGGGACTCTGGCAGTGCTGGGCCCTCACAGTATTGGTCTGGATCACGTCTCGGACTCACTTATTGTTCTACATCCCCCACCCTCCCCGCCGCCACCACCCACTCCACACCCACCCCACATCCCTGCTGCCACACCCACCTCAATGTTTACACTATTGACCACCACACCTACCTGTTGCGGTGCCTGGTGGACGACTCATCCCGGACAACCTGAAGGGTGAGGTGTCTGCCACTGTCCTCTCCACCAACCTCCCACACACACACACACACACTCCAACACTTCTCTTACCACATAAACACTTCTCCACCACTCCTCTTGGTGGGGGTGGAGGTCACATGAGGGGGGGGGGGTAGAGGCTACAGGAGTGGGTGTGGGAGGAACAAGAGTGCAGGTGTGTGAAGGCAGGTGTGTGGGTAGGGCAGTAGGTGTGGTGTAGTGACACAACTGTGAGAGAAGTCTCAGGACACAGTTACACAGAATGGCTCTGTTATCTCAAGTTATCACCCTACCGCTCTCTCTCTCTCTCTCTCTCTCTCTCTCTCTCTCTCTCTCTCTCTCTCTCTCTCTCTCTCTCTCTCTCTCTCTCTCTCTCCCCTTCCTCTCAGATATGTACATAGAGGTGTAATTCGTTTCTCGGTGTATATACAATGTGTATGTTTGTCCTGGATTACATCAAAGCGTAAAATACACTTGCCTGTTGGTCAGTCATTTTAATGCCTAGTTATAAAATAATATTCAGTCATAACTTGAGACTATTCTCTTTTTAGGACAAATATTCACATTCCAGTTGACCAAAGACTGTTAGTGGAACCTTAGAAAGCCTTAATAAGCCTAGATAAAGTCTTAATTAGTCTAGATAAGTCTAAAATATTCAGGCAGCTTAAACAAGGAGGCTGGACTTATTATTAATGTCTAGGTTACGTTCATAAATATAATATCTAAATAACAGCAAAATACAGTGTGTACTTAGTCCTGTAATACACTCTCAACTGAGTCCATTAACTGAGTCTCAACTGAGTACATCAACTAAGTCTCAACTGAGTCCATTAACTGAGTCTCAACTGAGTACATCAACTAAGTCTCAACTGAGTCCATTAACTGAGTCCATCACAGACTCCCAAACAGTGCAAAGACATAATTAACTTACAAACACTGTGTCCAGAGGTAGAATAATCGTCATTTTTCTTCACACAAAATTCAAGTCATGTAGGTTTAAGCCCCCGACCCAAGAGAGGCTGCCAGTCCCAAGCCAAACACGGCCGATTACATACAAAAGTAATCCCAACTTAGCTGTGATGTACTTAACTTTCGGGAAGTTTGTGTGTGTGTGTGTGTGTGTGTGTGTGTGTGTGTGTGTGTGTGTGTGTGTGTGTGTGTGTGTGTGTGTGTGTGCGTGTGTGTGTGTGTGTGTGTGTGTGTGCGTGTGTGTGTGTGTGTGTGCGTCTGTGTACATGCGCGTTTGTTTGTGTGCGCATGCTCAAGCCCTTCCTAGGGCGATTAGGCTCCAGCTTTTGAATTCCGCCCTCAATCATCGGTCATTTGTCCCTCTTCAACTACTCATGACTATAATTACCGATATCACGTGGAGTCCAAGACTCAAAATGGCGTCAGTTGTCCCCTTACACTGCCTCGCAGTCCTCAGTGTCAAAACACTGCCTGTTTCCTTCCGACTCACCTCAGATTATTACGGGATCACCATAGCCCGTGCTACTTTTAACTCGTTGTTCCAGGTAGCGAATCTTAAACAACAACAACAACCTCAGATTCCACTTTCTATTTTTGAGAGTCCTCATTGTACATGAAATTTACAGTGACGTTGAACGATTAATTATTCAAAATCATGAAGTTTTTTTTTTGTAATATTTGAGCGGCAACCCCAGCACAGGTCCTGTATAACCCCTAACATAGGTCTTGTATAACCCCCAACACAGGTCCTGTATAACCCCCCAACACAGGTCCTGTATAACCCACCAGCACAGGTCCTGTATAACCCCCAACACAGATCCTGTATAACCCCCAACACAGATCCTGTATAACCCACCAGCACAGGTCCTGTATAACCCCCAACACAGATCCTGTATAACCCACCAACACAGGTCCTGTATAACCCCTAACATAGGTCTTGTATAACCCCCCAACACAGGTCCTGTATAACCCCCAACATAGGTCTTGTATAACCCACAACATAGGTCTTGTATAATCCCCAGCACAGGTCTTGTATAACCCCCAACATAGGTCTTGTATAATCCCCAGCACAGGTCCTGTATAATCCCCAACACAGGTCCTATATAATCCCCAACACAGGTCCTGTATAACCCCCAGCACAGTTCCTATATAACCCGTAACACAGGTCCTGTATAACCCCCAGCACAGTTCCTATATAACCCGTAACACAGGTCCTGTATAACCCCCAGCACAGTTCCTATATAACCCGGAACACAGGTCCTGTATAACCCCCCAACACAGGTCCTGTATAACCCCAGCACAGGTCCTGTATAACCGCCAACATAGGTCCTGTATAACCCCCAACACAGGTCCTATATAATCCCCAACACAGGTCCTATATAATCCCCAACACAGGTCCTGTATAACCCCCAGCACAGGTCCTGTATAACCCCCAGTTCCCAGTCTGAGACAGGAGTCGCTGATAACCTTCCCACGAGGACGACAACAACTTGCCGAACATCGAAAGATGAAAAGCAGCGAAGACAAAAAATTCAAACTGGCCAGTAGCCGCCAACGACATTACCGGTCTGACCCGCCACACACACCTACCTACGAATTAAGAGCATGGGCGGAGCCACGGCAGCCAATCGGGAGGCGTGGAGGCGGTGACGTCGCGCAAGTGGGCGGAGTCTGGGACACTAGTATAAAGAGAACGGTGGCCAGCAACAGGCTCTACATCGTGGCCGCGTGTTGTTCGGTAAGCAGATCGCTTGGGGCTCGTGAGGCAGTGAGCCAGGTAACACCTCGACCCGTAACAGGTCGAGATCAGACGACTAATTACCGTTGCAAGTAGACTTCAACATGTTGCTTGCTCTCCTAGTGGCTGCCGGCCTCTTGTGCTGCGCCCACACCTCTCCAGTAACTAAGGTAAGGGTTCCTTTGGTGAATTTTCTGAGCGTGAGGTCGTCTTCAAGGTTCCTGGTTCTGGAGACCCTAGGTCGTCTTGAGGGCTCCTGGTCCTGGAGACCCGAGGTCGTCTTCAGGGTTCCTAGACCTGGAGACACGAGGTCGTCTTGATGGCTCCTGGTCCTGGAGACCCGAGGTCGTCTTGATGGCTCCTGGTCCTGGAGACCCGAGGTCGTCTTGATGGCTCCTGGTCCTGGAGACCCGAGGTAGTCTTCAGGGTTCCTGGTCCTGGAGACCCGAGGTCGTCTTGATGGCTCCTGGTCCTGGAGACCCGAGGTCGTCTTGATGGCTCCTGGTCCTGGAGACCCGAGGTCGTCTTGATGGCTCCTGGTCCTGGAGACCCGAGGTCGTCTTCAGGGTTCCTGGTCCTGGAGACCAGAAGTTGTCTTGCGAGTTTCATGAGATCCGAGGTCGTCCTGAGAGTTCCTGGTCTTGGACAACCAAGGTCGTATTGAGGATTCCTGGTCCTGGAGACCCGAGGTCGTACTCCAACTGGAGAACAGTGCCTGGAAATGATCCTTGCCGTGTCAAGTGAACCTTATATGTTAAACAATTATATGTTCACATGCCTCTCACTGGCTGTGTGGTCATGCTGGTGTAGGAATTTATTTTAATATTAATGATAACCATTCACCTAGAGCTTTAAGGTAAGGTATATGTTAGTGTGAGGGTGTGGGGAGGGTGGCGGAGGTGGGTGTAGGGAAGAGTGTAAAGGGTGTAGGGGAAAAAGTGAAGGGAAGAGCATGGAAGGGTGAAGGGAAGAGGGTGAATGGGGTTGGGGTGGGGGGGGGGAGTGTGGAGAGTAACTATCATGGCTGAAGAGAACCCCCACCACTATAGTGTCCTCCCTCACCACCACCACCCACCACTATAGTGTCCTCCCTCACCACCACCACCACTATAGTGTCCTCCCTCACCACCACCACCCACCACTATAGTGTCCTCCCTCACCACCACCACCACTATAGTGTCCTCCCTCACCACCACCACCCACCACTATAGTGTCCTCCCTCACCACCACCACCACTATAGTGTCCTCCCTCACCACCACCACCCACCACTATAGTGTCCTCCCTCACCACCACCACCACTATAGTGTCCTCCCTCACCACCACCACCCACCACTATAGTGTCCTCCCTCACCACCACCACCACTATAGTGTCCTCCCTCACCACCACCACCCACCACTACAGTGTCCTCCCTCACCACCACCACCACTATAGTGTCCTCCCTCACCACCACCCACCACTATAGTGTCCTCCCTCACCACCACCACCCACCACTATAGTGTCCTCCCTCACCACCACCACCCACCACTATAGTGTCCTCCCTCACCACCACCACCACTATAGTGTCCTCCCTCACCATCCCCACCCACCACTATAGTCTCCTCCCTCACCACCACCACCCACCACTATAGTGTCCTCCCTCACCACCACCACCACTATAGTGTCCTCCCTCACCACCACCACCCACCACTATAGTGTCCTCCCTCACCACCACCACCACCACTATAGTGTCCTCCCTCACCACCACCCACCACTATAGTGTCCTCCCTCACCACCACCACCCACCACTATAGTGTCCTCCCTCACCACCACCACCGCTATAGTGTCCTCCCTCACCACCACCACCACTATAGTGTCCTCCCTCACCACCACCACTACTATAGTGTCCTCCCTCACCACCACCACCACTATAGTGTCCTCCCTCACCACTATAGTGTCCTCCCTCACCACCACCACCACTATAGTGTCCTCCCTCACCACCACCACCACTATAGTGTCCTCCCTCACCACCACCACCACTATAGTGTCCTCCCTCACCACCACCACCACAACTATAATGTCCTCCCTCACCACCACCACCACCACTATAGTGTCCTCCCTCACCACCACCACCACTATAGTGTCCTCCCTCAGCACCACCACCACTATAGTGTTCTCCCTCACCACCACCACCACCACCACTATAGTGTCCTCCCTCACCACCACCCACCACTATAGTGTCCTCCCTCACCACCACCCACCACTATAGTGTCCTCCGTCACCACCACCCACCACTATAGTGTCCTCCGTCACCACCACCACCACTATAGTGTCCTCCCTCACCACCACCACCACTATAGTGTCCTCCCTCACCACCATCACCACTATAGTGTCCTCCCTCACCACCACCACCACCACTATAGTGTCCTCCCTCACCACCACCACCCACCACTATAGTGTCCTCCCTCACCACCACTACCACCACTATAGTGTCCTCCCTCACCATCACCACTATAGTGTCCTCCCTCACCACCATCCACCACTATAGTGTCCTCCCTCACCACCACCACCACTATAGTGTCCTCCCTCACCCACCACCACTATAGTGTCCTCCCTCACCACCATCCACCACTATAGTGTCCTCCCTCACCACCACCACCACTATAGTGTCCTCCCGCACCACCACCACCAGTATAGTGTCCTCCCTCACCACCACCACCACCACTATAGTGTCCTCCCTCACCACCACCACCACTATAGTGTCCTCCCTCACCACCACCACCACTATAGTGTCCTCCCTCACCACCACCACCACTATAGTGTCCTCCCTCACCACCATCCACCACTATAGTGTCCTCCCTTACCACCACCACCATCACTATAGTGTCCTCCCTCACCACCACCACCATCACTATAGTGTCCTCCCTCACCACCACCACCACTATAGTGTCCTCCCTCACCACCACCACCACCACCACTATAGTGTCGTCCCTCACCACCACCACCACTATAGTGTCCTCCCTCACCACCACCACCACTATAGTGTCCTCCCTCACCACCACCACCCACCACTATAGTGTCCTCCCTCACCACCACCACCACTATAGTGTCCTCCCTCACCACCACCCACCACTATAGTGTCCTCCCTCACCACCACCCACCACTATAGTGTCCTCCCTCACCACCACCCACCACTATAGTGTCCTCCCTCACCACCACCACCACTATAGTATCCTCCCTCACCACCACCACCACTATAGTGTCCTCTCTCACCACCACCACCACCACTATAGTGTCCTCCCTCACCACCACCACCACCAATATAGTGTCTTCCGTCACCACCACCACCACTATAGTGTCCTCCCTCACCACCACCACCACTATAGTGTCCTCCCTCACCACCACCCACCACTATAGTGTCCTCCCTCACCACCACCACCACCTCTATAGTGTCCTCCGTCACCACCACCCACCACTATAGTGTCCTCCCTCACCACCACCACCACTATAGTGTCCTCCCTCACCACCACCACCACTGTAGTGTCCTCCCTCACCACCACCACCACTATAGTGTCCTCCCTCACCCCACACACCACCACCACATTATAGTGTCCTCCCTCCCACCACCACTATAGGTGTCTCCTCACCACCACCACCACTGTAGTGTCCTCCCTCCCACCACCACCCCACCACCACTATAGTGTCCTGCCCTCCACCACCACCCACCCTATAGTGTCCTCCCTCACCACCACCACCACCACTATAGTGTCCTCCCTCACCACCACCCACCACTATAGTGTCCTCTCCGTCACCACCACCACCACTATAGTGTCCTCCTCACCACCACCACCCACCACTATAGTGTCCTCCTCACCACCCCACCACTATAGTGTCCTCCCTCACCACACCAACACTATAGTGTCCTCCCTCAACCACCACCACCATATAGTGTCCTCCCTCACCACCACCGACCACCACTATAGTGTCCCTCCCTCACCACCACCACCACCACTATAGTGTCCTCCTCCTCACCACCACCACCACTATAGTGTCCTCCCTCACCACCACCACCACTATAGTGTCCTCCCTCACCACCACCACCACTATAGTGTCCTCCCTCACCACCACCCACCACTATAGTGTCCTCCCTCACCACCACCACCACTATAGTGTCCTCCCTCACCACCACCACCCACCACTATAGTGTCCTCCTCACCACCACCCACCACTATAGTGTCCTCCCTCACCACCACCACCACTATAGTGTCCTCCCTCCACCACCACCACCACTATAGTGTCCTCCCTCACCACCACCACCACTATAGTGTCCTCCCTCACCACCACCACCACTATAGTGTCCTCCCTCACCACCACCACCACTATAGTGTCCTCCCTCACCACCACCACCACTATAGTGTCCTCCCTCACCACCACCACCCACCACTATAGTGGTCCTCCCTCACCACCACCCACCACTATAGTGTCCTCCCTCACCACCACCCACCACTATAGTGTCCTCCCTCACCACCACCACCACTATAGTGTCCTCCCTCACCACCACCACCCACCACTATAGTGTCCTCCCTCACCACCACCACCACTATAGTGTCCTCCCTCACCACCACCACCACTATAGTGTCCTCCCTCACCACCACCACCACTATAGTGTCCTCCCTCACCACCACCACCACCACTATAGTGTCCTCCTCACCACCACCACCACCACTATAGTGTCCTCTCTCACCACACACCACCACCACTATAGTGTCCTCACCACACCCCACCACCACCACTATAGTGTCCTCCCTCACCACCACCACCACTATAGTGTCCTCCCTCACCACCACCACTATAGTGTCCTCCCTCACCACCACCACCCACCACTATAGTGTCCTCCCTCACCACCACCACCACTATAGTGTCCTCCCTCACCACCACCACCACTATAGTGTCCTCCCTCACCACCACCACTATAGTGTCCTCCCTCACCACCACCACCCACCACTATAGTGTCCTCCCTCACCACCACCACCACTATAGTGTCCTCCCTCACCACCACCACCACTATAGTGTCCTCCCTCACCACCACCACCACTATAGTGTCCTCCCTCACCACCACC
This sequence comes from Procambarus clarkii, assembly GCF_040958095.1. Taxonomy (NCBI): domain Eukaryota; kingdom Metazoa; phylum Arthropoda; class Malacostraca; order Decapoda; family Cambaridae; genus Procambarus; species Procambarus clarkii. The sequence continues at coordinate 21,052,492 of NC_091225.1, forward strand.
ACCACCACTATAGTGTCCTCCATCACCACCACCACTATAGTGTCCTCCCTCACCACCACCACCCACCACTATAGTGTCCTCCCTCACCACCACCACCACTATAGTGTCCTCCCTCACCACCACCACCACTATAGTGTCCTCCCTCACCACCACCACCACTATAGTGTCCTCCCTCACCACCACCACCACTATAGTGTCCTCCCTCACCACCACCACTATAGTGTCCTCCCTCACCACCACCACCCACCACTATAGTGTCCTCCCTCACCACCACCACCACTATAGTGTCCTCCCTCACCACCACCACTATAGTGTCCTCCCTCACCACCACCACCACTATAGTGTCCTCCGTCACCACCACCACCACCACTATAGTGTCCTCCCTCACCACCACCACCACCACCACTATAGTGTCCTCCCTCACCACCACCACTATAGTGTCCTCCCTCACCACCACCACTATAGTGTCCTCCCTCACCACCACCACCACTATAGTGTCCTCCCTCACCACCACCACTATAGTGTCCTCCCTCACCACCACCGCCCACCACTATAGTGTCCTCCCTCACCACCACCCACCACTATAGTGTCCTCCCTCACCACCACCACCACTATAGTGTCCTCCCTCACCACCACCACCACTGTAGTGTCCTCCCTCACCACCACCACCACTATAGTGTCCTCCCTCACCACCACCACCACTGTAGTGTCCTCCCTCACCACCACCACTACTATAGTGTCCTCCCTCACCACCACCACCACCACTATAGTGTCCTCCCTCACCACCACCACCACTGTAGTGTCCTCCCTCACCACCACCACCACCACTGCCACCACTATAGTGTCCTCCCTCACCACCACCACCCACCACTATAGTGTCCTCCCTCACCACCACCACCCACCACTATAGTGTCCTCCCTCACCACCACCCACCACTATAGTGTCCTCCCTCACCACCACCACCACTATAGTGTCCTCCCTCACCACCACCACCCACCACTATAGTGTCCTCCCTCACCACCACCCACCACTATAGTGTCCTCCCTCACCACCACCACCACTATAGTGTCCTCCCTCACCACCACCACCACTATAGTGTCCTCCCTCACCACCACCACCACCACTATAGTGTCCTCCCTCACCACCACCACCACCACTATAGTGTCCTCTCTCACCACCACCACCACCACCACTATAGTGTCCTCCCTCACCACCACCACCACCACCACCACCACTATAGTGTCCTCCCTCACCACCACCACCACTATAGTGTCCTCCCTCACCACCACCACTATAGTGTCCTCCCTCACCACCACCACCCACCACTATAGTGTCCTCCCTCACCACCACCCACCACTATAGTGTTCTCCCTCACCACCACCACCACTATAGTGTCCTCCCTCACCACCACCACTATAGTGTCCTCTCTCACCACCACCACCCACCACTATAGTGTCCTCCCTCACCACCACCACCACTATAGTGTCCTCCCTCACCACCACCACCACTATAGTGTCCTCCCTCACCACCACCACCACTATAGTGTCCTCCCTCACCACCACCACCACCACTATAGTGTCCTCCCTCACCACCACCACTATAGTGTCCTCCCTCACCACCACCACCCACCACTATAGTGTCCTCCGTCACCACCACCACCACTATAGTGTCCTCCCTCACCACCACCACCACTATAGTGTCCTCCCTCACCACCACCACCACTATAGTGTCCTCCCTCACCACCACCACCACCACTATAGTGTCCTCCCTCACCACCACCACTATAGTGTCCTCCCTCACCACCAACACCACTATAGTGTCCTCCCTCACCACCACCACCACCACCACTATAGTGTCCTCCCTCACCACCACCACCACCACTATAGTGTCCTCCCTCACCACCACCACCACCACTATAGTGTCCTCCCTCACCATCACCCACCACTATAGTGTCCTCCCTCACCACCACCACCACTATAGTGTCCTCCCTCACCACCACCACCACTATAGTGTCCTCCCTCACCACCACCACCACCACTATAGTGTCCTCCCTCACCACCACCACTATAGTGTCCTCCCTCACCACCACCACCACTATAGTGTCCTCCCTCACCACCACCACCACTATAGTGTACGCAGTTACGCTGTACGAACATCAAAACAAGTTAAAACCGTTAAAACTGTTTAAACCGTTAAAACCGTTGAAACCGTTGAAACCGTTAAAACCCGTAGTGGAAACACTGACGTGGTGATGTGACTAGCAGGTGTGGCCCTCAGGTGTGGGCCACACCTACCAGGTAACGACTTGTACCCCTTAACTACCACTACCATAGGTCGTCATTGTCATAAAGGCTCATTATATTTCCTTGAGCGTGGTGACACAGGCTTATTCCTTCTTTCTAGAAGTTTCTCTCCGCGCGGCGAATCATTATCTCACAAGATCCTCATAACTGCCGTCTGTGACCATTCTTTTGCACCTCGTGTCAACACATCAGGTATTTGGTCCGATTGGAATGGCAGCCCGTCCTCCCGAGCGTTCCAAACGTCATTAAAATGGTGTACTAATGTTTCCGAACCTAACTAATCCGAGGACCCCCACGAATAGAAAACGGGACATCACCTTATTTTCGCAGAAAGTTAGTATTCAAGCTAGAATCCTATAGTTTGAATACGTGTTTTCTATTCGTTGGCATGATCGTTCGGAGCACGCTGATTGGCTGACAGAGTCAACCCTCTGCCAATCAGAGCCAGTAAGTGGTAAATTTTAAATTATGCATAGCCTATCATTCTAGAACCTGCAAGAAATGATAATTTACCTTCGTAACATGTTCAAGAAATATGTACAATATTAGCATGGAGATAATATATAATATAAATATAAGGGGAAAGCGCCAAGTCATTACGACTATATAGCACTTGGAAGGGGTCAGGATAAGGATTTGGGATGGGACGGGGGGAAAGGAATGGTGCCCAACCACTTGTGGACGGTCGGGGATTGAACGCCGACCTGCATGAAGCGAGACCGTCGCTCTACCGTCCGGGCCAAGTGTCTGGACAGACAGGTGGGATTGAACACCTGGACTAAGGTAAATATTAATACAACTGCATTAATTATACAGTAGAATACTAATGAAGAATTATCTTTTCAGAATTTATTGATGAATACTTTATTATGCAGGATATTATAGACCCAAATTGGGAAGACACTAGTTTATAACATCAATATAAGGCGTTAGGGAATAGTGATTACATGTAAATCACATTTAACTTTGCATGGAAAATTTATTCAGATAAAATTAAGATAGTTGGCCATAAATCTTAATTTTGAGGACTCCGGGAGGTGAACAAATTCACAAGGGCCATGACGAGGATTCGAACCCACGTCCGAGATCATCCCAGACGCTGCCTTTATCAAGGCCCTTTGTGGATTTGTTCATTTAATGCATCAAGCTATTGTGATTTCTGTGTGTAATTAGGGAGATGTGTTCACTGAACAGACGTGAACAAGTACGGTGGAGCAGCTCTGGGATGTGAAGCGACTCGGGTAACATGCCACAATTATAACCTAAAATGTAAATTATAACGCATATAAAAAAACTTTTTAATTGAAGCCTAGCATTCAATTTTTAATTGAATTGAAGTATGAAACCATTAAAGTTAATGCATGAAACCATTGTCAATGGAATACCCCAGAGCTATATGCTAGGAATTAAATTGTATTTAGACATTGGAGTGAAAAAAAATATTTGCAAATTTATAAACTATACGAAAATATTACGGGAAAAATTGTTATGAGTCAAAATTGCTACATGAAGACCTAGATATAGGCTCTGCTAATGGACTAAAAATCAGCAGATGTAGTTTAATGCTGAAAAATGTAAGGGGTTCCGAGCCTAGGTAGTAGATATCTGATATTACTTAGACAGTGTTGACATTTCAAAATTTGAATGCTAAAAAGATCTAGCAGTCAAGATCCTATGGTTAGTTAGGGATCCTATGGTTAGTTAGGGATCCTATGGTTAGTTAGGGATCCTATGGTTAGTCAGGGATCCTATGGTTAGTCAGGGATCCTATGGTTAGTTAGGGATCCTATGGTTAGTTAGGGATCCTATGGTTAGTCAGGGATCCTATGGTTAGTTAGGGATCCTATGGTTAGTTAGGGATCCTATGGTTAGTTAGGGATCCTATGGTTAGTTAGGGATCCTATGGTTAGTTAGGGATCCTATGGTTAGTTAGGGATCCTATGGTCAGTCAAAGATCCTATGGTCAGTCAAAGATCCTATGGTCAGTCAAAGATCCTATGGTCAGTCAAAGATCCTATGGTCAGTCAAGGATCCTATGGTCAGTCAAAGATCCTATGGTCAGTCAATGATCCTATGGTCAGTCAAGGATCCTATGGTCAGTCAAAGATCCTATGGTCAGTCAAAGATCCTATGGTCAGTCAAGGATCCTATGGTCAGTCAAAGATCCTATGGTCAGTCAAGGATCCTATGGTCAGTCAAAGATACTATGGTCAGTCAAGGATCCTATGGTCAGTCAAAGATCCTATGGTCAGTCAAAGATCCTATGGTCAGTCAATGATCCTATGGTCAGTCAAAGATACTATGGTCAGACAAGGATCCTATGGTCAGTCAAAGATACTATGGTCAGTCAAGGATCCTATGGTCAGTCAAAGATCCTATGGTCAGTCAAGGATCCTATGGTCAGTCAAGGATCCTATGGTCAGTCATGGATCCTATGGTCAGTCAAAGATCCTATGGTCAGTCAAAGATCCTATGGTCAGTCAATGATCCTATGGTCAGTCAAAGATACTATGGTCAGACAAGGATCCTATGGTCAGTCAAAGATACTATGGTCAGTCAAGGATCCTATGGTCAGACAAGGATCCTATGGTCAGTCAATGATCCTATGGTCAGTCAAAGATACTATGGTCAGTCAAGGATCCTATGGTCAGTCAAAGATACTATGGTCAGACAAGGATACTATGGTCAGTCAAGGATCCTATGGTCAGTCAAAGATCCTATGGTCAGTCAAAGATACTATGGTCAGACAAGGATACTATGGTCAGTCAAGGATCCTATGCCCCCAAATATTATAGTAGCTGTGAGGACCATAGTATATATATATATATATATATATATATATATATATATATATATATATATATATATATATATATATATATATATATATATATATATATATATATATATACCGACTTAATACGTAATTAGAAAGTACAAATGGGTACTATTGAGTTGGACAAACCGGAAAAGGTGTCTATTTATGTTGCAAAGACAAACTAACCTAACCTTCCTAAGCCTAATTCACGAAGTCTTAAATCTGAAGTCTAATATAGTACTAATGTGTGCTATATTAGGCCTAGGAATATTTGAGTTTCTTTTTTAGCTCAATTTTTCGGGCTCTATAAGGTGAATAGTACAAAATTCTACTATTTAATACGTCAAACTTTGTACTATGGTTCACATAGTTACAAAAACTACTATCTAAACAGGAGGATGGGTTGATTATGCAGTTCAATTTTGGTCGCCATACTGTAGCATGGACAGTAATTCAACTGAACGTTCAACAAAGGATCTTAAAGTTAATCCCAGGACTTAGAAGCCTCCCGAGTGGAGAGATTACGTAAGAAATTACTAACTCCCAACGACCTGAAAGCACCAGTATAAAAAGCTATGTTGACCAGACCACACACTACAAAGTGAAGGGACGGTGACGTTTCGGTCTGTCCTGTACCATTTTCAAGTCGATCATTCTCATCGACTTGAGAATGGTCCAGGACGGACCGAAACGTCGTCGACCCTTCATCTTCTAGTGTGTGGTCTGGTCAACACACTTCAGCCACGTTATTGTGACTCATCGCCTGCTTAAAAAGCTATGATTTGTTCAGATCTGAAACCTATATCTATGGGCAGCACAAAACGTGGACCAGACTGTGCGACACAGTGGTTGCCAGGATCAGGTTGGGTTACCGTTACCTGTGGCAGGTGGCTACAGGTGACGGGTCTCCCAATCCTGAGCACTCCAGGGGCAAACTCTGTGAGCAGGAACTGCGGCATGATCTCCCACACTACATCACCGAATGTCCAGTTATTAGACCTTTCAGACCCGTTGGCATGAGGTACTTGGAGCTTTGCAATTACTTTATTCACTCTCGTGTTCTTGAAGATATCCTCATAATGCACCCAGAGTCTGTCAGTGCAGACTACTTATCACATGCCTCTGTATGACTAACCATCCTGTGTGATGGGGATTTTAACCAACGTAGCTAACTTTTTGACACACACTGTACTCTCCTTCATATAGTCTAGGGCTGCTGCACAAATGCTGATGTACCTAAATGTGTTAATAAAAAAAAATTACGAAACCTAATTTATATTCTCTAGAAAGGCGAAGAGTAAAGTTGACATGCCTCAAGTGTATAAATGTATATATCAATACTAAACAATGTATATAAATTGGATAAATCAAGAATAAGAAAAGACCCGGGTAAATACTGGTTTGGAAATAGAGTTGTTGATTTATAAAACCAATTATCGGGTAATACAGCGGACGAGTATCGCTGGATTGTTTCAAGCGTAGGTTAGACATATATAAGAATAGGTTTTGGTATAAATAGTAGCAGCCTCGCACGAGCCAAGAGTCCTGGGGCCAAATTCACAAAGCAGTTACGCAAACACTTACGAACCTGTACATCTTTTCTCAATCTTTGGCGGCTTTGTTTACAATTATTAAACAGTTAATGAGCTCCGAAGCACCAGGAGGCTGTTTATAACAATAACAACAGTTGATTGGCAAGTTTTCATGCTTGTAAACTGTTCAATAAATGTAACCAAAGCCGTCAAGGATTGAGGAAAAATGTTCACGTTCGTAAGTACCTGCGTAACAACTTCGTGAATCTGGCCCCTGCGATGTATTATGTTCTTACACTGATAGACTGACAACTGAAACCTTAAACCATAGCATATGTACTAAACGTGTTAACACTATCAAGTCTTATGTGGGTCGAGGAACACCGACAGTTTCCTTTGTTAATGTGACGACTTATACTGAATTTTGTAGCTAATTCATCAAGACTGTAACTTGCTTAGCTAAATGAATTGTGGGGTTCAGTCCCTGAGCCCATTATGTGCCTCTGTAACCCTTTCTACTACCACCCACAAGATGAGTATGGGGTGCATAATAAATGAACTAAAGTAAAAGTGGCCACAGTGGTTACCAAGGTAGCCATCTCCAGTGTCAAGAACATCCCACACTGAAGCTGTATGTAGACGAGGAGTCACAATAACGTGGCTGAAAAATGTTGACCAGACCCCACTAGAAACTGAAGAGACGACGTTTCGATCCCAGGTACCTATTTACTGCTAGGTGAACAGAAGCATCAGGGTGAAAGAAACTTTGCCCATTTGTTTCCTCCTCCACAGGCAATCGAACCCGGATCCTCAGGACTACGAGTCCTGAGTGCTGTCCACTCAGCTGTCAGACCCCTCAGGCTCTGCTAAATAACAGTCTACAATGCTTTGCTTCAAAGCATTTTAGATTGAGAAAATACTGAAGCAGTGCAATGGGCTCGAACTCACGTCCCTAGACCATTGTTAGCGTGTCGCTCCTCTTGTCTCCTGGAACTAAAATTACTCTGTCTACCTGATGCTGAGCACTTGTGGGTGAGGTGTGCAGGCCCGCCCGCGCGCGCGCGTCCAGGCTCAGCAGCTGGGTGACATATACTGATGTTAGGCTTATGACGTTGACAAACACTGAGGGGGTTCAGGTGCGGGTTCATGGCTTGCAGCACTGCCATGAGGGCGATCGATAAGAAAGCCGTGTTGTATGTCCTACCACACACACACACACACACACACACACACACACACACACACACACACACACACACACACACACACACACACACACACACACACACACACATACACACACACACACACACACACACACACACACACACACACACACACACACACACACACACACACACCTGTCAAGCACACGACGAAGCTCGAAAAAGTTTAGAGGTATGCCACTAGACTAGTCCCAGAGCTAAGAGGCATGAGTTACGAGGAAAGGCTGCGAGAGATGCACCTTACGACACTGGAAGACAGAAGAGTAAGGGGAGACATGATCACTACCTACAAAATCCTCAGGGATATTGACAGGGTAGACAAGGATAAACTATTCAACACTGGTGGTACGCGAACAAGGGGACACAAGTGGAAACTGAGTACCCACATGAGCCACAGAGAAATTAAAAAGAATTTTATCAGTGTCAAAGTAGTTAACAGATGGAATGCATTAGGCAGTGATGTGGTGGAGGCTGACTCCATACACAGTTTCAAGTGTAGATATGATAGAGCCCAGTAGGCTCAGGAACCTGTACACCAGTTGATTGACAGTTGAGAGGTGGGACCAAAGAGCCAGAGCTCAACCCCCGCAAGCACAACTAGGTGAGTACACACACGCCCGTCCTCACACTAGGCTGGTTAAAGCAGCGGCCGTCCTCCCAGACGCATTCATCAATTTGAACATATTGTGTATTAAAATTCTTTGTTCTCATATATAAATTAATATTATTATACATAAAAATTCTTTGTGTAGTTAGACATAGGTTAGGTTAGGTGTTTAGGTTCTGTTAGCGATTCTTTGTACTTGTAGTACGTGGGTGAAGCATTTACAGCGTTGTGGTTCGAACACAAGTCGTCAGTGAAGCACTTGTTCCGGAAGTGTTCAAACATCAGCAATTGTGAGTCGTGTGTAAACCGTTTATCATTCATAAACAGCGGGTTTGGCGGCTGGATTAACGAGCTTGGATCTTTGTATCCGAGGACAAGGATGGGGTCAGGAATCCAGCCCGTCCTCCAAAGACCCAAAAGTGATTCCATCCATCCGCCAAACCCGCTGTTTATGAATGATAAACGGTTTACACACGACTCACAACTGATGACGTTCGAACACTTCCGGAACAAGTGCTTCACTGACAATTTTGTTCGAACGACAACGCTGTAAATACTTCACCCACGTACTACAAATACAAATAATCGCCAACGGAACCTAAACACCTAACCTAATCTGTCTATATATGCACAATATGCTAATATATTATAATATTAATTTATATTTGAGAAAATTCCCGTTTTGAATGAACAGCATGTAAAAATTTATGAATGCGTTTGTGGGGGTCGACCGCTGGATGGAATGGACTCGAGTCAAGGACAGGTTGCAGGAATCTAGGAGCAACACACACAGGGAACCCCAAGTCACGCCCAACCAAGAACACAACTTTTTACCTCGCCAAGTCAAAGGGACATTACGCCCTCGTCCAATCAAGATGGTGGCTTTGGCCTCGTCCAATCAAGGAGATGTGCGCGGAAGGTCCATCTACCACTGGGAGTCCACAACCTCAGTTTCACTCTATGGGAGAGAGGTTTCACCCTCGTTAATGTTGGTGAGGTTCCTTGTCGTACCACGTGTATCCTGTGGCGGGTTGACCGCACGCGGGCTGCGGCACCAGGCGTGGACACTCCGCACTGGTGTTGCCGCAAGCGACATACGTCCATATAGTTTAATGGCTCGCTATAACTTTGTTCAGTTATACGAATATTTCTTCCTATCTCAGTCTACCAATCTCCATCACTTCTCCCTCCTTTATCCTCCCCTTCTCTCTCTCTCTCTCTCTCTCTCTCTCTCTCTCTCTCTCTCTCTCTCTCTCTCTCTCTCTCTCTCTCTCTCCCTCCCTCTCCTTTCTAATCTCCTTTTTCCTTCGTATCTCTTTCCCTTCGATCTCTCCGTCCATCATTCCCAACCTATCTTCCTCTCTCTCTCCCCCCCTCACTTTTTCTCTCCCTCCCTCTTTCTCTCCCTCCCTCCCTCTCTCTTTCTCTCCCTCTCCCCCATCCTCTCTCTCTACATCCGTTAAGAGGAAATAAAACTGTCTGAACGAGAGAACATTGATTTTATAGACCACAGTGAAAACGACTTAACAAAGCAAAGCTCTTCAAAAGAATTTGTAAACAGAGCAGCTCTATAACGGGATAGTGCGGAGTGTGGCCGCTGTAGCGAGTCTGGTGTACTGGTCGCTGTAGTGAGTGTGGTGTACTGGTCGCTGTAGCGAGTGTGGTGTACTGGTCGCTGTACCGAGTGTGGTGTACTGGTCGCTGTAACGAGTGTGGTGTACTGGTCGCTGTAACGAGTGTGGTGTACTGGTCGCTGTAGCGAGTGTGGTGTACTGGTCGCTGTAACGAGTGTGGTGTACTGGTCGCTGTAACGAGTGTGGTGTACTGGTCGCTGTAACGAGTGTGGTGTACTGGTCGCTGTAGCGAGTGTGGTGTACTGGTCGCTGTAACGAGTGTGGTGTACTGGTCGCTGTAACGAGTGTGGTGTACTGGTCGCTGTAGCGAGTGTGGTGTACTGGTCGCTGTAGCGAGTGTGAATCTTCATAGTTTATAAAAGGATTTCATCCCCTGAACTGGTACCTTGTATCCGGCCACCCTTCACAATATTTTCATTACTTTACACTTGCTGGAGGTAAACTCTAGTAGCCATTGGTTGGACATTCCTTCAGTTTGTCCATGTCGTCTTATAGCCTCTTGCTGTCCACCTCCGGCCTATTCCTTTTCATAATTTTAGCATCTTCGGCAAACATATCGAGGAATGAGTCTACAGTCTGTGAAAGGTGGTTTTCAAGTCATGAACAGAACAGGTCCGAGTACAGAACCCTGTGGGACTTCGCTGGTGACATCAAGTCATTCTGAGATCTCCACCATCACAGCAACTCACTGTTGTCTACCTTGAAATATTAAGATTTATGTATTACCTTTAAGTGATTATCTTTAAGTATTCACCTTTGACTTCTTTCTCTCTGATTCCTCTGTATGAGTGATTCGTCGTCCCGTGCTAATCTGATCTGCTAAGTTAGGTACCTCTGCTTCACCTGGCCTGCTATCCTAACAACCACCTTCACCTGACCTGCTATCCTAACTACCTCTGCTTCACCTGACCTGCTATCCTAACTACCTCTGCTTCACCTGACCTGCTATCCTAACAACCTCTGCTTCACCTGACCTGCTATCCTAACAACCTCTGCTTCACCTGACCAGCTATCCTAACAACCTCTGCTTCACCTGACCAGCTATCCTAACAGCCTCTGCTTCACCTGACCTGCTATCCTAACTACCTCTGCTTCACCTGACCTGCTATCCTAACTACCTCTGCTTCACCTGACCTGCTATCCTAACAACCTCTGCTTCACCTGATCTGCTATCCTAACAACCTCTGCTTCACCTGACCAGCTATCCTAACAACCTCTGCTTCACCTGACCAGCTATCCTAACAACCTCTGCTTCACCTGACATGCTATCCTAACAACCTCTGCTTCACCTGACCTGCTATCCTAACAACCTCTGCTTCACCTGACCTGCTATCCTAACAATCTCTGCTTCACCTGACCTGCTATCCTAACTACATCTGCTTCACCTGACCTGCTATCCTAACAACCTCTGCTTCACCTGACCTGCTATCCTAACTACCTCTGCTTCACCTGACCTGCTATCCTAACTACATCTGCTTCACCTGCCCTGCTATCCTAACTACCTCTGCCTCACCTGCCCTGCTATCCTAACTACCTCTGCTTCACCTGACCTGCTATCCTAACAACCTCTGCTTCACCTGACCTGCTATCCTAACTACATCTGCTTCACCTGCCCTGCTATCCTAACTACCTCTGCTTCACCTGCCCTGCTATCCTAACTACCTCTGCTTCACCTGACCTGCTATCCTAACAACCTCTGCTTCACCTGACCTGCTATCCTAACTACATCTGCTTCACCTGCCCTGCTATCCTAACTACCTCTGCTTCACCTGCCCTGCTATCCTAACTACCTCTGCTTCACCTGACCTGCTATCCTAACAATCTCTGCTTCACCTGACCTGCTATCCTAACAACCTCTGCTTCACCTGACCTGCTATCCTAACAATCTCTGCTTCACCTGACCTGCTATCCTAACAGCCTCTGCTTCACCTGACCTGCTATCCTAACAGCCTCTGCTTCACCTGACCTGCTATCCTAACAGCCTCTGCTTCACCTGACCTGCTATCCTAACAATCTCTGCTTCACCTGACCTGCTATCCTAACAATCTCTGCTTCACCTGACCTGCTATCCTAACAGCCTCTGCTTCACCTGACCTGCTATCCTAACACCCTTTGCTTCACCTGACCTGCTATGATAACCTCTGCTTCACCTGACCTGCTATCATAACAACCTCTGCTTCACCTGACCTGCTCTCCTAACACCCTCTGCTTCACCTGACCTGCTATCCTAGCAATCTCTGCTTCACCTGACCTGCTATCCTAACCCCCTCTGCTTCACCTGACCTGATATCCTAACCCCCTCTGCTTCACCTGACCTGCTATCCCAACAGCCTCTGCTTCACCTGACCTGCTATCCTAACAGCCTCTGCTTCACCTGACCTGTTATCCTAACACCCTTTGCTTCACCTGACCTGCTATCCCAACAGCCTCTGCTTCACCTGACCTGCTATCCTAACAGCCTCTGCTTCACCTGACCTGTTATCCTAACACCCTCTGCTTCACCTGACCTGCTCTCCTAACACCCTCTGCTTCACCTGACCTGCTATCCTAACAACCTCTGCTTCACCTGACCTGCTATCCTAACCCCCTCTGCTTCACCTGACCTGCTATCCTAACCCCCTCTGCTTCACCTGACCTGATATCCTAACCCCCTCTGCTTCACCTGACCTGATATCCTAACCCCCTCTGCTTCACCTGACCTGATATCCTAACCCCCTCTGCTTCACCTGACCTGCTCTCCTAACACCCTCTGCTTCACCTGACCTGATATCCTAACCCCCTCTGCTTCACCTGACCTGCTATCCTAACCCCTCTGCTTCACCTGACCTGATATCCTAACCCCCTCTGCTTCACCTGACCTGCTATCCTAACCCCCTCTGCTTCACCTGACCTGATATCCTAACCCCCTCTGCTTCACCTGACCTGCTATCCTAACCCCCTCTGCTTCACCTGACCTGATATCCTAACCCCCTCTGCTTCACCTGACCTGCTATCCTAACCCCCTCTGCTTCACCTGACCTGATATCCTAACCCCCTCTGCTTCACATGACCTGCTATCCTAACCCCCTCTGCTTCACCTGACCTGCTATCCTAACAGCCTCTGCTTCACCTGACCTGCTATCCTAACCCCCTCTGCTTCACCTGACCTGATATCCTAACCCCCTCTGCTTCACCTGACCTGCTATCCTAACAGCCTCTGCTTCACCTGACCTGCTATCCTAACCCCCTCTGCTTCACCTGACCTGATATCCTAACCCCCTCTGCTTCACCTGACCTGCTATCCTAACAGCCTCTGCTTCACCTGACCTGCTATCCTAACCCCCTCTGCTTCACCTGACCTGCTATCCTAACCCCCTCTGCTTCACCTGACCTGCTATCCTAACCCCCTCTGCTTCACCTGACCTGATATCCTAACCCCCTCTGCTTCACCTGACCTGCTATCCTAACCCCCTCTGCTTCACCTGACCTGATATCCTAACCCCCTCTGCTTCACCTGACCTGCTATCCTAACAGCCTCTGCTTCACGGCATGATGAATGAACATGTACTGCCGACTCTTCCTGTCAGGAATATATCGCATACCTCGAGAGGTATATTCTAGCAAAGGTATTTCTAAGCTCTTAATTGAATTTTCTCCCTGTGATGAGCACTCCCGCTCCTCTGGCTCTAATAGAACCTCTGGCTCTATTAGAGCTCTATTGAACGAGGGAAGATTACCTGCTTCCATCCCAGCTTTCCAGAGTCCTTTTTTTTACAGAGTTAAGTGGTGTGTTAATTAGCTCTAGTGTATGGAAGTGAATTAAATCATCTGAATACTTGTTCGAAATGTGATTTCGGCTGATTTTGGGAACGTGGGAGAATACGTTGATGTTGATAAGTGTTTGATGACGTAACGAGCGTCAATGATTGATTCAGCCGTTGATTGACAAGTGCTGTACGGTCATAATATGAAGGCTGTTATAGAGTTCAATGACTCAGTAAAAGAGAATAAGACCTGTGTACCCATATTCAGGTGGAAGATGTTGGGGAAAGTGGAAAATAAGTGAGTATAAGTGTGTCGTAGAGAAAGGCTACTTGAGGTCTGAGCCACAGACGCAGGCCACTAGAGGCTTGAGCCACAGACGCAGGCCACCTGAAGCCTGAGCCACAGACGCAGGCCACTTGAGGTCTGAGCCACAGACGCAGGCCACTAGAGGCCTGAGCCACAGACGCAGGCCACTTGAAGCCTGAGCCACAGACGCAGGCCACCTGAAGCCTGAGCCACAGACGCAGGCCACTTGAGGTCTGGACCACAGACGCAGGCCACTTGAGGTCTGGGAGATGGCGTAGCTGACCACACCCGCGCACACTTCCCCCTGGCGGGAACTAATTAAACAATAACCGGCCTGTCATTGGCTGCTGCTTCATGGCGCGAGATTAACGACGCCCCATTGGCCCATTCATGGCGTCGTGTTCTCCCGTCACGCGGGAGGGGTGGGGGGGAGGTCACACGCCCTGGACCCCACCCTGTGGTGAGGGACTGGTGTCTGGTGAGTCCTCATGATGAGGAGAGTCTTTGAGAGTCCATCTGGGAGTCGTCACGGTGAAGGACCCCTGAAAGTCCATCTGGGAGTCCTCACGGTGAAGGACCCCTGAAAGTCCATCTGGGAGTCCTCACGGTGAAGGACCCCTGAAAGTCCATCTGGGAGTCCTCACGGTGAAGGACCCCTGAAAGTCCATCTGGGAGTCCCTGAAAGTCCATCTGGGAGCCCCTGAGAGTCCACAAGGAGTCCTCGTGGGGTTCATTTGATAAACTACAATATTTAGTTTGAGTCACTTTTTTCTTCCATATGAACTTTGAGTCACTAAAAGAAATAAAAAAAAACACTTAAAGACATTTTTATTTCCAAATTTATTTCCATCAAAATAAATATGAAAATAAAATCTTTATATTTTATTGAAACGGGTCTTCAGGAAGATTTTAATAAAAGATACCTGGACGGAGTGAAACATTATTCTTTATTTATACATTTTTGGCCAGTGATAATATAGCCAGTGAAATTAGTGAATATTTCGATCGTTTAATGTCAACTTTACCTTTGGTTAATTTCGGTAGCTATTTACTGACCCAAAATTGATTCAGATGACAGAATGTTGATTACATTCTGTTAAATTAAATATAGTAAACATATATTTTAGAAAATGTATTCCTAGTGCCCAGTTAAATATAGAAACCTATCAACAAGGTCCTGATTAACATTAGAATGTCATGACTGTCAATGAATGTCATGAATGACTGAATGTCATTCATGACTGTCATGAATGAGAAGACTGGAACATTCTACAACCTACTTTACCCTTGCAGTACCTCTTAATAATGTGGCTTTAAGACATTCTCACATTTCTCACAAGTAAATCAATAATGACGCTTTATTCAACAAGTTTTTTATTTAGAAGTTTTTACACTTATTGAGGTAACTAGCGGTTCCTGTAAGATGAAGGGAAGGGAATTATCATGGGGAAAGTGCCAAGCCATTACGACTATATAGCACTTAGAAGGGGTCAGGATAAGGATTTGGGATGGGACGGGAGGGGGGGAGGAATGGTGCCCAACCACTTGGACGGTCGAGGAATTGAACGCCGACCTGCATGAAGCGAAACCGTCACTCTACCGTCCAGCCCAAGTGGTTGGGTGAGCCAACTAGCGGATTGTGTAGCAGAACCAGCACAGTTGTCCACGTTTGTGAGATGTGGAATGTGGCGGGAGAAGCCACCCGTCTGGGCTTTGATCAAGTTCATGACTGTTGGGATCGCGAAGGGAAATTGATGGGCCAGAAATGGGTTGACTATTCCAAGCACTCGGACACACGCTCGGAGTTGAACTCAACTCTCAGGGCTTCAGTTGCCTGCCGGAGCCACAGGAACGCACAATGCCTTGTATAAGAACATACGAAGGTAACTGCAGAAGTCCTATTGAAGCCTGAGCCACAGACGCAGGCCACTTGAAGCCTGAGCCACAGACGCAGGCCACTTGAGGCCTGAGCCACAGACGCAGGCCACTTGAGGTCTGGACCACAGACGCAGGCCACCTGAAGCCTGAGCCACAGACGCAGGCCACTTGAAGCCTGAGCCACAGACGCAGGCCACTTGAGGCCTGAGCCACAGACGCAGGCCACTTGAGGTCTGGACCATACGAGGCAGCTCCTATATATAGTTCCTTGTATCTCAGTCATCACTTTCCGGGGACCAGTAGAAGGCCTGGTTTCTGGTAAGATCCAACCCCGTTCTCGCACTTGCCTTTAGTCAATATTGGCTTATTTAATAAGTGCATATGTGACATACTAATTGATTGTGAATAGTTTATCTTGAAAAGCTTCATAGAAAACACCGACCTCACCTAACCTTCTTAGTATGTTAAGATAAGCATCTTATTGCTTCTTATTTACAATTATTACTTAACCTATCCAAGATCACTACTCAATCCCCCACCCCCCCTCCTCTATTCCTTTTCCCTTCCTTCAACCCACATCTTTCCATCTTCAACTCTCTCATTCCTTCTCTCCCCCACCCACCTGTTCCAAGGTCAAGTCTCTAATATATGCATAACTTAATTACAGGAGTTTTATCTATATTAAAACAGATTTCTATATAAATACGAAACGTTAGAAAATAATATAGTGATTAGTTGCTAATAGTTTGGGTGAGGTATGAGCTTATTGATCTGGAGTCCAACACATTGTGCCACTGTCCTGAAGCTTTGTCAACAAAACCTCAATAAATGAGCTTTAATTCAATAAAAGATTATAAATGAGCTTTATTTCAATAACATTCCAGCAGTGGAAGAAGAGAGACGATAAAGCATCCACGACTCTGTCCCTTTATTTAATGCTATTTAACTGTTTTCAACTCTCGTGTTGCTCTGTAACTAGTTAGTTCAAGTTTAGCTTCGTGTAAGGTCAAAGGTGTTATGCTTCCCTACTTGGTGTGTGTGATGCTGAGGTGACTGTCCTCCTCAGCATGCGTGTTGGTGCTGCAGGGTTCAATCCCTGTAGGTCTCTGGTAGTGGCTCGTAGCCCCCTTCCCTCAGCCTCCTCCTGCTCTCTTAACTCACCAAGCCTGAGATGACCTATCGCTCATACACGATATTCAACTTTTGACATCAAAGAAAAACCTTTTTAGCTCAAAATACTAGAAAAAAAAATACTTTTTCAAAAAACTGCTTTTAAAATTACTACAAAGAATACAGAATAATGACTAGGTACTGACTATGACTCTGTTTTTTAAATTAAAAAAAAAATCATTATTGGAACATTATTATTTTTTTGTGGTTAGAAAAGTCTTTCCTGGAGCGAGAGGATGGAGTTCGAACCCTGGTCAGGAAGGGGCACTCTTGGACCTTTCCTACACTGTTCAGCCCTGTTTACTAAGCAATAATTGGGCCCTGATTGGCTGACCGTGAATTGAAAAAAAATTTTGCCCAATGGATTCATATGGATTAAAGGAGGCAGAGGTTGACCAGACCACACACTAGAAGTTGAAGGGACGATGACGTTTCGGTCCGTCCTGGACCATTCTCAAGTCGATTCAACACACTTCAGCCACGTTATTGTGACTCATCGCCTGCACGAGTCAGAGGTCTTAGCCTCCAATAAACTCATCAGCGAGACGAAATAAAAAATATATCAATCATTTTACATTTTCAAGAAAAACAAAATAATAACTTTCATTTATTCAAGATTTTAAATTTTCGAAAAAAAGAACTTTTAGTTTGTAATAACTGTCAACTTTAAAGTTACGAGAAGAAATAATTTTTCCAAATGTGGAAATGGTATGACAGCTCATGGAATTAAACACCTGAAAATAATGAGATTTTCGAGACGAGCGTGAGAGCTATGAATCACTTGAATATTAAATCCCTTAAGCTTTAAACAGGATTTATCTTACAGAACACTCAAGAACTCTCCTTGAGGGAAGAAGAGAGAGACTGTGTGTTTGGGGCCAACCACACGCCAACCACACCATTAACTCTGTGGTTGGGTCGTAAGCTTGCTTAGGGCAAGAGTAACATTAGAATTAAGTTTTTCCAAGCTTTAAATACCTGTAATGTCTATCATTTTTGACCTATGTAAACTACAGGCTTTTCCAGGGCCGTAAAATGATAGATCTATCACCTGTTCAGGTTTTGAAAATCTGCTGTAATATCCATATTAAATTGTCGCTCATGGGGCTACCTGCCTGCCTAAGATTTTCCACGTGTTGATTCATCCACATATACACACGCACGCACGCACGCACGCACACACACACACACACACACACACACACACACACACACACACACACAACCCGCCTGTGTGTGTGTGTGTGTGTGTGTGTGTGTGTGTGTGTGTGTGTGTGTGTGTGTGTGTGTGTGTGTGTGTGTGTGGTCCAATAAAGGACACAGTGATATATAGAGGACGGTTTTCCGACTGAGAGGTAAAGACTGACAGGTGAACTAATTAACATCACAATCTCCTTTTGCAGCCATCCTCCACACCCTCCCTCCCTCCCTCCCTCCCTCCCTCCCTCCCTCCCTCCCTCCTCTCCTCCCCCCTGGTACATGTAATAAACAGGTTCATGAGGGCTTAGTGTCCCCGCGGCCCGGTCTCCACCCTCAGGAAGCAGCCCGTGACAGCTGACTAACACCCAGGTACCTATTTACTGCTAGGTAACAGGAGCATCAGGGGTGAAAGAAACTCTGCCAACTGTTTCTCGCCGGCGCCCGGGATCGAACCCGGGACCACAGGATCACGCGTCTAGTGTTCCGTCCGCTTTTAATCTGGAGAAAGCTGTTTACCACAGAGGAAATAAATCGACAGCTAAAGTCTTTGACACAATCATAGAATCCTTAAAGTGATTTATCTCCATTGTAAATATTATTAATTCATCTAACATGTATTCACGGGCGCTTGGCGGGTGAATCCATGCCTATACAGTCTTATAGGAAGGCTTAGCTCTGGTGTGGAATATGGGAATCTTATAGGAATCTTCCTATACAGTCTTATTGGAAGGTTTAGCTCTGGTGTGGAGTATGGGAATCTTATAAGAATCTTCCTATGCAGTCTTATAGGAAAGATTAGCTCTGGTGTGGAATATGGGAATCTTATAGGAATCTTCCTATACAGTCTTATAGGAAAGATTACCTCTGGTGTGGAATATGGGAATCTTATATGAATCTTCCTATACAGTCTTATAGGAAGGTTTAGCTCTGGTGTGGAATATGGGAATCTTATAGGAATCTTCCTATACAGTCTTATAGGAAAGATTAGCTCTGGTGTGGAATATGGGAATCTTATAGGAATCTTCCTATACAGTCTTATAGGAAAGATTAGCTCTGGTGTGGAATATGGGAATCTTATAGGAATCTTCCTATACAGTCTTATTGGAAAGACTAGCTCTGCTGTGGAGTATGGGAATCTTATAGGAATCTTCCTATACAGTCTTATAGGAAAGATTAGCTCTGGTGTGGAATATGGGAATCTTATAGGAATCTTCCTATACAGTCTTATAGGAAAGATTAGCTCTGGTGTGGAATATGGGAATCTTATAGGAATATTCCTATACAGTCTTATAGGAAAGATTAGCTCTGGTGTGGAATATGGGAATCTTATAGGAATATTCCTATACAGTCTTATAGTAAGGCTTAGCTCTGGGGGATGTGTGTGATGTGTGAGACCACATCTTTCATGGTCCTCCGTGGCCACATCTTGACCACATCCGTGTCACAGACCACATGATGTGGTCACATGACCACATGGTCACATACCGTGACCACATCCTCACAAATCAACTCATTTCCAAATAAGTGAACCTCAATTACCGAGAGTTTGAAAAGGTTGTGGCGGTAATTAGAAGGGTCGGTTTAACAACGCTAATGACAATTAACTTCTTCCAATGGACCCAATGGTCCAATTAGGCACAAACAACCACAAGGTAATTACAAGACAAGCAGCTAGTTAGCACTCAAGCGGACCTCCTCTTGAGTCTTTGAATCAAAGAAAACCAAATGTTTTTTTTAGCAATAATTTTGTGTCTAATTTCCTATTTAAAAATTGTCTTATATATTTGTATATATATATATATATATATATATATATATATATATATATATATATATATATATATATATATATATATATATATATATATATATATATGTATATATATCACATTTATCAATATTATTTGTATTATTACCATTATCAATTTATTAATCGAGAAAACTTTTCCACAAATAATACAAATTATTCTTTGAAAATAATGTTTAAATGTAAAAAAAACATTCTTTAAAAATAATGTTTAAATGTAAACAATAATATACTAAATATAACAATATACTTAACTAAATCAGACTAGGAAAATAAAACAAAAAATTTCAACAAACAAACCAATAAAAAACAAAAAGCAAACACAACAGTACTCCCCAAACGGGAGGACCTATTGACTGAAAATTATCGAAGCGTCATATTAACAACCAAATTACCGCCACATTTAATGACTCGAGATGTAATTAGCAGATTACAGCCCCCTCACGTGGTGACGAGTCATTAGAGGTCATTCTCGCCTTCTGGGACAAGCAAATACCGCACCTATGTTACTTGTCATTAAAAAACTCAAACTATTCATTTCCATATATGAGTTTTTGTCTATATTTGCCGGGACCGACAAATATGTTTTGTTGGACTATTGAGAGAGAGAGAGAGAGAGAGAGAGAGAGAGAGAGAGAGAGAGAGAGAGAGAGAGAGAGAGAGAGAGAGAGAGAGAGAGAGAGAGAGAGATTTCTACCTGGAGTAGGAGATGGCAGGTCACATTTACGGCTAAGGAGAGGTTATCTTGAGGTTATCTTGAGGTTATCTTGAGGTTATCTTGAGATGATTTCGGGGTTTAGCGTCCCCGCGGCCCGGTCCTCGACCAGGCCTCTATTTTGTTACACACCCCCAGGAAGCAGCCCGCAACAGCTGTCTAACTCCCAGGTATCTATTTACTGCTAGGTGAACAGATCATCAGGGTGTAAGAAACTCTGCCCATTTGTTTCCTCCTCCACCGGGGATCGAACCCGGAACCTCAGGACTACGAATCACAAGCGCTGTCCACTCAGCTGTCAGGCCCCCCAGGTGTCAGGCCTCAGGAGACACAGGGGATGAACAAATCCATATGGGCCGTGATGAGGATTCGAACCTAAGCGCTGCATGATCCCAGACGCGCTTTATAATTATGACTCTATGGGGATGGTTACTAAACTACACATTGCAAATCGGACAGCCTTGCAAATTGGTGGTAAAACCCTAAAGTTCACAGATGAAGCTGACATTTTGGGAATGAAGTTCGACTCTTCAATAACAATGAAGAGTCACATGCTTACCTTAACCCAAAAGGCAGTCAGGAGATCTACAGCCGTACGGCGCATTTCACTCCTTGACAGCCGGAGCTGCAAAACCTTATATGAAGCACAAGTTCGCTCTCATATACAGTATGCAACTCACTATTGGATTGCCTGCCATCCATCATTCATCAGACTGTTGGACCAAGTGAAGAGACGGGCAAAAAGGCTCATCTCTAGTCTTCACCGTTGATGGTCTTAATGTTATCTCCATGGCCACCATTCTCAAAGTTCCGCGCCTGGCCCAACTTCGTGGACTACCAGTAGTTGCCACCCGTAACACTAGCCTCTCAACCTTCAACAGTCTCATGCTGGAGCTGCCCTTTTCAAGAACATCACTCCATCAGCGATCATTCACTCCGAGGCTGACTCGTAACTAGAACTTGTTCGCCCAACAGGTTGACACACGGGAGATCAGGTCAAGTGATCACATGAAGGCTCTGGCACACAGTTGGCTCCAGGCTCATCCTCTTCCTTATATGATTGTTACCTAATGTTCTTAATGAACAAAGTTTATTCCTAATGATGCATATAACAGGCTCATGATATAAATGGGTCTCAAGGAGCAAGTTTCAACTGAGCTCAGATAGGATTACAGCTCTTGCTTGCATTTTCACCAGGTTCCTTATATGATAGTTCCCAATGTGATAGTTTCAAAGTACATTCTCATGAAATAAATAAGTCTCTAGGAGCAGGCTTCAGATGAGCTGAGGATGGATAACAGCTCTTGCTTGCAGCTTCACTCGGTACGCCATTTAACAACCCTTATGCAGTTACATATGTGGCTAATTACTATATCTTTGGCTCTATTTCGGAAACAAGGAATTTCTTTGTGTACTTCAACACATTTTTATGATACTGTTTTTAACGTTAATGGAGACGAGACTGATGTCTTGGGACGGTCTGAAACTGTCATAACAGGAGATTTTACCTACCTCTTATTTCCCCCCCCCCCTATAACCTATTATAGATATAGGTTAAGTAATAATTGTAATTACGAAGCAATAAGTTGCTTATCTTAACATACCAAGAAGGTTAGGTAAGGTCGATGTTTTCTATGAAGCTTTTCAAGGTAAACTAGTGTGCTTAGTATGCCACATATGCACGTATTTAATAAGTCAATATTGACTATACGAAAGTGCGAGAACGGGTTGTGTTGATAAACCATGATTCACTTAAAGACTTCTATCATATCCTCACATCAAAGCGACATTCATCACCGTCAAAGGTTCAATGATGACAACGTCAGAGCACCTGGTCTTGCTGGGGACCACTGGATCAAGCAGCTGTCTTCAGGCATTTCTCTTTGCCAGTATAGATTGATGCATCTGGCCTAGTCAGAAGCGAATCGCCTGAGGGTCGTAGGGAAGTAGATAGATTACATCTGGCACCCTTATCGCCTGGGGGTTGTAGAGAAGTAGATAGATTACATCTGGCGCCCTTATCGCCTGGGGGTTGTAGGGAAGTAGATAGATTACATCTGGCACCCTTATCGCCTGGGGGTCGTAGGGAAGTAGATAGATTACATCTGGCACCCTTATCGCCTGGGGGTCGTAGGGAAGTAGATAGATTACATCTGGCACCCTTATCGCCTGGGGGTCGTAGGGAAGTAGATAGATTACATCTGGCACCCTTATCGCCTGGGAGTCGTAGAGAAGTAGATAGATTACATCTGGCACCCTTATCGCCTGGGGGTCGTAGGGAAGTAGATAGATTACATCTGGCACCCTTATCGCCTGGGGGGTCGTAGAGAAGTAGATAGATTACATCTGGCACCCTTATCGCCTGGGGGTCGTAGGGAAGTAGATAGATTACATCTGGCGCCCTTATCGCCTGGGGGTCGTAGGGAAGTAGATAGATTACATCTGGCACCCTTATCGCCTGGGGGTCGTAGGGAAGTAGATAGATTACATCTGGCACCCTTATCGCCTGGGGGTCGTAGGGAAGTAGATAGATTACATCTGGCACCCTTATCGCCTGGGAGTCGTAGAGAAGTCGATAGATTTTTTTCGATTTCCAGTTGGACCTTCGGGAGAGAAGACGGCAATTCTGTCTTCTGTTCGGCACCGTCTTCGCCGATATCTGCCAGAGGTCACTGGAAGACGTTTTGCTCGTCAGAGCTTGGGTTTAGGATGGGCCGTCGCGATTCTGCAGTTAGGCCGAGAGCCGGTGGGAGCCGGTCGGCCGAGCGGACAGCACGCTGGACTTGTGATCCTGTGGTCCCGGGTTCGATCCCGGGCGCCGGCGAGAAACAATGGGCAGAGTTTCTTTCACCCTATGCCCCTGTTACCTAGCAGTAAAATAGGTACCTGGGTGTTAGTCAGCTGTCACGGGCTGCTTCCTGGGGGTGGAGGCCTGGTCGAGGACCGGGCCGCGGGGACACTAAAGCCCCGAAATCATCTAAAGATAACCTAAAGATAACCTCGACCTTATTCCACCGCACATAGTTATAGGATCCCAGAAGCCTTATCGTCTGAGATCACCGCTTGTTGATGTGTTCCAGGGGCCAGGATTCACGAAGCAGTTACGCAAGCACTTACGAACCTGTACATCTTTTCTCAATCTTTGGCGGCTTTGCAATTATTAAACGATTAATGAGCTCCGAAGCACCAGGAGGCTGTTTATAACAATAACAACAGTTGAATGGGAAGTTTTTATGCTTGTAAACTGTTTAATAAATGTAACCAAAGCTGTCATAGATTGAGGAAAGATGTACACGTTCGTAAGTGCTTGCGTAACTGCTTCGTGAATCTGGCCCCAGGTGGGTCCCGCCAAACACACAATGAAACTACGACGTTAGAACAACGTTCGAACAAGTTTTAACACCTCCTAACCAGTTATAACAACCAATATAGCAAGTTGTAACAACGTTCTAATACGTCATAAACACGTTAAGCCAAGATGTAACAACATTATTACAAGTTGTAACAAGCAGAAAATAGAGACAGTTTCGGTTTGTGTTTCCAGGAGTAAGTGTGAAGTGTGGGGCCCGTGGCTCGCCTCGGACGCCACGGGCCCCGAAGCACCTGCCACTTCTCTGCCTTTGCCACTTTGTAAAGACATCCAACCTTTAAGCCTGGTCAGAAACGTAGGAACCCAAGCAACCCATCTAACCCATCGAGTCCGATGCATAGAAGATGTAGATATTGCAAATAGCTACTTTTCTTAATACGTTGCATCTGCAAACTTAGTTACGTCAACGTAAACAAACGCAACCTATAACTTGAGAGGACAGGTTGACTCACGGCGTATTTATCTACCACAAAACAGCTGTAAGGATTTACGTTTTTCTCCCATCAAGGGGACGGCGGGGCATATCCGAAAACTGGAATGGAACCTCTATCCAAAGAAACACAAAATCAAATTGTAGTCTCCGTGGTGTAGTGGTAAGACATTCGCCTGGCGTTCCGCGAGCGCTTTGTAATGGGTTCGTATCCTGGCCGGGGGAGGATTTACTGGGCGCAAATCCTTAACTGTAGCCTCTGTTTAACTCAACAGTAAAATGTGAACTTGGTTGTAACAAGGATTCTTCGCGGCGGGGATCGTATTCCAGGGACCTGCCCGAAACGCTACGCGTACTAGTGGCTCTACAACCATGTAACAACTCTTCTATATATCTCAAAAAAAAAATATGAGGTAATCACAAAATAGACACCAAGGTTTGTTCCTGAGCTGAGGGAACCGAGTTATGAAGAAAGACTGAAGGAACTAGACCTCCCCCCCCTCCCTTCAACCAAAGCGATACGGCGAAACTGGTAAACAATGTACAAGTATCTTAAGAGACACTGAACAGAAGAACAGAAAGAACAATGTTCAAATCGAGATAATTGGAGACACAAATGAGTTACAAAGATGTCAGAAACAACTTCCTTGTGGTAAGAATCACAAATAAATTGTATAGCTTCAAATACATTTTTTTTACACTAACACAATTTTAAAAACAGGTATATGGAAAAAGAGTTAATTCTGGAATCCTTGACCCTATAGGTTACATAGTCTTCATAGTCATAATGACGCTATCTCTTTATAATTACTTTACCTAGGACCCCTCGAGGGACTAGAATATAAAGGAGATATGGTACCAACATACAAGATACTTAATGACAGATGAGCTGAACAGGGCACAGGTGGAAGCTATCAACACAGGTGGAAGCTAAGAAACACAGGTGGAAGCTAGCAACACAGGTGGAAGCTATCAACACAGGTGGAAGCTGGCAACACAGGTGGACAATATCAACACAGGTGGAAGCAAGCAACACAGGTTGAAGCTAACAACACAGGTGGAAGCAAGCAACACAGGTGGAAGCTAACAACACAGGTGGAAGCTACCAACACAGGTGGAAGCTGGCAACACAGGTGGAAGCTGGCAACACAGGTGGAAAATATCAACACAGGTGGAAGCAAGCAACACAGGTTGAAGCTAACAACACAGGTGGAAGCAAGCAACACAGGTGGAAGCAAGCAACACAGGTGGAAGCTACCAACACAGGTGGAAGCTGGCAACACAGGTGGAAAATATCAACACAGGTGGAAGCTACCAACACAGGTGGAAGCTACCAACACAGGTGGAAGCTACCAACACAGGTGGAAGCTACCAACACAGGTGGAAGCTACCAACACAGGTGGAAGCTACCAACACAGGTGGAAGCTGGCAACACAGGTGGAAAATATCAACACAGGTGGAAGCTACCAACACAGGTGGAAGCTACCAACACAGGTGGAAGCTGGCAACACAGGTGGAAAATATCAACACAGGTGGAAGCAAGCAACACAGGTTGAAGCTAACAACACAGGTGGAAGCAAGCAACACAGGTGGAAGCAAGCAACACAGGTGGAAGCTACCAACACAGGTGGAAGCTGGCAACACAGGTGGAAAATATCAACACAGGTGGAAGCAAGCAACACAGGTTGAAGCTACCAACACAGGTGGAAGCTACCAACACAGGTGGAAGCTACCAACACAGGTGGAAGCTACCAACACAGGTGGAAGCTGGCAACACAGGTGGAAAATATCAACACAGGTGGAAGCTACCAACACAGGTGGAAGCTACTAACACAGGTGGAAGCTGGCAACACAGGTGGAAAATATCAACACAGGTGGAAGCAAGCAACACAGGTTGAAGCTAACAACACAGGTGGAAGCAAGCAACACAGGTGGAAGCAAGCAACACAGGTGGAAGCTACCAACACAGGTGGAAGCTGGCAACACAGGTGGAAAATATCAACACAGGTGGAAGCAAGCAACACAGGTTGAAGCTACCAACACAGGTGGAAGCTACCAACACAGGTGGAAGCTACCAACACAGGTGGAAGCTATCAACACAGGTGGAAGCTAACAACACAGGTTGAAGCTAACAACACAGGTGGAAGCTACCAACACAGGTGGAAGCTATCAACACAGGTGGAATCTAGAGAGGCGGTGCCCAGGTGCTGGCTCCCCCCCCCCTTGTGTAGAGAGAGGGAGGGCGATAGAGTGTCGCTCTCACACACATGGGGGTTCAGTGTTCGAGTCTCCTACAGCCCAGGTGAATGGAAAGGAAGGTGAGCACACACAGTCTCAAGTCATCCTCGAGAGTGCTCCCTGGAGGACGAGCCTCTCACCAGGTGGTCAGCCCATCACCCTTCACAAACACATATTTACCTAAACAAACTCTCATAAGACGCTCAGTGTTTCAGGTGCATGTTTCTTTGACCTCTGACCTTTACCTCACTTTCCCTCACCTTCTGACCTTTATCTCACTGTCTCTCACCTTCTGATCTTTATCTCACTTTCTCTCACCTTCTGATCTTTATCTCACTTTCTGATCTTTATCTCACCTTCTGATCTTTATCTCACTGTCTCTCACTTTTTTATCTTTATCTCACTTTCTCTCACCTTCTGATCTTTATCTCACTTTTTGATCTTTATCTCACTTTCTCTCACCTTCTGATATTTCTATCACTTTCTCTCACCTTCTGATCTTTATCTCACTTTCTGATCTTTATCTCACTTTCTCTCACCTTCTGATCTTTATCTCACTTTCTCTCACCTTCTGATCTTTATCTCACTTTCTCTAACATTCTCACCTTCACGTCACTTCACCTCAAAATAATAACATCGGCGGCGTACGCGAGGTTGGCTAACATCAGAACTGCCTTCAGGAACCTGTGTAAGGAATCATTCAGAACCTTGAATACCACATATCACGTCGCTGGAAGACAGAAGAGCCCGAGGAGACATGATCCCCACATACAAAATTCTCAGGGGAATTGACAGGGTAGACAAGGATAGATTATTTAACACGGGTTGAACTCTGATACAAGGGAACACAGGTAGAAGTTGAGTACCCAAATGAGCCACAGAGACATTAGAAATAACTTTTTCAGTGTCAGAGTAGTTAGTAAATGGAATGCACTAGAAAGTGATGTGGTGGAGGCTGACTCCATACACAGTTTCAAATGTAGATATGATAGAACTCGAGTAGCTCAAGAATCTGTACATCAGTAGATTGACGGTTGAGAGGCGGGACCAAAGAGCCAGAGCTCAACCCCCGCAAGCACAACTAGGTGAGCACCTCACATTCTGACCTTCACCTCAATGCTCTCTTCTGTCACGTTAGGGACTCTAATCATCCTATTGATTGGTCTTCTTCTAAAATAATCTTTATTGCGTCTACACAGACGCCGTCTTGATGACTGCTCTGATACACAACACACCCAACATGGACCTTAGTCCTGCCTTAGGAAATGTATATGTTTATCTCTCAGAATGTTTAGTAATATGTTTATTGTTTGTGATGTGTGTATATGTATGTATTAACACGATGTACTGAACGGGGTGAGTATAGCTTGAGCTACCTCATCCCTTTGTGTGTATTTTACCTCAATAAACTGATTTCAATTTCAATTTCAATTTCAATTAGTCCTGCCTTTGTTGCTCTTGACTCTTCCCTTTCACAGTACATATAATAATGCTCCAACCTTCTAAACAAACGTGACCTAACATAAGCCAACCCCTTTTTCGTTTTATTACTCTCCTCTTATTCTTGCTCTCATCCCATTCGTATCTTCCATTTTGTTCCTACCTTTCACCTTGCACCTTACCTTCTAGAAATTACCTTCTTCTCTTACCTGCTCCTCACCTCACTCTTTCCTCATTTATTGACCTGTTCCTTCCTATATCCTTACGGGCTCACCATAGCCCGTGCTACTTGGACTTTTCGTTGTGAGCAGCTAAATCTAAAAAAAAAAAAAACATCCTATATCCACTCACAGACAACCTGATAATGATCCAGGACGGACCGAAACGTTCGTCGTCGTCGTTTCGGTCGAAGAAACGTCGTTTCTTCATTTTCTGATGAGTGGTTTGTTCATCATATGCAGACGATGAGTCACATTCGCAGGCGATGAGTCACAATAACGTGGCTAAATTATGTTGACCAGACCACACACTAGAAGGTGAAGGGACGACGACGTTTCGGTCCGTCCTGGACCATTCTCAAGTCGATGAGAATGATCGACTTGAGAATGGTCCAGGACGGACCGAAACGTTCGTCGTCCCTTCACCTTCTAGTGTGTGGTCTGGTCAACCAGGTTCGTAAGTGCTTGCGTAACTGCTTCGTGAATCTGGGTCGTCGCCAGCTTTTTCGGGAGCCCTTCACATATGTGGTCAACTGAGGGTCCAACCCGTTCTCGCAAATTCGTAAAGTCAATATTGACTTATTAACTACGTGCATAGGTGATATACTAAACATAATAGATACCCTTAAAAAGATTCATAGAAAACACCGACCTTACCTAACCTTGTTAGTATCTTAAGATAAGCATCTTATTGCTTCGTAATTACAATTATTACTTAACCTATACCTATTATAGGTTAGGTAATAATTGTAATTACGAAGCAATAAGATGCTTATCTTAACATACTAAGTAGGTTAGGTAAGGTCGGTGTTTTCTATGAATCTTTTTAAGGGTATCTATTATGTTAAGTATGTCACCTATGCACATATTTAATAAGTCAATATTGACTTATTAAATTTGCGAGAACGGGTTGGAGGGTCATATACGCCGCCTGTCATGTCCATAAGGGTCACCACTGGCGACGTAGGCGCTCTACGAACACGCCACACTAGGCCATAGTTACGGATCTTTGACCATTATATAGAAGTCTGGGGCCAGATTCACGAAGAAGTTACGCAAGCACTTACGAACCTGTACATCTTTTCTCAATCTTTGGCGGCTTTGTTTAAGGTGATTAAACAGTTAATGAGCTCCGAAGCACCAGGAGGCTGTTTATAACAATAACAACAGTTGATTGGCAAGTTTTCATGCTTGTAAACTGTTTAATAAATATAACCAAAGCCGTCAAAGATTGAGGAAAGATGTACTCGTTCGTAAGTACTTGCTTAACTGCTTCGTGAATCTGGCCCCTGGTCACGTGAGGACAGTGAGACTACGATGTCACCAGACAAGGTCAGTGGTGACATGTCATGTCAAGCTCATAAGCTGGGAGTCACGAAGACTGATTGGCTAACAAAAACATCTCTACTAACTACGAGCTTCTGAATAAATTTAATGGATTAACGAACCCAAATAACTGATGATCTACACCAGCTGTCTGGAGGTGTAGTCTACATTCTACACCAGCTGGTGTAGACTGATGTGTGAACACATGTATACCTGCAATATAGTCGAGACTTGGTGTCCTCAATACGAGAACTCAAACCGGAAGGGACAAGGCTCTGTGGCACAGCAGGACCGCAGTGATTTTCCCTTTGTAATTACCAGGGACACCACATCGATCAAACACTTAGTCTGTCTCCTATCCTTCTGTCCCAGAAGAGGGGCTTTATAAGCCACAAGCACCAGTTATTTGGGTAACGGACTGGACGCATGATCCTGTGGGCCCGGGTTCGATTCCGAGCGCCGGCGAGAAACAATGGGCAGAGTTTCTTTCACCCTGATGCTTCTGTTACCTAGCAGTAAATAGGTACCTGGGAGTTAGTCAGCTGTCAGGGGCTGCTTCCTGAGGGTGGAGGCCTGGTCGAGGACCGGGCCGCGGGGACACTAAAGCCCCCGAAATGCATATTATATGAGATACAGATACTTTCGATAAGTGAATTTTATTTTAATATTACCCACAAGTTTATGTGACCTATAACCTTCCTTAACCAGGTACGTGAGGCTAAGGTGATCATTGACCAAGGACTGAACCCATTATGTGCCTCGGTATCTCTATCCACACACGGGATGGGTATGGGGTGCATAATAATTGGGATTGAACGCATAATCAGCGTTCGATCCCCGACCGTCTAAGTGGTTGGGGCACCATTCCTTCCCTCCGTCCCATCCCAAATCCTGACCCCTTCCAAGTGCTATATAGTCGTAATGGCTTGGCGCTTTCCCCTGATAATTCATTCATTCAGTCACACCCACGACCAAACGTTATTCATCCACTAGGAACCGGACATGGTGACCTTCAGGCAAGACCTGGGTAAATACTGGTTTGAAAATAGGAGTGTTGATTTATGGAACACGTTGGCGGGTAACATAATAGACGAGGAATTGTTTGGTTGTTTCAAGCGTAGGTTAGACAAATGTAAGATTGGATATGGTTGGACATACATACTGCCACGAGGTGTAGGACTATGCGAGGCAGTTGCTAGTTATGTTCTAACTAAAGAATTATTCTGCAGTTTCCACCGTTCTTATGTTGTTTTTATGTTGCGAACACCCAGGGTTCCTGGCGCCGGGGGTGACCTAATTTGTCAGGCGTCGTGTTGGGTAATTTGCCTCGGGTGTAATTGGGGAACCAGTGTCAGTGGTAGTCCAGTGAGGCACAAGCGACCAATCAATGACACCAACACGCGGTCATAACAAGGCACTCCGGCCGCCTTTAACAAGGTTCTCTTGTGTGTGTGTGTGTGTGTATGACAGAGGCCAGGGAGAGATGACGAGTAGGAAAGGTATGTGTGTGTGTGTGTGTGTGTGTGTGTGTGTGTGTGTGTGTGTGTGTGTGTGTGTGTGTGTGTGTGTGTGTGTGTGTGTGTACTCACCTAGTTGTACTCACCTAGTTGTGTTTGCGGGGGTTGAGCTCTGGCTCTTTGGTCCCGCCTCTCAACCGTCAATCAACAGGTGTACAGATTCCTGAGCCTATCGGGCTCTATCATATCTACACTTGAAACTGTGTATGGAGTCAGCCTCCACCACATCACGCCCTAATGCATTCCATTTGTCAACCACTCTGACACTAAAAAAGTTCTTTCTAATATCTCTGTGGCTCATTTGGGCACTCAGTTTCCACCTGTGTCCCCTTGTGCGTGTTCCCCTTGTGTTAAATAGACTGTCTTTATCTACCCTATCAATTCCCTTCAGAATCTTGAATGTGGTGATCATGTCCCCCCCTAACTCTTCTGTCTTCCAGCGAAGTGAGGTTTAATTCCCGTAGTCTCTCCTCGTAGCTCATACCTCTCAGCTCGGGTACTAGTCTGGTGGCAAACGTTTGAACCTTTTCCAGTTTAGTCTTATCCTTGACTAGATATGGACTCCATGCTGGGGCTGCATACTCCAGGATTGGCCTGACATATGTGGTATACAAAGTTCTGAATGATTCTTTACACAAGTT